>NW_024509988.1:430694-882934 GCF_017590135.1 Pyrgilauda ruficollis | reverse complement strand
CGGCGGGGGGCTGCGGCCCGCCCGGGGTCCCGCCCGGGGTCCCGCCCGGCCCCGGCTCTGCCCGGCCGGCGGCACGGACACGCTCCGGCCTGGAGCGGGAGCTGACGGGCGGGTGCGGACCCCCAGAGCTGCCGATTGAAGTCTCCCGGGAAGGCGGTGCAGCGGAGCAGGAAGGCTCGCTCGGCGTTCGGGGCGGGATGCCCTGGCCGGGGTGAGCACGGGCGCGGAGCCCGGCGGCGCCGCGTCCTGGGTCCCGGTCCGGCAGCTCGGAGCATCTCCGGCGTTATCCCCGTGCGCCGGGCTAAAGCGGCATTGTCTGTGGGGGCTTGGACCCGGAGGGCATGGAGTGGGTTTAGAAGGAAATTAGATTAATTTCTGTTTTCACAATACCGAATTTGAGCTCTGGCAAGTGCACGTGAACGTGGGTAAGTCTGTCAGGACGAGTGTTACGTACTACAGAGTTTATAACTCATTTTCTCGTGTTTAAAAGACTTGAAAGCCGCTACTATTAGTTTGTGATGCTGGAAGTACCAGTTATTAATTTACTTGTAGTTTGTTGCACACACCTGCCCACACTGCAACTGATGAGGGGAGCAATTTTGGGGCTGTACAACAAAATAAATGGAAGTCTCTTATTACCCTGAAGTAAAGGTTTAAACCACTTTAGTGTTGTTGCAGCATTAACATGCTTAGCAGTAAAGATTAATTTTTTTTAGGACTATAATATGGTCATTAACTTGCAGTTGTGTGTTGGTAGGAGATGAAGATATAAGAAATAAAAAGACTTTAATGAATTAGAGTACATATTGGAAGCTCTCAAACTGCTCAGAGTAATTGCCTCTCTCTTTAAAGTTATCACTGGTAGCTTGTAAGTTTTTTTTAGGATGTTACTAGAGGGGCTCAAGGCTTTCTGGCTACCCAGCACAATGTGTTCCAGTTGGTTTCAGTCCTTGTGCCGGCAGTAGGCAGAGTGTTTTGGAACAGGGTAATTCAATTATAACTACAGGTGATAAACCCCACTGAAGTTATGATTTATCCTACCGGAAATTTGCGAAGTGTGCGCTGTTAGTTTGTAACACATTGAAAATAAAAATGTTCTGTGTAAGTCACAAAATTGCTTCAAGGACTTGTTAATGAGCCCAACTTCTGAACTGCCCAATCTTACTGTCAATTCTCTTTTATTATTTTTTTATTTAATGGAAGGGTTGAGTGTTCCAGGTTGGAAAAGAGTCTCGAACTGATTAATCAAGAGTGTATTTTTATTCCGGGGCAGAGATGTGGGTTCAGAGCTGGAAGAGGTCGGGGGAAGGATGTTGTGGCCACAGTGAGCTGCTTGATCCAAGCAGGATGCCGTGGCAGAGGTGTACAACGCAGAGAAGGGTTATAAAGAGGTTAAAGCAAGTTTTGCTTTTCGTATTTTGTCACAGCAAAAGATCAAGGAGATGATAAGTTGAAATGCAATTTAACTTTAGAACCAATGAATATGCTTTCTGAGAATGAATAGCAAAGTGATTGTGAGTATGATTTTAAGTGAAATTTAGGAAAAGGTGTTGCTGGATCTCTGATCAGAACACGCTCCAGTGCTTTTTTTTTTCCCCTAGATAGATACAGATAAGTTATCCCGTGGACAAGTGCTCTGGCTCAGGGTACAAGTACAACTGATGAGATAAAGGGAAAGGTCTGAACACAGTGGGAGAACCACAAATATGCATTTATGATGAGGGTGTGTTAGAGCGAGTAGTTTCTTATGACTGCTCTGCTTTTAGCAGCGCAGCCGCCCCGCGGGTGGAATCCAGCCCCAGGTTGAACGGGGGCCAGTCCCTCTCCTCTCAATCGCATTCCTGTGCTCCGGGTGCTCCTGGCTGTTGATCCCGGCCTGGGGAGCTCTGAGCTGCTGAGGGACGCTCAGGTTGGGGTGCTCTGCACAGTTGCTGGGGTTTCTGACAGAGAAAATTCGGTTTGGTGGAGTTAAAGTGGCAGAGTCTGCGTGCGCCGATTAAAAAGAAGCAAAGTTACGTTTGCAAACCCAATGACTGAAGTTTTCAGTAGTATTTTCTCCCTTTCTCTGGACAAACTGACTTATGCCATCAGCCTGTCCCCCCACCATGTGTTAAAAGTTTTGTCTTGCACCGCCGTCTCAGTTAAGAATTTTGTTTTCACGTTCTCCTAAAAAAAGGTTAAACAAAACTCTAAAAGCTGCCACACCTCAGGTGAGTGCGAGTGGGTAATATAAACTCACCCCGCAGTGGGAGTCGATAATGTAAACTCCGATAACTCATTCGAGCAGTTTCTTTTCATTTATGCGTGTCTTGGGACAGGCAATATTTCCTCTGAGTATCTCAATACTTCATGTTCCAGCTTTCGCCGCTGTAGGTGTGTGTCCACGAGCAGCTCCAGCCCCATGGATTCCCACGTGCACAGTTCAGGCAGCTGTGTGCTCCTCTTTTCCTTGAGGCTCTGCTCACGCCAGCTCTGACGTGGCCGCAGTGAGCTGGACTGGGGAGCTGGTCACGTTAAAATTAACTCAGCTTCTCCCTTATTCCTTCCCAAAGGAAAAGGGGAGGAGAAACGTTGGTTTTTAATGGGGTGAGTGTCCTGTGTTTGCTGTGGGTCTTCATGAATGGCTTGTGCTGACTCAAGGAAGGGACGTGTGGAAACTGGCCTTGGGGAAAGGTGGGACTGGTTCTTTCAGCAGCTTTTATTGGCTTAAAATGATAGTGAAACTGTACTGAACTTGCAGGCCTCTGCAACAGGATCCCTAAATGTTTCATATGTTGGTTGTAGCTGTTAAAAATTAGAGAAATGGGAAGTGTGGATTCCAGGGGCTGTTGTTGGAGCTCGTCCACAGACCCCAAGGAGCTGGTTCGTGTGAAGGACAAAAACCAGTCTTTTAATGTATGGTCAATATTAAATAATGTATAATCAATTAAGAAATGCTCTGTAACCATTGCAGAAGGATGACGTCTCCTGCTAAGAAGTTAATAGAGATATAAAAAAAATATGCATCACTTCATGCTGAAAATATTTAGGCTGTAGTATGTTTCTTTCCCATCTTTACATAACACACTGTCCTTTTTGGAATAAACCAACCCAAATGTGCATACAGATTAGTAATGTAGTAGAAAAATCACTGGAGCATAAAACCTAAAACCTCGAGGCTGGTTGTCCTGTGGTTGAATATCATCTGCAGCATTCAAATAGAGCAAAGTTGGCTCTTCGTTGGCAGCAGGCAGAGGTGAAAACCTGTAATTAAAGCAGTTCATCAGATGTCAGGGACCAAATCTGATTAAACATGGGATTAATTTAGCTAATACATTCACTTTGAGTTGCCCAATAAAGTGTGTGTACTAATAAAATGGCATTTTTGCACTGTAGCACAAGTGCAGTTAGAAGTTTTTATTCATGTCCCGCATTTTGCTTTCCACAATGGAGTGACTGTAAAACTGAGAGACTTCCTGGAATTTGGTAGCAACAAGAAGAATGTTAGTATTCTGATAAATAGCTCTTTTGCCCTAAAAACGTCATATAACCAAAACTCAAACGTTCTTCATGCATAAATGTGAACTGACTGTAATCCACTTGTGTTTGCTGGGAATTGGGATACAAAACATGGGGTTTGGTGATTTTTGTTTTTCCCTACCAGAACTCTTTTCTTCTGTGATCCCAGGGATAACTCTAGTAAGACAGTGACTAAATTCTCAAAGAGGGTTGGAAAAGATGCTTTATAAAAATAGTGTAGAATTTTAGAACTAGTAGGGAATAGAAATCAGACTTGGCTTTTTTTTGCAGCAATTATTATCTTTTTTTGTAGCTGGTAGAAGGTGCCACAGTGGATGTGCTGTGCTGAGCGTTCCGTGAGGGATGGATCCCTACATCCACCTCTTGCAGCTCTGCCAGCTGCCCCCAGGACATTCTGACTTAGCCAAAATGGATTCAACCAAAGTTCTTTAACTTGTGCGTCAGCCTTGTGAATGTCCTTTCCTCCTTGGAATCTTCCTCCTTTACTGGCTTTCAAAACCAAACTCTGGAATGTGTTACTGCAAGATGATTGTGCTGGGGGTAGGGGGAGACTTTGAATTCACAGCTTTCCAGGGTGTAATTTGAATATTCTGGTGAACAGCCCCTTTTCCTCACCGTCTGTTCTCACCCATGGACTGTGCTCTGAATCCTGCCAGCACAATTGTTGTTTGTGGTTGGGAGATGAATGGGATTGGGAAACTGATCTAGAATGGGGATATTGTACTTCTGATCGGATTTTCTCGCATTGTTCTGCTTCCTGGTCTAGTTTCTGTGCAGCTGCACAAGGCGTGGTGCCACGGCAGGAAAGGGGGGCTCTGCAGCGCTGGGATCAAGCGGTGGAGGTGGGAGCAGATGAGCTAAAACTGCTGAACTGGCTCTGCCATGGAAGGAGATGCTCCTTGCGTGGTGCCTTCTGTGCTGTTTGCTGTGCCGGTGCTCTTGCGCCAGGACCTGGACAGGCAGGGCAGCCCTGTCCGAGAAGAAATGTCTGGTTCTTGGGTTCTAAGACTAGTTGGAGTCTTTGATTGTCAGTTTTACTTGTTTTGGATGCTTTGGATACTTTGTCCTTCCCTGACAGTTGTAGTTTTCACCATTAGGGAATGACATGCATTGCCCAATTCTTTTGACCCTGGCAGTGTCCAAGGCCAGGCTGGATGGGGCTTGGAGCAGCCTGGTCTATTGGAAGGTGTCCCTGCCCATGGCAGGGGGTGGGATGAGATGAACTTTAGGTCCCTTCCAGACCAAACCATTCCATGCTTCTGTGATTCTGTACTGCAGATTAGTGTTGTCAAGAAGTAGAATTTTCTCGTCATACCTTTTTGTGGTTGTAGGTTAAGCTTTTTCATTTTTTAATGAAGCATCTGACCTTTATTTATAAATTTTCAACAGCATGGTTACCTTTTGGTGTCTGTAACTAAAAATGATTGGCATTCTGGAGCCTTGATCTGACTTTCACACTGGTACACAGGTTATGTAGTTTTATATGAAATGTATTTCACAGAATCATTTATCTTGGGAAAGACCTCTAAGGTTGAGTTCAACTTTTGAGTGATCCCCGCCTTGTTGACTAGACACGGACACTCATTGCCGTGTCACTCATTCCTTGAAGACCTCCAGGGATAGTGAAAGAGAGCTAACACTTCATTTTTACAAAAAGACAATGACCTGAACTAATTTCGAAGTGTAGAAGTGCTGGTGAACACCAGCAGGAGTTGGCGAGTGGCCAAAGTGCAGGTGAAGTAAGGTGTGTGGTCATGTCTCTGCAGTTACACGTGTGTTACGTTGGTGGGCATGTAGAGAGTAAACTGATGAGGCTGAACAGTCAGGCCAGTTTGTCATTAGTGATTGTTTTAGGAACTGACTGAAACGAACTCTCAAATCCAGCTTTGGACAAACTCTCAGATCCAGCTTTGAACTGTGTAGTAATACGAAGTGGTAGTGGACATGCAGTAAAATCTCCAGTAACTGCTGTTTGCAAAGCAAGCAATGCTTCTGCAGTGTTTGAAATGTAAATGTCCAACTTCAGGTATGTTATTTTACTGTATTTCATAGCTCTGAGGCATCTGTGAGGTGAATATCACTTAACCAGACTGAGGAATGTTGTCACTGTTTACATAAATACACTCTGCAATTGTTCTCCGTTCCCTTCCATCACTTATCCCTTCAGTATTTGGAAAGGTTTTATGGTTGCTTTGTAAACAATGAGAAAGAATTTGGGGTCACCTTAAAAAGTGTATGAAACTGATGGGATGTGCTGAAGAAACACAAGGTTTTGACCCTAAAAGCAGGCTGAGTTGTGGTGAAGGTCGGGAGGTTTGGCAGACAGGGAAGATGGACAGTGGCTCCTGTCAGTGCCCAGACAGGGTGAAGATAGGGAAGAGAGGGGTTTAAAGACAATCCTAAGGAGTTTCCAAGTGTTGGGGTTTCCATTCCCGTTCAGAAAAACTGACACTACATCCAGTTGTTTCCCCATTGTGTGGAGGCCTGATGTTTTTTGTGCATGTGGATTCACTCAGCAGAAGAGTCAGTGAGTTTGGGTAGGAGCACCACGGGGTGCTTGGGGGATAATCAGCTGCAGAGTCCAGAGCTTCTGGTAACTGGCAGTTTTCTACCTCTGCAGTGAGGATCCTGTAGTGTGGAGGTGTGTAAATCCTTACTATTTGGGGCAGAATAGGAATATCTAGACTTTAACTCAGTTCTTTTTTGACTCTTGATTTGTTTTTGGACTCAGCAAGAAGTCCACAGTCTGGTTGTATATATGGTGAAGAAAGGCTTTTATGTCATTTAAAGTTTACTCTGTTTTCAGTTTAGGAATGAGGAGGTTTCCTGCTAATATTTGAGTATGTTTTGTTTCTTAGGGAGGAAAAAAGGCAGCTTTCTTTGGAATGTGTATCCCTATTAAAGCAGATTTACTGAGGAATTTATAATTACAGTTTCTAATAGTCTTGGTTTTATCTGACGAGTAAATGATGCAGAGCCCAGGAATCTGGTTTAGGTTAAAGTTCTGAAAACAGTCAGATGTTCTGGTGGTGGGAGAGGATCTGGGTGAGTCTTGTGGAAGCAGTGCCAGCTTTCAGTCTCAGCCCCTGGGGCTGGCAGGGACCTCTGGAGATCATGGAATCAGTGCTGGAGCGGGTGCTGGGACCGTGCCCAGCAGGGTCTGACTGTCCTCACGGGGACCCCACAACCATCCTGGGCAGCCTGAGCCTCATGGACAAGATAATTCAGATGGAATTTCATGTGTTTTAATTGGTGCCCATTGCCCCTTGTCCTGGCATGGGGTACCGGTGAGAGGAGCCTCTCTTGCCTCCTGTCAGGAATTTCCACACATGGATAAGGTCCCCCCCAAGCCTTCTCCATCTTTATTTCCCTGAGGAATCCCTTCCAGGTGCAGTAGTTGTTGCAGGTTTCCTGAGCATGCTCCTCGTGTCCCTGATCAGTCCCTTGGAAGCGTGAGAGGTGTCAGACTCACCAGAGCTCTGTATTGGACATCACCTGTGGTTTGAAAAGCAGTGTTTATCATCAAACAGTTGAGTTGGCAGTAGGAAGCAAAGTGCTGGTAGGAAGCACAGACGTTTCTCAGTTTTGGTGATGATGAAAGAACATACCTGTTACTGGGAGCAAAGGCAGGGAGGTGTGGAGGTGCTTTGTGGGCTCGAGATGCTGAATGTCATGTGAGAGTTACTAGGACAGGTCAGGTCTCAGGAGTACAGCCTGTGCATCCAGGTTTATAATGAAATACTGAACCCAGGGGGTGGCCACAGTGTGTTGGAAGTCTGTCAGAATGCCTTTTTTCTTCACCTTACGTATTGTGGTACTGCCTCAAAAGAAAGAATCTTGTGTCTCTCATTGCTGCTGCTGCTTTTCTTGCTCACAGCAACTGTAAGAGATGACAAAAATAACCCCATCAGAAAAAATGGTGCAAACCTGTACAGGCTGAGAAATGTTTTAAGACAACAGTAAACTGTGGGCCAGGTGGATTCTGTGTGTCCCTGAATTTGGGTGGTGCGTTGTACCTAAGGAACTGCCTGATTACCTCTGTTTCTGGTGAACTTTGATTTTTGAAACAACACAGGTGTTTTAAAGGGGTTGATAAATAGCTATTACTGATGTTCTTTGATCGCTCGGTATTTGGGTTTCTTTAAACTTTTCAAGGCCAGGTTGGACGGGGCTTGGAGCAGCCTGGTCTAGTGCAAGGTGTCCCTGCCCGTGGCAGGGGGTGGGATGAGGTGAGCTCTGAGGTCCTTCCAAGTTCAGCCAGTCTGGGATTCTGTGTTCATGTACCTACTGCTCTGTCAGCCTGCCTGCTGCTCTGCCTTGCCCACAGTGGTGTTTTAGGAGTATTTTTATGTTCTTTGGTTTCTGTCTGGAGTTTACAACTGCATAGGATAGGTGTCTCAGTAAGTCATTACTGGTCTGTTCCTTGAAGTGACAATTCCTGAATAATGTTGTTGTCTCATTCTGATATGTGTAAAATTGGATGCAAACAAGATCCAGGATTTATACTGCCTGTCTACATTTATAAAAGTCCTCTTTGAGCTGTGAATGGGGATGACTGAAACACAGCCAGGAAAGCTTTATTTGATATTTGGATGAATGCCATAAATAGAATTTAGCTAACACATGCCTTTGTCAGTTGTTGAAATTCAACTTTAAAAGGATTAATTTCTCAACTCTACTCTGCTGTGCAGAGTCCTGAATATTGAGATTAGCAACTTTTCTGAAGGTTGGTGGGATATAGTGCAGGAGCTGGTTGGGAATTGCTTGCAAAATTACCTATTTAATACTTCCATTTTTGGTAGTAATGCTTGCCCTTTAGAAAAATACAGGAAACCACTTCTAGCTTAAATTTTTATTTTTAAGTACAAGAAATAATGATATTGTGGAAATGTTGAAGGCTGGGTTGGATGGGGCTTGAAACAGCCTGGACTAGTGGAAGATATCCATGTCCATGGCAGGAGGTAGGAATGAGATGGGCTTTAAGGTCACTTCCCACCCAAACCAGCTTGGGATTCTCTGATATTAGAGTTGTGATCAAATGCTAATGACTTTATCATTATTAATATATTACTGGTCATCTGTCATTAATGATATATTACTGGTCATCTGTCATTAATGATATATTACTGGTCATCTTTCTCTGAAAGAGCAGCTTTTCAGAACACTGCCCTCTCCTTCACTGACACACTAGAATGTGCATTTCAGGGAGTAGCAGCGTTTGCAGGGAAGGTTTGAATTTCAGTGCCCACTGCTACGTCATCAGCACGGGGCACTCGGATCCCCTGGGGATTCTGCAGAGTGGAGCTGCACCAACATCAGCTCTTCAATCCTGAAGTTTTCTAGCACAGGCAGCCCCACGGCATCTGCCTTTCCCTCCGCGCGCGTGAAGCCTGTTGATTCAGGGTTTGCTGCTTTTGTCTGAAGCCAGGGGGAACTGGAAGGAAGATTTTCTGTTTGGCTGTGTAAAACATCCTTGTATACACTGCAGTTTCTTTGAAAACCTGCCACTGTTGCTGTAGCAGCAATCTAGCCCTGCCAGGGCCGACAATAACAGGAGTGCTTCCAGTCTTTCCCTGCTCCACCATCACGGGTGGCGTGGCACAGAGAGGGAGCAGAGCTCTGCAGTTAGTTTCCTCTGTCAGGACAGCCTGACAAGTCTCTGGTGACAGACCTGCATCTGACAGCTGTGTGGAAATCCATGGGCAGCGTTGGGCAATTAGGAAGAGCGTGCTAATTAGTCCTTACATGTTTTCGGTTGCATGCTAAATTTTTATTGAGTCCTTTGTTTAGTTGCATTGAGACATACTCAGAAATATGAAATAAAATCAATGTTGTAGTAAGTGTAACCTGGTGGATTTGGCGCTGGGGTAAGGCAGATAGGACTGGGAGTCTTGTGAGTTATGATCTTACTACAACTCAGCTTCAACTCTTGCAAAAATAGGAGTGATTAGACCAAACTCTAAAGTATTTTAGGGTGTCTGTTCTCCTCCTGCTCAGCCTCACTGTCTATGGGCTGCTTCTTGCTCTCTGGCTTTTGCCATGCAGTTATGTCACAGAATGTCACAAGTGTCACAGAATCCTAGGATGGTTTGGGTGGGAAGGGACCTTAAAGCTCATCCTGTTCCACCTTTGCCATGGCAGGGACACCTTGTGCTGTCCCAAGCCCTGTCCAGCCTGGCCATGGCCACTGCCAGGGATGCAGGGGCAGCCACAGCTGCTCTGGGCACCTGTGCCAGGGCCTGCCCACCCTCACAGAGAAGGATTTCTTCCCAAAATCCCATCCAAATGTATATCTGTGTGGTTCAGTGGGACTTGGTAGTACTGTGTTAACACTTGGTGTTCTTAAAGATCTCTCCCAACCTTAGTGATTCTGTGATTCTTTGAACAGTTGCTGTATTTTATCTATTCCGTGTATGCTCAAGCAGGGTCCTTCCTTTTTACTCTGTGTGAAACCTAAACCTGTTTTCAGGACTTGTTTTCTCTGCTGCCAAGCTTGTGATGTTAAATCACTGAAGTTGCAAAGGTGTTAGGAAATGCAGGAGTAGGACATATTACAGACTGTCATAAATCCTCTTTTGACAGATACAGAACAAAAGCTGATTTACTCTTTGTTGTGTGTTCTTTCCATCTTCCAAATCTTTTTGCTTGTAACTTCATAATATAAAAATCTCTGCTGTCCCTTAAGCAGAACTGCCGTGGCCTGGAGTTGTCATGGGTGATTCTCACTTCTGCAAGTGAGAGTTTGGATCACCTAAGGAGTGCTCAGAAAAACCAACCAAACAAAGAAAAAGGAAAAAGCCCAAACCTCAACGACAACAAACCCTCGGCACTGAAGTAGGAAGTGCTTTAGTGGTCACTGATCTGTCTGGGCTGTGCCTGTCTCAGTCTGTTTCTCTTCTGGTTTATGCTTTGTCTCTCTCCTAGTTTCCTTTCTCAGACTCTCAGAGCTTCCTCTGTTGAGCTTCTTACTGAATCCTTGTTATCCTCCTTTGGCTTCCATCCACGCTGTCCCAGTGCCGGGTGCCCTGTGCCAGCCGTGTTATCGGCATTGCTGTCTCAGGGCCTGAAACGTTCCGTGGGCTGGGGACAGATTCCCTGTCCTTCCCTGTCACGGGTTATGGGTGTGCTGCCTCAAAGCAGCTGGAGGAGCAGTTTTGCCTGCTCACTCAAATCCTGAAGAGTACTGAAGTGTGGGATTTCCACTGCAGGAGTTACTCCGGTGGGTCCTGAGGTTGCTTCTCCCGGTTCAGCCTTGAGGAAGGGAGAGCAGCCCAGCTGTGAGATGTGAACTCTCTCTAGTGGGGTGGCCCAAGTCTTCTGAAATGTATCCTGGATGCTCTTGTGGCATTGGGAAGAAATTCTTCCCTGGCAGGGTGGGCAGGCCCTGGCACAGGTGCCCAGAGCAGCTGTGGCTGCCCCTGGATCCCTGGCAGTGCCCAGGGCCAGGCTGGACAGGGCTGGGAGCACCTGGGACAGTGGAAGGTGTCCCTGCCCGTGGCTGGGGGTTTAATGAGATGTGCATTAAGGTCCCTTCCCACCCAAACCATTCCAGGATTCTGTGATTCTCTGAGTTCTGTGTTGTAATTACCAAACTTACTCAGGCAGTGCTGTTCCTGGGGTCTGCAGGAAAACCTGTTTGTCTTGGGGTGAAGAGCCAGAGGGTTCCTCACTGGCTCTTACAGGCTCTTCCTGATGGGCAAAGTAATCTGCTTCAAAGTCTTCCCACACCCTTTTGTGTACAGAAAAATCCCTGAGGGCCATGTGATATGAATGTCTTTTAACAAAGTGAAGCTTTGATTAGATTTTGACTATTTAGAGCTCCCCCATTCCTTCATCATTCTCTAAAAACTCTGTGAACTAAGATATTGTGATGGAATCAGTGGCCTCCAGTAAGCTCAGCCACTAAGCTGTGGTGGTTATGGACACTGAAATTCTGAGTAGAACTGAACTTCAGGATAAACAGATAAGCCAACCACAAGGTCTTCTGGCACAGGGGCTGTATTTTTTAGGCCTAGAGTAGATTCTGGTTTTAGCATCCCTTACCCACAAAAGTTTCTGAAATATGTTAAATCACACATACTGTTTTATTAAAATGCAGCAGCCTTTGGAGTGAGGAGTGACAATCTGACATTTGGAGCCTTGGTAATACAGGTTTAGCCCAAAACTGTGTCTTAGATTAGCATCATAGGACCTTTATATGTGTGCGGGAGCTCTGAAACTGAATTTGATCCCTGTGGGGGGGTGAGGTGGAATATGGATACTGTTATTTTTCCTTTATAGTTTCTTTAATTTGCTGAGTACCTTCACTTCACTTCATTGACCTCCCCTGTGTAGCAGAGGCTACTTGCTGCTTCATGATTTCTAATTGTTTTTTAATCTCAGTTCCATATAAACAACTCTCTTGGCCTGTTTGCTTGCTTGTTTTTTTGATCAGCTTAGTGAACATCATTAGAAGAGATTTCTGCTCCGATGCTGCCAGCTGATTAGAGGAGGACACCAAGGTTTTGTCTAATCTCTGGTGTGACTGTCATGTGCTGCAGCAAGGAAATGGCTTTGGAAGAAGCAGCCAAATCTGTGCTGGTATTAAACCATGTTGAGGAGAGGAGTATCAGTGGGGATCAAATGGGCAGCCATTCAGTGCAGGGAGCTTATTAAAGACAAGGATTAACTTGGCTGCTGTTCATGAGGTCATGGAAGTGGTAAGGGATTTCCAGGATGTACCTTTCCTTAAGGGCAAAAATGTCAGCAGCAAGTGGAAAATGCCCCGAGTCTGCTGCTAGTGCTGGTAATTCCTGTGGTTCTCGTCTTCTCCCATGTGTTGATCTTGCTCTGCACATGATTTCTGTGGAGCAGGAAACCTGTCATTACCTGTGAGTCCAGGGGTGGGGATTGAAGGGGTGCTGCTGGAGGAGCATTACAGGGGGTGAAGTCCCATGAGTGGTGGGACAGACACTGCTGAGATGGAGGAGAGCTGGGGCTGGATTCCAGCAGCTTCCTCAAGGCTGGGCCTGGGAGCAGCCTGGAGAAGTGATGGAGTTGGAGCTGCCTGCAGCCAGGGCTCTCTGCATTAGTTATGGCCTCACCTGCCTGCAGGCCAGAGCAAACTTCTCTGTCAGGTTTGTGGCTTGGCTTCCAGCTGTGGCAGTGCCAGGTAACATGGCTTAGCTTTTGATATGGAGTAGCAAAGCTTAGGGGTATCTTTTCTGTATGTAAAGAAAATTCCATAATGTTTAAAGTGTTTGGAGGTCCTGGCAAAGTGAGGATGTCTGCATTCCTCGTGAATGAGCTGCTGTTGTTTTAAACATTGGAGCTGGGTATTCTCTGCTCTTTTCCTTGGCTCTATGCTCCCAGCATCGCCAGGTGCCGAGTTACAGGTAGCAGCAATTTGGTCAGCCAGCCAGAAGGATCTCAATTCAATTTGTGTCTCAGAAGTTTGAGGACAGAGAGGTTCTGTAACACCCTGAGCCAGTACTAGCACAGCACAAGATAACAGGGCACTCAATTTCTAGAAATCACAGTTTTTATTCTGTGCAGCTGAAATGTCTGTGTACGTGCCGTCAGAAAGTCATGGAGGATTCTTGACCCAAAGGAAGAAGGTGCTGCATGTGGTGGAATAGAGGATCCTTGTGTACTTGGTTTTCTGCTTTACAGCAGACTTTTTCCATGAGGGGGGAGAACACTCCCCGTGCTGGGAATACCTACTCTTTGGGAAAAGCAGGGCTTTGTATGGGACACGTCCAAGCTCCTCACAGAATCTGGAGTTGTCTCAGCATTCCCACATAGGAAGCAGTTGTGTTGTATTCTCTTTGCTCCTGTAAGCTTAATTGCTCTGTTCCTAAGAGTAAAGTTTAAATGGAATCACAGCATGCTGGTGAGTGAGGAGGAATGTGATGTTGCAGGTCACAAGGTGTGCTGTGTTTCTGAAAGTCCCTTGGTGCTGTGAGGATGAGGATGGGCTCGGAATTCCAGAGGTGTTTGCTGCTGGTGGGGATGGCTGAGCACTCAGACTTTGCTGTAGGCCCAGGTCTGTAGCTCAGCCTGGTTAGGTTGTGTGCAGGAAACCAAAATCATTCCTAGAAAAGGGTAACTGTGTGTGTGCACTGAGGGGAAGTGAGTAAAAGAGGAAGGACCTTGGTTTGCCATCACAAGCCACCAGCCTTTTGCACTCCTGCTGCACCATCACCACATCAGTTTCACACGCTGGTTTTTGTACCTTCTCAGCATTATCTTTCCTGAATCTTTCCAAGGCCTCTCCTCTCCCCCTGGAAGACAGAGATCCTGTCACCAGCTGCTGGGACTGATCCAGGTCCGTGTTGACCCAAGGGTGTATTTTGTGTGGACTGGTGGTCATGTGTGCGCCCTGCCACAGACACCTTTTGTGCAGTTGTTTTAACTTGAAATGACCCAATTCCAGAGAAGCCTGGAGTGGTTTGGGTGGGAAGGGACCCTAAATCCCACCCATTGCCACCCCTGCCATGGCAGGGACACCTTCTGCTATCCCAGGCTGCTCCCAGCCCTGTCCAGCCTGGCCTTGGGCACTGCCAGGGATCCAGGGGCAGCCACAGCTGCTCTGGGCACCTGTGCCAGGGCCTGCCCACCCTCACAGTGAAAAATTCCTTCCTAAATTTCTTGATTAGTTTTTGCTAATATATAAATTCAGAATCTTGTGTGCAGGTCCAACTAGTACTCAACAACATCTTCTCTTTCCCCATTCCAAGTGCTGTGTTGTTGCATCCTGATCCCATGTTTGGTGTGGTTCTGGTCCACATACCATGTGAAATAGAATTTTCTGGACTGTCAGTACAACTGGCAGGAAGATCAAAGTTCCAAGCAGCTGATCTCCGATGATAGATTATAAGGGCAGGATAATCGGATAAAGGGCAGTTGAAGAAATTTGACACTTAAAATACTTTTTGTAAATCTGCCTGTCCCTATGTGTCCTTGGTTTTGGGAGGAGAATTTGTGAAGCTGGGCTTGTCTAGGCAAGATATTTTGAGGCAAGATAAGAGATTTGGAAGTTTACTGTAGATAATGTCTCATAACTGATTAACAGGTGCGGATTTGTGTCGGGAAATGACTCTGTGGGACTTCGAGCAGTTCACTAGTGTTTGGTTATCTGGTTTGTGTGTTATCTTGTTTATATTTCATAATAACACTAATCCTGAAACACATGTTCCTTGCTTCCTGTAGGGAGAGAGAAAATTTGTTTAAATGTTGGGTATAAATGGAGCTACTTCCAGGAAAAAAACCCTAGAAATTCGGGATCCACCAATGTATTTGTCAAAGGAATTGAAATCAGCAATAAATTACAGGACACTTAGTGCTGTCAGACAGCTTGAACTTCCTCACTGATTCAGTGCTGGCTGCTGGAAGCAGGAATTCTGTCTACACATTTTTTTTCTCACTAATTATGTAGAAATACGTAATGATGCTGAAATGCTATTTTTGCCTCCAAATGTAATACTGCATTTCTGCAGCAGCCTTTCCCTTTAGTGGGTGTTTTCTGCATGAATCAACGTAAAATTCTAGCAGGGAGTTTCGTGTTCTCAGTATTGGTGAGTGCACACGTCTAAAATGTGGTGATGGAGAGGGGCTGAGCTTAGCTTCAGCTCTTAGGACAGTGTGGGGCACGGGGGGGCTGTATCCTCTGGGGAAGAATTAGTTTCCTTGCAACAACTCTCATCATGTTTCTGGAATTTGTCAGTTTTTGCTTTAATGCTATTTATAGTTCAGCATATATAAACATTGGCCTGTGTTTAGGTGAAAACACAAAGTTTCATTTGAAGTCTGATGTGTGTGGAGTAGGTTTGTGGCAGTAGAAGTTCTTAAAGGTACCCAGGCAACTTGGGATTCCTCTGGAAAGTGCTGAACTGCAGTTCAGAAACGATGTGTTTTAGACTGTGAAGCTGCATCTGATGCAAGAAAAGCCAGGAGAGTTGTTTTTCTTCTGAAAGCTTGGATTTGACCATCACCTTCTGCCATGAGTTCATAGATTCACAGAATGGTTTGGAAGGGATGGGAAGGTAACACTTGTTCTCACTTTTGCTCCTGTTGTACTACAAGGAGCAGCTGCATTTGCTTTTCCTCAGAGATGAGTGCAGCAGTTTGTACAAGCCCTTGTAAGTGAGCACCAGCCTTTACTCCAGCTGGCACTGGCACTTCTACCTGTAGCAGGACAGGAAAATCAGACATTCAGGGCTGCTGCTACTCAAAATGTTTAGTGAGGGGCTCCAGAATGAGGGATTGCAACAGTGTGTGTCTGCAGGTAACTACAGAACACTTTATATTTCATGTGTAAGTTGAATATATACACATGCTTCAATTTCTTTCTCGTCAAGAAATCCTTTGAGAGGAGTGAATTGTCATAATCATCTGTCATGACACATAATGTATTCAGGGTTGGCTACAAAAGCTCCTTTCCAAACCCCAAGTTCCTGGCTAATTGAGAGCTTGTCTCTTTGGGCTGATTCTTGGGGATTTTTTTGTTTAAGAAATTTATTTTTGACTCTCCAGTGTGGCGAAGGTTCTGTCAGGCCTTTTGCTTTAGAGGTGTGCTTACATCCAAGACTCTCACAGGATAATTTTTTCTCAGGGAGCACATGATTTTTGCAGTAATCCACAAGCAGCACAATTCTAGTCTTTGTGAATAATTCCAACAATATGATAAAGGAGGGAAGGAAAAGCCAGCATTAGAATTGAAGCACATTCCCAAAGATCACAAGACCATTAAGAGCAAATCTTTAATTTCATGCTTCATTGATAAAGACCAAGTTACTTGAAATGTGGTCTAAAATACGACAGCCAGCCTCTATCCTGAAACCCCTGGTGAGCACACCTAAGGCTGCAGGTGTACAGGAGGCTGGAATTAACTTGAGAGCTGTGACTATGAGAGGATGGAGCAAGCTCTTAGGAGGGAACCTTAGGAGTTCTTCTGGGTAACACACAAGGAGGAAGAGAGATCAAACCCATGGGGATACGGCACAGCGAAGACATGGAGCTCTTGGAGCAAGCTCTGAGGAGGTCATTGATCCACGGGCTGGAGCCCCTTGCCTCTGGAGCCAGGCTGGGAGAGCTGGGGGTGTTCACCTGGAGAAGAGAAGGCTCCAGGGGAGATCTTGGAACCCTTCCAGCACCCAAAGGGGCTCCAGGAGAGCTGGAGAGGGACTGGGGACAAGGGATGGAGGGACAGGACACAGGGAATGGCTCCCACTGCCAGAGATCAGGGTTAAATAGGATATTGGGAATGAATTCTTGCCTGGGAGGGTGGGCAGGCCCTGGCACAGGTGCCCAGAGCAGCTGTGGGTGCCCCTGGATCCCTGGCAGTGCCCAAGGCCAGGCTGGACGGGGCTGGGAGCAGCCTGGGGCAGTGGAAGGGGTCCCTGCCATGGCAGGGGGTGGAGCAGGATGGCCTTTAAAGTTGCTTCCCACCCAAATCCAGTCTGTGATTCTAAGACTCCATAGGATGTTGTTAGGGTCATGGTGCTAAATTAGGCTTTTTTTCCTTAGGAAGTCAGTTGCGCAGTTGGAATTCTGAAAACAGGTTTGTCTCAGATTCTCATGTGATGTGCTGCCCTCAGCCCTTCATTCTGGATGAGAACAGTTTCTCTGGAAGTTCATGAATTATTTCTTTGTTTGAACAAGTTTGTGTCCTTTGTTTCGGTCTTCAGAATGTGCATCTTAATGTTTGTTTGTTTTCTGAAATAACTTTCTTCCATGTGTTGTTTCCAAGCACTTACTGTAACTTTTCCCAAAGGTTCTGAAAGGGTTGGGTTATAGTTCATATCTTTTAGGCAAAAATATTATTTCTTTTCTTGTGTAGAACA
The DNA here is from genome assembly GCF_017590135.1 of Pyrgilauda ruficollis. Classification (NCBI taxonomy): domain Eukaryota; kingdom Metazoa; phylum Chordata; class Aves; order Passeriformes; family Passeridae; genus Pyrgilauda; species Pyrgilauda ruficollis. The sequence goes on along the minus strand of NW_024509988.1, from coordinate 865,592 downwards.
CGGGTGACATTTTGATCGAGTTCTTTTTGTTCCACAGAATCTGTCTATGACCTTCTCCCAAAGGAGCTGCAGTTACCACCTTCCAGAGAAACATCCATAGCATCCATGAGCCAAACAAGCGGTGGTGAGGCCGGTTCGCCGCCTCCAGCTGTAGTTGCTGCTGGTAAGGACTCTCCTTTATTCTGGTGTTTTCTTAAGGTTTGTGATGTTCTGGCCAACATGAACAGTGCTGGCAAAGTTCTGAGTGTAAAAAAGAGCTTGTGGAGAAGTAACAGAGTTCATTCTAGGAGAGGGAAAGTAGGTGGTGTAGTTCAGCTGGGTGATCAAAAGCGTCAGGTATTTTATGTTAAGGTTGCTGTGTTTCATATATGCATCTCCATAAGCAATACATTAGCTGTTCCTTTATTCTGTTATGCCACACAGGCAATTAACTCCTAGAATGCACTCTGTCTTCCAGGGGAATAAATCCCTCTTTGGAATTGAGGCAGAATGCTGACTGACTGTAAACCAGTGGATTCTAGTTAGGATAAAAATGGAATGGGAGATGACATTTTGGGCCATGAAGCTTTTACCAAAATGTGAGCAGGAAGAAAAGGTCATATTTTCCATTGGGGCCTGAGGAAGTGTAGTATTTAAACTCCTTTCACACACATCTCTACTGTGATGTGGTAGAAGGTCCTCAAATACATGAAGATACAATGCATATCAGCTGGAACTCTGTACATGACCAGTGTAGTTATTTTTCTAATTGACAACATACAAAAAAGAGGCATGACCTTTTAATCTGCATCCTTTTCTTATTCCCAGCCATGTTCTAGACTTTAAAGACTCCCACTGATCTTCATTAAACGTAAAAAAGTGAGGATCTAAGGGCAAAGCTTTGATTTGGGATATTAGGCTCAGTGTTAGCTTGCATCTGGGATTCTTGTCAGTAACTTGTAAATATTAGTACACATCTGTGCAATGGGGAAAAAAGATAATTTTGCCCCATTATAGATGTGTCTCCCTTCACTGGATAAGGGTTTTTTTTTAATAAATTGAACCCTGTATTTCTTACATGGTCATGTTCCACTTTCCTAATTGGCATTACATTTTTGTTTGAGGAAAAAATGGTTATAGGGTGAGGATTCAGATAGCTGCATTATTCCTGTTTCTCTCTCTCCAAGTTCATATGCATTAAATGTTTGTGTGAGAATGTTTCCCAGATTTTTGCATGGTCCTGGAATCCTGATCAGAACCTCAAGTGGTTGTAGGTTTGTCAGAGAAACTTTACAGCACTGCTCACCATTCATGTTTTGCCAGACCTCTCCTGAGAACCTGTGGATTTAACTGTGCACAGTGGAACTTGCTCATTGAAAGAATTTGATGCTTCTATTATATCAAAAGGATTTGATGTTTTTGTATCACTTACTAAAAAAATAATTTGGGCATCTGTTTCTAAAGTCAAGGTGCTTAATGATGGGTTTGGTTCATAGACAGCAGCAACCAAATCTTGTAGAAACTTGTATCCTCAAAACAACTGAACAAAAACAGCCCACAAACCCTGTTACACTCTAAATCCACAGACAAGCCTGAACTGCTAATTAATTCTGTACCTAACAGAAAAGACTTAAACTTGAATGGAACTAAAAGTCTGTTGCCTCCAGGTATTTGGCATCTGCCAACAGCCAGTCCAGATCCTTTAAAAAACCTGAGTGCATTCTTTAGGTGTGTTTGGGTTAAACTGCAGCACAAGTTTCTGGAATGAAAACCTTTAAAAATTCATGTTGAGGCTTCTTGTTAAAACTGAAAGACGACCTGGTCATTCACTTACCAACACTCTTCAATGTCAGAGACCACAGAGGGTCACAGAGGCTGAGCTGATACCAAGCTGAGAGCTGGGATTGTTCAGCATGGAGAAGAGAAGGGTCCAGGGTGACTTCAGAGCTCTTGCAGTGCCCAAAGAGGCTCCAGGAGACCTGGAGAGGGTCTTGGGACAAGGGCCTGGAGTGGCAGTTGTTAGAAACTCTGTTTAAACTGCACCACCCAACAAGACAAACCTGCAGAGGAGCAAAGACCCATTTTGTTTCCATTGCTGGTTTGGATGTGGCACATTCTGTGTTCTTCCTGTAGCTGTACACCCTTGGTAGAGAAAAGGGTGGTTTACTGTTTTCTTTAATTGTTGTGGGGTCTGTGCAGCATCTTTGAGAAGTTGCCACCACACTTTGTCTGTTACCCTGCCATAAGTAGTAATGAGAGGTCTGGCTGGGGTTTTTTATACAGGAGAATTATCCTGGGCTTTGTGCAAACCAGGTGCTTATACAGGGAAACAAACATACCTTTTACACTTACATTTCAAAAGATTAAGATTGACTATCATTTGCATTCATCAAGTGTTTAATAGCAGACTGTAGGCAGATCTTTGGGGAGCTGATGCTGTACAGGAGCAGGGTAAAGAGGAAGGACTGGCAACTCTTGTTGTGTATCTGAAATTTTCCCCCTGTTTTGTGTAAGTCTTTCTATTTTTTTTTTTTTTTTTTTTTGGTCTGGTCTTACTTGCCTTAAAACCTCCTTTTTTAGGAATGAGAGGGAAATGATAGTTCAGTCTGCATAAGGCTGTATGTAATCTCATTTACTCTTGTTTTTAAAAGGAAGGGCTAATTTGAACAGCTAGCCACACCATGTAGAATTCTCCTACAGATCTGATTACTCTGGATAATGAGAGAATTCCGTGACAGGGATTGATCCAAAGTGTTCAGAGCTTTTTCCTACTCCTCTAGTAGTTCACACAGCTTGTTCTCTGCTTCCTGAAACACAAAGTAAGGCAATATCTGGCTGAAATTCAGCTTACTCAAGGCTTTTTTGTCACCTTGCTGTGGGGTTTTGTCCCATATAAATCATATTGTAGGTTGGAAATACTGCTGCAGTTAACTCCTGGTTTTTTTGGAGGAGCAGGATAGGCTGGTTTTAGCAGTGATGACCTCGCAGTGACAGACTTCTAGTTCTTCTTCCATTTGGAAATTTATTTTATGATTTACAGAACAGTTGTAAGAATATGAAAATGGAATGTTGCTGATTGGATTTTCATTAATTTGTTAATAAATGTGTATTTGCTATTCATTAATCCAGACATAAGAGGCATTACCCACTCTGAATATCAGACAAGTGTGATTTCATAGAACTCTGGGATTTTGAGCTGCTATCTCAAGCTTCTAATTCTGCAGTTCTTCTGGAAAACAGAAGGGAGGGAACAGATCTGTTTTTACCCCTGGAAACCATTCTCTGTGCTTGCTACTTGAATTCCAGTGTCTTTGTTCAGGGGACAGGAAAAGGAGGATTTTGCCTGGTGCAGCACCATAAACACATTAAATATGAATCATCTCCAGACTCTGGAAATGCATGAGGGTGTCATGCTGAGAAATGTCATTGTGTGCTCTGCCTGGAGATTGTACATGAAATAAATGTCCCTGAAGCTTTCCCAGTGCTCCTGCACGGTGTTAGTGAGCTCCAGTTGCGAGGAGCGGTGCTCGAGTCTCTCTCAGTTGGTTCTGAAAGCCTGAACAATTTTTGGTGTTGAACAAGACACCTTGGAACCTTAAAACACTTAAAATTCACTCTGCCAATTTAAGTCCTTTCTCAAAGGTGTCTTTCCGGCTTGTAGGTAGCACATGGTTCTTGTCTTTGGGGGATGATCAGGAGTATTTTCAACCATTTTCTTGAAATGAGTGTTGCTTTTTCATCTTCTGTCTCCAGTGCCAGGAATGCTCGACCCTTCTGAACCTCAGTGAACTGTTACAGAAACTCACTTCCCTTCTCACCATCCCTTGTTCTTCCTGCAGCAAAACTTGGAATGAGATGCTTCATCTTGTTGATGATCTCTCAAGCTGCTTTCCATTTCCCACAGAGGCAAATATATATATTTCCATATTTTTTGTATTGCTGTCTGGTTTCCAGTTCTTAGTGTCCAGTGGAATTCTCCAGAGTGGTGTTCTTGCTGCAGCAGAAGGGGAGCAGGGTTTGTGCTACTGAAATGTGTTTACTGATCTCTTCTTTTGCATTCTCCATACTGGGATGCAGTAAATCTGTGATGTAGTGAAGTCTTCTGGCTCCCAAGCGCCTGTGATTACATCCCAGGAAAATTGTAGGTAAATGGTGAACTTTATCTTTTTGTGATCGATTCTATCCTTGTTTTTGTACTTACTTTTAATTAAAGGGACAATCTACTTGCCCAAACAGATGTAATTGGGCTTTTTTTTTGATTGGAATGGTAACTTTATCTTTTTGTGATCGATTTTATCCTTCTTTTTGTACTTATTTTTAGTTAAAGGGACAGTCTACTTGCCCAAACAGATGTAATTGGGCTTTTTTTTGATTGGAATGGTAATTGAAGTGTTGCCATGAGCATATTTGGTAATTTTCATTATGCAAATAAGTCTTTGATTTGGAATTGCTGCTTTAGAGGCACAGATAAAGATACCTGCATTGCCTGTAGGGTAGAGATTGGGCACTAAGGGGTCATGTTTGCTGCTGCCAAAATAAGACTTTTTCATCCTTCTCCAGTGGAAGATTCTGATGAAGCCTCGAAATAGAGATGGGTTTGTTTTTGGTTTAGTTTTCCCTGAGTGGCTTCTCAGCCTTCTTAACTTTTATTTTTACTGAAAATATTTTGTTCAGTTATCATCCTTCCTGGTGTCATTAGTCAGTTTTTCCTGTTGGTACAGAAATAATTACCAGACATTTCAAAGGGGATCTCAGCGCTGTCCCCAGTTCTCTTATCCTGGGCTTACGATTGCACGTTGTAAACAAATGAGCAGAAAAAAAGATTCTTCTTTGTAGTTGGTCTCCGATGCCTGTAAAAACTTCCATTTCTTTGTAGGCTTTTCCCTTCCTCTTCCCACCGCCCTCCCAGTTGGAAATGCCTTCCTGTCATTTCCAGGAGGATGTCTTCCGGGGATTTCTGTCTGCAGCCTGCTTGCTGCAGTCCCGAGTCAGATAGTTCTTTCTGACACAAGGAGCTTCAGGCAGACCCTGAGGCTCGTTCAGAGCTCACCCTCCTGCTCCTGTGCATGGCTTTAAGTGTTTCTCCTGGAAGTTCATGGCCCAAGGGAGCCGTGGTGGAGCCCAGTCTGGAGAGGCCAGGTCGTGATGACATTCAGCTTAGCTTGGAGAGGTTCCTTCTTCATTCCAGAGGGTCTCCTGGTGAGACAACATTGCTGGGAAATGCCAGAGATAACGATTTTTCTTACTGTTTCCATTTTATGGAAACATTGTATGTGTGTTCTCTCTAAACTGAGTTGGAATATTGCAGTTGTATGGAGTGGTGTGTGTTGAGGGCCTTCCTGCCCCATGATCTTCCTTAGAATTCCACATTTATATTGGTGTTCATGTCTAGTTCATCTCTTTTTCCTAAACTGTATGCTTTCAGTCTTCATGAATTTCATGTCCAGTTCACGTCTTTTTTCTAAATTTGTTTTCAGTCTTCATGGATTTCATACAGTCAGTACATCCAGTTTTCTAGAACTGTTCAATCAAACAGAAACTGTTTGATCGTTCTGTGAGGTTTTTTCTTACAGCAATTTCTTGCATTAAATGGCAGCTATTAGTTATTAGATCAGAAAGACTTGAGAACTACTTTGTGGCAGGAGGATTCCCTGTTCCTTAAAGAATAATGGAACACCAAGGCCGTGAGGGGCGAGAACAATCCTCTTGTGCCGCTGCTTGGGCACCTCCTTCTGTAGCAGCATCGTGAAGCCAAGAGCAGTTCTTGCCTTCTTAGGAAAAGCCCACCCCTGTATCTAAAAGACAAAATAGTCTGTTTCTTGAGCTGAGGTGTTCTTGGCCAGATCCACCCATGCTGACCTCTCCTGGAGGGAGCTGGGGAGGTGCTCAGGGGCGGCAGGCAGGGCTTGGAGAGAGCAGCTGTGGGTCCCAGAGTTCTGCTTGCTTGGAATCAGCCTTTGCACTGAGTGGGAAGGATCTGAGATCCATCATTGATGTGTGTGAGCCACTAACAAAAGTCCTCCTTAGATACCTAAACTTGAGTGTTAATTGAATAATGGGAGTCATAACAAAACCATTGATTGATGTGTTTACCCAAAATATAATAATACACTGCTTGGGTCAGCTTGGGAATGTAAAGGGGAATTTACACTGTTGGGCTTAATGTAAATTAAATTAACCTACCTATCTTGAATCTGAGTGTGTTTAATAACTGGTGAATTGGATTGCTTTATGATATTTGCTGGGATGCTAGTTTTTTTCTCTATTAATACACTTAACTTGCATTCTAGCTTCGCCATTCAGAGACAGGCATCGAGTGGTGGGTTGTGTGACAGTGTCTGTCAATAGTGAAGACAAATAGTGCCAGAGACACTTAACCCATCCAATCTCACCCAGGGTATAGGTCGGTCTTGTTTTCAGACTTCTTCATAAGTCTCTTTTCTTTCTTTCTTTTTTAAAATTTTTTTTAAAATTTTTTTTTGTTTATTTCTGAATAGTGTATTGATACTGATTTGAAACTAAGCTTTTTGGAAAAGTTTTTGACATGACATCAGTAATACAAGAAGAAGAAAAGTAGAACCCCAAGTTTGGCATGTGAGGTGTTGAAAGCAGGTTTGCAGCCACTTTGTAAGTTCTGGGTTTTACCTTTGAAACCTTTGACAACACAAAGGTTGATGGTGGAAATTTTGCAGTTTCCTTCTGGGTCTGTCCTGAAATTGTTCTTCTGTGTCCAGAGGTTCGAATAAACCAATTAAAAAAAATCTTACCAAGGACATGACATGTTAGATAAATCAACACATTTAATAAAAGTTATACTTCACATATTAAGCTTATGCACCACCTAATCCTCACCCTGTGGGTGAGTTTTCATTTTTGACACTTGTTTCTGCACAGAGCATAGAGGATACCCTGGAGTGCAGGGGAGGCCCTGAGAAAAAACTTAGTTATTTAATGGCTTTCTGCTTGTCCTGGCTGTCCCTGCACAGGTGGCTGGAAAACTTGTGAAACCAAAAATATCTTCAGTTTATTTGTCTTGATAATCTGAAGATTTCCAGTCTGGGAAATGACTTGCTTTTGCAATTAAAAAGCAAAGTCATCAGGACACTGTTTCTGTGTGAGGACTTGGGTAATCCTTGTTGTATTTAAGGGTATTTGAAAAGAGTGAACGAGGATTTCAGAATTGGCTCCACAGAGGTGTTACCTAAAAAGACTCCCTTAATGCCAAGTAATGATTTTTTTTTCTCTCTCCTGCCTTTCCCAATCTTTTTTCTAGAGGCTGAATGCCTTGTTTGACTTCACAGGAGAATAGGATATAGAAAATATGTCATTGCCTTGGTTGCTAATGCAGGAGGTCATACATTTTCTTTGTTTTTTTGGTGCCAAAAAGAAAAAGCCTGCCCTGGTTTGCTCCCAGCGACACTCTGCCATGTGCTCCCTTACTTTCAGTCCTTGTGCACTGATTGATACAATTTTGCCTCTCTTAGGGAGAAAAACTTGTAGCAGAGGCATAAAATCTGAATTACTTCCAGCTCCCTTTGATGTAACAGTGATGGCAGTGACGGGATTCAGGAGGTTTAGTTTCAACAGTGATCTCAGTTGCTCTAATGTGGAATATTCTTTTCTCTTGTTTTCATTTAAAAAAGGAGAAAAACCCCCCACCTTGTGATGCTGATGCACATTTCATTTCTAGTCCTGAGGCTGCACACTTGCCATGATAAGCTCTTGGCTTCTGTTCAGTGTCCTTGCTCTGAAAGCAAGTTTGATTTTGAGACTGTGTTAAATGAAATACATTCAGTCTTCTACTTCAAAATGTACCTACTCACTTAAAAATACATATATGTATTTGTCATTGCACGCACTGTTAAACTGCAAACCGTGAGCCACCTGTGCCCTTGCCCATTAATATGTGTCTGAAGAAAGTAAAATAAAAGGAATGCTCAAAGCTGGGGAAGGTGTGTGTATGCTCTCACCTTGTAAAGCAACACAAGTTAAAATTACTGAATTACTTATGTTCCAAAATGCAGCATGTTGATCCAAGAAATCTCTTTTGGGTGTCAGATACAAATGTCACTGGCTTTGGAATAAAATGATGGACCCAAATGGGAGCCATGTAAAGCACTGTTTATTCATTGCAGTAACGTGGTGAATTCTTATTTGATTGACCCAGTTTATTATTAGTTCAAAGGAAGATGAGTTGGCTCAAGGCCTGCATACTCTGAGAAAACACAGATTTCACTGTTTCTTAGTATTTTCATAACTTAAAATGTTGCTGAAGCAATTACTAATTTTTCTAATTTATGCCCCCAAAAGTTTTTAAATCTGTGTATTTGACTGTTCCAATACAGCCAGTCTATTCCTTTTGCTGTAATATTTATCATACTTTATTTATGGATAGTAATGGCATTAATTTATTATATAAGGCTAAAGAGAGGTTTTCTTGCCATTACTGTTCAATTTGGGTTTATTTCCAAAATCTGATCTTACATCTAATCATTACACAGGGGCATCTCTGGTAAATGGAGGAGAGCGTGACCAATTTATAATTGTCAATGTTTATTTACTTTTTAAAAGTATAAAAGCCCACATACACATATTTATACATATAAGTGCTTTTACCTTCTAGAAAAAGAAAGGAGGCGAAATTGTTTTGGAGAGCAATAATGATGACATTGCAATAATGATAATATTTCACAATGCTGCACCCTAAAACAACACTACCATCACCAGCTCTTTTAGCTTTGAAAAGCATTTGGTTCAGTGATATATTTATTTTTTTCCCTAGGAAAGTGAGGGAAAAGTGCAGGTTTTGCATTCCTGGCCAGGAGATGCACTGAAGCACCAGCTGAGCCCAGTGCTTGGTGTACGTGGCCCACGCAGAGCTGAGCCTGGAGTGTCCAAGGTTTCCTTACACTCCCAGGATTGATGTGAAAAGCTAAATGTGATATTAATCTGTTGGAGGAGGAGTCCTGCAGTCGAAGCCCTGCTGCCTGTTCCATGTGTGTAAAGATTCCATGGTCTGAGTCCCTGTCCCACAGACCCCGACTGCCCACGCTGCCTCGGGCTCTTCCCGAATTCATTTCTGGCCTTTCCTGGGGCAAATCCTGGCATCCAGCCCCCAGCCCTGCAGCTCCTGTGCCCCAGGGGTCCCTGGGCACGCTTCTGCTTCTCTGGAGGTATAAATGATGGATGGAAACCAATCCTCTCGACCAAAACATCCCAAATAGCAACGGGCTGTCTCAACTCAAAGTGGCTGCAAATCAGCTCCTAAATATTGTCACTGAAATGAATATCTAGATTTGATAGTTCTTGCCAATCCTGTAAATGTTTTTGAAAGAAGCATTGAATTAATGCATGATATAGAAAGGAGAAATTTGCCTTTAAATTGGAATGCAAAGTGACTGAATTTTTCCAATTTCAGCCACTGTATTTGCCAAAGAACAAGCTGGAAAATGGAACTGGTATCATTCAGCTGCTCCTGCTTCACTGGGAGGCTCAGGGAGGGCAGGGTAGTTTATTGATAAACTAATGACCTCTAAATTTCACAGTCTGAAGCAATGTAAGTTTGCTTTTACATTTATTTAGCACAGGAAAGCTGTAGGAAACAGTAATGGTTGAAAAGTTCTTTATTATCAGTCATTGATACTCCCAGTAATTCCCAGTATAGGCAAGTTGGCTGAGTTTTACTGTTAATTTAATATATCATGACTGAATGTGCTTGATTCTATTACTTTTAAGTAACTAAAACTGCGTAGAATAGTTCAGCAGTCTCTGAATCTCTTAATTAGACTCGAGAGACTGTTGTAATATTTTGGATTTTTAAAAAATCCCAAGCAGCAAAAAGGAAAACATCATGTTCCTCTTAGTAATAGAGATTATCTTGTGTGACAGCAGTAAGTAGCTGAACAAACATACTGTATTATTATGTATATATTTAATGTACAATTTGTTTCCAAAATTAGGTTATTTCAGTGCTCCTGGTTTATCAGGTGTGGGTGGCAGTGCAGAAATACAGAAAACAGGGTCTCCCCACAGAAAGCTAAAATCTGACTATAAAATTCAGTTATTCCTCAGTGAGCTACAGCTGACTGAAATAAATACATATGTTTGAATGGCCTGCTTCCTCTGGGATATTTAACTTACGTATTCCATTGATTTGTCCATTACAATTTTTCAGTGGTGTTCTCCAGAAATCTTCGGGGGTTTGGTGTAATAATTTTCATGTTTCTAAACCAAATTGAGCTCTGGGACCTCTGCAGAAGTTGCAGTCACAGTGATGGAAATCTCCTGTTTAATGTGCATTTTTCAGAGGTCTGTCCCAAGCCATGTCTGTGGAAGGGACCAATGAAGTCTTAGAGAAATTGGTCCCAGTGACTGAAGAAGTCAAATCACAGAAATTCCCAGTCCTTGGATCAGCGTGTCTCCAACACAGATAATTCATCCCTCTTTTGAACCTTCAAAATCAACAGCTCGCTCATAGTGACTGATACCAGTTCCATTTTGCCTACCAACTCAGTTGATTTTATATTTTATTTCTCATTTATGATGGAATAATCAGCAGCTCTTTTTCTCATTTATTTTCTCATATTTTTATTCCAGGATTTGCCTCTGAAGCAGGGAGTGTCTGCATTAAAAATGACCTGTAGTTCTCTGCTTCATAGGTTAGAAACTTATTTTAATATTTTGTGGCTAAGCACAGTCCCATCTTTTCAAAAAAAAAAAATTAAAAATTTCCAACAATAAATTGTTTAATTGGCATCGAATGTGGATTATAAGCACTTTGCTTTGGGGCTATTTTAGACGAAATGGCTTCTACACCAATAATTAGTCCAGCTGAGGCAATGAAAGCTCTGTTTACTCGCAGCCATTTGTATGAATTAACGCTAAGTTGTAAAAAAAATTCGATTACAGTGGATCGTGCTAAGACTTGTTTGGACATTTCCAAAGCATTGGCTAGGCTGTATTGCTTTAAGCACTTCCATTCCAAAACTGAACCAAATTCCAAACATTTCATGGGGGAAAGCAATCGGTTCCTAAATCACCTTGATCTCACTGGGACTGCTATAGCCAGCGCACGCCCCGCCACGGGTCCTGTATTTACTTGTGAATTGTACACCGCAGATGCTTCTTCAGCTCCCTCCTCTTCCTCCATGGGCGGTGCTTGCAGCTCCTTTACCACCTCTTCCAGCCCTACCATTTACTCTACCTCAGTCACCGACAGCAAGGCTATGCAAGTGGAGAGCTGCTCCGCGGCCGTGGGGGTAAGTACCCGAGGGGTAAGTGAGCAGCAGATAACCAGTAACACAGCCCAGCAGCACCCGGCCACGCCGAAGCGCCACACTGTCCTGTACATCTCGCCACCTCCCGAGGACTTGCTGGACAACAGCCGGATGTCCTGCCAGGATGAGGGCTGTGGATTGGAGTCAGAACAGAGCTGCAGTATGTGGATGGAGGATTCACCCTCCAACTTCAGTAACATGAGTACCAGTTCCTACAATGATAACACTGAGGTGCCACGTAAATCGCGCAAGCGCAACCCAAAGCAGAGGCCAGGGATCAAACGCCGAGATTGCGAAGAGTCCAACATGGATATCTTTGATGCCGACAGTGCCAAAGCGCCTCACTATGTCCTTTCTCAGCTCAGCACGGACAGCAAAAGCAACTCAAAAGCAGGAAATGGGTTGGTATCTGCTTTTTTTTTTTTTTTTTTCTTTTTTTTTTTAAAGAAAAAACATTCTATCTTCGTATGTAAACCCAAATTAATAAAAGTGCCCCGGCAAATGTTCTGCTTAGGTTCTCACATCAACCCCTGTGTCCTCTGCTGTCCCTGCCATGTCCTAGCCCAGGATAAGCTCTTCCTGCCCCCAGAAATTGTGGCTGCCCCTGGATCCCTGGAAGTGTCCAAGGCCAGGTTGGACGTAAGGGCTTGGAGCAGCCTGGGATAGTGGAAGTTGTCCCTGCCCATGGCAGGGGTGGAACTGAAGGTCCCTTTCAAAACAAACCACTCCATGATTCTGTGATAAGTTCTAATTAGACTTGTTAATCTTTATTTAGAAGATAAAACTAAACTTTCCTGCAGCAATTAAATGCAGCGCTGATGAGCTCATCTGTTCCTTAAGTGAAATTCCCTAAAGGCCACACAATTCCATTTATAAAATGGCAATGAAAATGTATTTAAAAAGAAAGGCAGAGTGGAGTTGGTGTACCCTGAATGTTTTTTTGCAGGATTTTATATGAGGATTTCAGTCTGTACACTTCACCTGCTGCTCTGTTTGTCAGATAGAGACAGGGATGGGAGTACAAGCTAACGGTTAATGTCTCATTAGGATTTCTCATCATTTAAATTATCACTTGCTTTACTTTTTTATGAAATGTTAAGACAATATGGTGAACCAGTTTTTGGTTTTCCCATGTGAATTCACTTCTGTATTTGATTTTTTCAGAAATAAATCTCTAATGCTGTTTCTCTCTGTGCTTCTGGGTCGTGTGCGTGTGTCTGCGTGGGCACGCCTGGGTGGTGGCCCCTCATCTCCCACTTCACACTGTTCACTAAATGCATTCCAGTAGCTGCTTAAAGAGGACAATTCCATCAGTTTGCAAGAGTGTGTTGATACATTTCTTTTTTTCTTTTATTTTTTAACTTTTTGCTTCTTTAGTACTTTTAAAGTGGTCAAACGGATAGATTTGGCTCTTTTATTTTGGGCTTTTTTGGGGGCAGGAGTGCATTTTGGTTTCACTTTTATATCTGTGCTTGCAGTACGTTCTGACGTTCATCACAGCAACGGTGAATATTAAAATTTGACTGATGGCAAAGATGATGAACTTCTCATATCCCAAAGGGAAAGAGCCTGGAGTCTGTATTCCCAGGGTCAGTGCAGTTCCATACTTAAAATTTCACTGTGAAAAGCAGTTCTGAGAACATGTCCTGAGTGTGCTTCTCTTCCTGGGCATGGTGGCCTCTGGCTTCGGGGTTTTCACCAGCCAAAATCTGTGGTCATAAAGTGAAATATTAGTACCTGGTAGACCCCGGGCAGCTTGGAATGAGGAAGGTGCCTCCCCCAGCTCCGAGGGACCAGGCTTGCCCTTACAGAAGGAGAAGCTTGATGGGAGGATGAGAACTGTGCCACTGTAAGTGTGGTCTCAGGAGGGTTTTGTAAACTCTGAAAGAATATGTGAGATCACGGTCTGGAAATAGAATAAGATTTCCCCAAAACACTGGGCTGAGCAGGGAAATCCGTGAGTTCTGTGAGTGCAGAGGGGAAGAAGGTGGAATATTTTTCCTTATGTGTCTCAGGCCAGACTGAACTGCAGGAAAAGTCCCAGGTAGCAGAACCGTCCTCGGGAGTAAATGCTCTGGGATGAGAAGTGGCCAAGATCTTGGAAAACTTAATTTTGCCATTGAAATATGGAGACTTGGCCTTACAAATCTGGGTCACCGTAGTGACTGGAGTTCTTAAAACTTCCCAGCCTGGTGGAGCTCAGCCAAGGGAGTTCATTTACTTTTGGCTTAAAGAAAAGAGCAAGGAAAACTGCTGTGCTCCGTGGTGAATGGAAATGGCATTTGCCCCTAAAGAGACAGTTGTTGTTAAAAGCCAGGAAGAGAAAGAATATATTCCTGTGGAAACTTGGAATTTGTGAAAGCCTTTTTAGAAGTGGATGAACTGGTGGTGGTTCAGGGCAGAGACTCAGGTTTCTGTGGTCTCACTTTCACTTTGGGGTCTGCCCTGTGAACAGGACCGGGCCAAACTCCTCAGGAGATCTGTTTGAGTAGATTCATAGCATTTGCCACTTACATTTATTCCTTTAAAAAACCAGAAGTGCTAGATTGGAGGATATTTTGTCTGGTAACAATCAGATTAATACATGCGTGCGTATGAAATGTACAGGTGTGAATACTTGCAGTATGAATAAACTGAATTAAAATGAATTCATGAATTGAAAGGATGCATTAAGTGGTTCATCCTGTACTTTGAGAAGGACCACTGAGAAATTCTGGTGAAGGTTTTAAGTTGCATCCAGCCTTGGCTAGTTGATTGGAAGTAATGGTTGAGTTTTTAGAGAAAAGACCAAAATAATTGTGAGAAGCATCTCTCTGCATAAATATGATAATGATAATACATTAATATGCTGACAGTTAAGGTAGTTGGGATTTAAGGATATTGTTCTGGAGAGCTCAGTGTTAATGTCACTGCTGAATCGTGGCACTGGGAGTGGCAAAGGTGAATTTCATTTTGATGGCCAGCTCTCCAACATTTCCCTTCAAAGTTCAACTATATCCCAGTCTCCCCAGTGGCTACACTGAGCAGAGTAATCAGGACTGCTTGGCAGGAAGATAGTTTTATTATAAGATGGTATTAATATTATTTTGCAGATTTTATGCTAATTTTTATGTAGTTCCTGCCTCTGCTGGGTACTGGTTGAGGATGAGTATTGAAGACAGCCAGGGCAGTGCCTGGTCTGTCCACAGTGAAGTGCTTAACCTTCATGGAGAGAAAATGGAAATGGAAGTCATCCAAAGCACCAACTCTGTCTATTTTAACCCTTTTTTATGTGTAGTGAAAGGTTTTGGAAGGCTTAAGAAAAAGGCTTAAATGAAAATAAGGGTGTGACAAATAGGATGTGTTGCATTAGGCAAAGAGTGGTGGTTTTAAACTAAAAGAGTGTTGATTCAGTGTAGGTCAAAGGAGGAAGTTTTTTAAAAGGAGGGTGGGCAGCCCTGGCACAGGGTGCCCAGAGCAGCTGTGGCTGCCCCTGGACCCCTGGCAGTGCCCAAGGCCAGGCTGGACAGGGCTTAGAGCACCTGGGACAGTGGAAGGTGTCCCTGCCATGGCAGGGGGGGCACTGGGTGACCTCTAAAGGTCTCTCCCAACCCACCCTCTGCTGTGATTCCATGGCTTTAGGGCTGTGAGATGTGGGGGGCAAAGTGCCCAGCCTTTCCTGGGCAGGAAGAGGAGCAGCACAGCAGGGCCAGGCCCCACAGGGCTGGGGCAGGGCTGTGTCCAGGGGCTGCTCTGTGCTCAGCAGGAGCTCTAGGAAAGGGCTGCATCGTGTTTGTCATCTGGTAGGTGAGAAGAGCTGGGTCACCCCAGCTCCAGGTCAGTGAGAGCCTCGTGCAGTGGCAAAGAAAAAAAAGCAGTTTTCATCCTTTTTGAGAAAGAGAAAATCCTGGATAAATTTCTTCAATAACTTGCATGTTGAAATGGAATTTCTTTTTTAAACAATCCACACTTGTTATTTAAAACTGCTTTCTTCCCAGGCATTAGCTGTTAGAAACCATGTTTTCCTAGGAAGAAAGAATATGACATTTGCATGAATCATGGAGCCCTTTTCCTGCCTGCATCATGTACTGTGGTACATTCACATTTCCTAGTGGGAAAGGAGTTTCTTGGTCTTCAGGTTCGTTACCAAATCCTGGTCTGAGTAGGATCAAGGGTTATTTCCCACTGTGCTCTAAAGGGAACACAAAATGTCTCATGTGCTGCTAGACTTGGGAAGGCTCCTTCATCCTGGTTTTAATTATGGAACTGAGAACAAGCCACTACATCTTATGGAATGCTCCTGGAAAGAAAGGCCTAGTGCATACACTGATTTAACATTGGTGCAATTATGCCAGAGCTTTTACAATAGCTAATTAGGTTTTAGCATAAATTGGTCACTCTGTTTAGACAGCAGTCGGAGCTGGAGTTTTCATGGATGTACAATTTGAGGTGGAGACAGGCATGAGGCTATTTTCCTGTTTAAAGAAGTGTCATTTAACCTTAAATCCATCCAGTGTGTGTGTACGTGTGTGTTTGTCACAGCAGCAAAACAGCTTGTTCAGGCTGTGTCATAGACTCTGAAAAAGCAGGTTATGAGCTGCCTTCTGTTCGTTAACATCGGTTAATGCTAATTGCTTTTCCCTTCCTTTATGTTTGCTCTCTGAAAAGCAGTTCCCATGTGCTCTGGATGGAGGAGGCAGGGAAGCACCATTCCTCTTCATCCTGCAGGTCTCCTCTGGCAGAAAGAGAGTCCCAAAGTTTGCTCCCAACTACAAACCTTCCACCAGTTAATACGCGCTCTTTGCCTTTTTAGCTTTTCTGTGATTTGGAGCGTTTTTACTGGGGAGCTGCTTCTCACATCTTCTCGATGGTGTGTTTTGACTTCTCAGAGCATCAGAGAACCAGAAGGGAGCTGGAGGGAAGAAGACCCCAATGTTGTGTGGTCAGTACCCGACTAAGAGTGAGGGGAAGGAGCTGAAGATCATGGTGCAGCCGGAGACCCAGCACAGGGCTCGGTACCTGACCGAGGGCAGCCGGGGCTCCGTCAAGGACCGCACGCAGCAGGGCTTCCCCACCGTCAAGGTAGGCTGGGGACACGGGCACTGCCTTCCCAGGGCCGCCCTGGCAGTGGGCCTGCAGTCTCTGCAGGGGTCAGGGAGCAGACTTGGCAGTCCTGGGCTGGACAGGGTCTCTTCTTGCAGGTCACGGGTCTTACTGGCACCACAGAGTTACAGGAGAGGGAAGCTGCATGTCAAGGCAGGGGTTTAAAATCTGGGATGCACATCCTGTTAGGCTGCAATTCCATGGACTGTGTGAATGCAGAGAAATTCCATACCTACAAAAGCGAGGCAGTGAAATGCTGTAGCTGTTTGATGGCTGGTGACAGTGGGCCATCATTGTTCAGTGGTAGTAAAGACATAAAACCAGTTTTCATTAAAAAAAAATAAATTGTAAAGGGGATGTTTTGGTTTTGTTTTTTTTTTCAATTGCTTGGTGTTTTTTGCTCTTGTTAATTCAGCAGTATCTGAGCTGCTGTGTACAGTGTCTTTCAGGTGAGTCATGGAGATCTCACTGAGGTGTGTTTTGCAGTCTGTACTGCTCAGTGTGTTTAGCATGGTACGGGTGGAGGTAGTAGAGGTAGATGTGGATTAGAACTGGAGAATGGGGCAAGGAACGAGGCAGCATTTATGTGCACACTTGACAGTTGCAGCCTGATTACTGTGTGGACTTTGGGGCTTAAAATTCAGGTGCTGAAGGCCTCTTGCTCTGAGCAACACAAGAAGGTTACAAGATCTGTGACATTTCTGCTCAGGAAGGAAGACTGAGGCTGTCCTCCAGGGGCTGCCCATGAATGCACAGAGTGGGCATTTCCAGGTCTTCTTTCTTCCCTGTGTAGCCTGGGGAAAGCAGTTGGAGAACTTGAGGGCTTGGGAAGGTTTCCTCATGGAAATGGTAGAGAGGCTTACCAGGGGCAAGGCTGGGCTTGACTTAGGGTGGCAAACAGAAGAACTGATGTTAAATATCCTCCCACAAGTGATTATGAGAATCACCAGAGAGCTGAGTCCAGGCCAGCACCACACTGCAAATGGCATACTGGGCATACTGGGAGCAGTGTGGCCAGCAGGCTGAGTGAGTACACAGCTAGGTTTGTTATCATGTAGATAAGAAGGGTGAAAGACATTTTGTTTAATGTTTTTTCGTAGTTATATCACTTTGAGAAATCAGCAAAGCAGTTCTCAACCCAAACTAACTTACCAGGTCCACAAGGAGATGTTTGTTTGTGACACAGCCCTTGAAATTTGTGCTGACTGCTGCTGACAAAATACAGAAGTAGGCTTATCTTCAAAGTCCTGTTCTGCAGTGTTCGGAACACCAGCAGCCCTTCACTCAGTCCTCCTGAGTAATGCAGAACTCCAGTAAAGTTTCATAAGAAAAGAATCCATTCATATCAGCCTGTTGCTATGGGGATTTAGTCCTCATTTATGTGGATTTTCTTAATGGGCCTTTGTTCATCTGAATTTCCTTTTAACTCCTTTCCCAGTTACCCTTTAGCACCCATCAGTGAAAATTCTCTTTGGAAGAGTCTCATGTTACTGAATTCCTGGAAGTTCCAGTTTGCTTTACCAGTAGGCAGAGGAGTTCATACCCTGCAGATAAAACTCTGCCAGGGCTGGACAGACAAATGAGTCAGTGAATCTTCAGGAAATCTGAGCTAGTGGGGAAAAATACGTTCCAGACAAGGGAGTTTTTTGTTTTGTTTGTGGGGTTTAAAGGTGGGGAGGAGCAGTGTAAAGATGTTGGTGCTCAGCAGAGATCTGGCTCTTGGGAGCGGCTCCAGCGCATGGCCCTGACACAGGCCGAGGAGGAGAAGCAGGTTCAGTGGCCATTTAAATAAAACTCTGCTCTTTATGACTTAAAACTTGAGTCTACAATTAGTATGCAGCATTAAAACTGTACAGCCAAGCCTTAATCGAGGCACTGGCTGTTGAGCCCTTTGTTGTGACCTGTGCCCTTGGTTCCCATGTGGATGCCTGTGCTGGGCCACTGCAGGGATCTTGGGGCTCTGCCCATCTCTGACAGGAACATTTGCTATTTGCTCCTCTTGGACATGAGCACGCAGTGATCTTATCAGTATTTGCTGCTTTATTTATTTTTTCCTTTATTCAAACTTGCTACAAACTTCAGAATTACATTTTTTAAGTGTGTCAGGGAATAATCCCCCAAGAGATTCTCCAGAGGATTCTGCTCTCATTTGCATCTCCTCACTGCTGAAACTGAAGCTTCTTTCTAAAGGTGTTGCCTGGGCTTCCAGGCCTGGGACAAAAGACAGCACTATCACCCAGAAGGCCTTGAACAACAAATACGTCTCAGTGGAAACACTAAAATATTCATTTTATCTCCTAGAATGCTCTGGCAAGGAATTTCCAACTCTGGCCTGGGAATCTGGCAACAATCTAATGTTTTTTTCACTTGGAGTATTTTTCTTAACTATTTCCTAAAAAGAAGAATTTTCTTTGTAATGCAATGTCCAGGTTTACTTCAGGACTTCTTTTACCTCAGAGTATTTTTAGTCTGTGGCACTAGTGGGATCCCACTAATAAAAAAAACCTTTAAAAGGACACAAACCATTTCATGCCAGGGTGTTGATGTTACAGAAATGAATGTATTTTTCATTGGCATGTTCTGGGATAATTATGACTTGCAGATGGGGGTTGCAGGAGGATGTTAAAATGTCTGACCTGCTCTTATTTATGAAGTATTTCAGTGAATCCTGACATTGTTACCTTTTAAGCAGGAGATGTTGGGTTACCATTTTTAATTTTTATTTTGGTGTCTGAAGGAAAGCTGGGCTTATTCGGTTGGATGGTTGGACTATTCAATTGCCCATTTCTCCCTCTGCTTCCCTTTCATCCTATTCTGACTCCTTCAGGGGTTTTGCAGCTGTTGGACAATTCTAATCTGGTTTCACGAGGATTTCAAAACGCATCTCGCATGAAGGTGGGGTCCTGGAATGCCAGTGGCTATGCACATATTGAGCAGCAAAACCTCTTCACCTCTGCAAGCAGCCCCAGGAAATGTTCTTTCTTGGCTGGCTGGTGGATGTAGATGCTGGGAGGGGAAGGGGGAATAGTCACAGCTGGAGTGGGAGCAGGAGGTCGGAAGAGACCTGAGATCGCAGTTGGGATAATTCTGTCTGAAGGTAGACAGGACTGAGCCTGGTTTAGAAACCCGCTATTAATAATAACAATTAAAGCAGCCGTTCCTGTGCTAATTGCCCACCTGGCCTGTTGCAGCTGGAAGGCCACAACGAGCCCGTGGTGCTGCAGGTGTTCGTGGGCAACGACTCCGGGCGCGTGAAGCCGCACGGGTTCTACCAGGCCTGCCGGGTCACGGGCAGGAACACCACGCCCTGCAAGGAGGTGGACATCGAGGGCACCACTGTCATCGAGGTGGGGCTGGACCCAAGCAACAACATGACACTGGCGTGAGTAGCTCCTCCAGGAGTATTGTCCTTTATTGGCTTGGGTTTGGGAACCGATGCCTTTTTTCTGTTGGATGGGTTACAGTTCAAGTCTGAGCATCTCGGCGCTCTCCTCGCTCTGCTCCTCGGCTCTTGCTTGTAATTCAGTGTACTCACAGGAGATAGCAGGTGGTCCCTGTGCTTTTGGGACACAGAACCCAAAATCCTGGGTAGATTGCAATATTCTTCTTTTTAATACATCAGGCTGTGTTTGCTTCTGCTGTTCTTGTTTTTTTTGGCTGTTTTTTGCTTTAAATCATTTTGCATGGAGCCTGTCTGAAAGCCACCACTGCATCATCACTCACCTGGCCCTGTACATCTCCCCTAGGACCACACTTAAGGGAGGACTTATCTGTCACTTCCAAGTCCTACTGAACATAAATAATATGACTACAGTAAGTTTTCTTCTACTCCTGCTTTCTTTAAGTGAATGCAGAATATTTTGAAGCAATAATCCTGCAAACACAGATCTCGCCCTGGGGATGGAAGAATGAAGAGCTGTGATTCTAAATTGAATGCTTACCAGAATTAAATTGCACTTTCTGTTTTATTCATGCTTTCATATGCCTTTCTGCTGTGATTCATCATCCAAATTAGGCAGGGTTGAATGAAAACTTGAAAAAGGTCATAGATTTCATGTAAATAAAAAGAAATCTAATAACATTTCTGTAATTACCTCAAGGCTTTTGACTTTGGCTTATGAAACTACTTGAGAGACTGTTAAAGGTGCTGAACTTACTAAACGATGAAATTCTGCTCTGTTTTGTGTTGTTAGGGTTGATTGTGTGGGAATCCTGAAGCTGAGGAATGCTGATGTGGAAGCCAGGATAGGGATTGCTGGCTCCAAGAAGAAAAGCACCCGCGCTCGGCTTGTCTTTCGCGTCAACATCACGCGCAAGGACGGCTCCACCCTGACCCTGCAGACGCCTTCTTCCCCAATTCTGTGCAGTGAGTGTCACACCACAGAGCTGAGAGTAGGGGGCTCTGGGTTTTGGTGTGATCTGAGCATGGGAAGGGTGGTCAGGCTCTGGCAGGGGCTGCCCAGGGAGGTCTGGAGTCCCCAGCCCTGGAGGTGCCCAAGGAAGGAATGGATGTGGCAGTCAGTGCTCTGGGCTGGGATCAGGCACAGCTTGGACTGGGTGGTCTCCAGCCTAAATGATGCTGTGATTATTCTGTGAAAATACCTTGGGGAGTAAAAAACCAACCCTGTGTTTTTAATCTGTGATAATTTCACAATTGCTGTTGCTGAAATCAAGTGGATTGATTTTTATTTTTGGTGGGGTAATAGTTAAAATTATTGTCCGATATTGAAAAATAGTTACACAATTCCTGATCTTCAGTTCTATGGATTTTTGCCTCCTAAAATGTCACCATTTTTGTCATTTGCTTTGAAAACCGACAGTTAGTACTTTGTCTCTGCTGTATTGTCACATTCATGCCTCAGCTTGCGGTGCTAGACAGGACTCGCAGTAAGCCAGCAAGCCTGGCTCTCCCAGCTGTGGTCCTTGCGTGGGCCAGAGGCTGGATCTGTTCTGCTTCAGTGCAAGAACAAAACTTTTTATAGCTCTTTATTAAACTGCTCTGTTTAGCACGAGCACAGATGGCTGCCTTGGCTGGGGAGGTTCCACTGACCAACAGGGAAGAGGGGATTGTGGAATCATGGAATGATTTGGGCTGGAAGGGACCTTAAAGCTCATCTTGTTCCCCCCCTTATCTTGATGAATGAGATGGAGAGCTTGGTCTGTGCATGGAAAGAGTAGAGAAGCTCCTGGCACTCGTATTGTACTCTTCCCATGGTATAAAAAGAATTTTTTGGGGTTATTTTTTAGAAGTACAGTGATCTTTGCAGCTCCATTCCGGGCAATAGACCATGGTGGTATTTCACAGTAATGGAGTTTCTGATACTAATTTTCAGATTTAAGATAAAAACATTTTCTATAAAATCTCAAAACCATTCCTGTATCTCTTTTGTTTGTAACTTTCTGGTTAAATGTAAAATTATTTCACCTATAGAAGAAAAGGGAGTGGAAGTCACCTGATGTTTTCTTTAACAGCCCAAAGCTTGCTATTGTGAATAGAAGCTGAGAGTCTGAGATAAACGTTTAGAGACTGATTTTAAAATAGGCTGTTGAGCTAAAAAAAGCTGTATTTGATGCAAAGAGTAAATTGGTTTGGTTTTTGGCAGGCTGGGGTTTGGTCACTTGCTAAGAAAATATTCTCAATTGTGTAAGTTGCTAAGAGATTGCCCAGGAATTCTGCAGTGTCTCCAGTGCTGCAAGTCTTAGATCACAGAAACAAAATACTCTGGTCAGACTTGTGTCTTTGGGGAATATGTGAATAAAACTGATCCTGGTGTGAAGGTTGGGAGGGGAATTCCTGAGGCTCCTTCCAGGACTCTGTGCTTCTGTCTTAACTTATGCCAAAGCTGCAGGGACTTGCAGTAGACCTTGGCCAAGCAAATAGTGCTGGCACATGGGTACTGGCTGATCAAAATGGCATGAAATGTGTTGTTTATTGAATATAAATCGTCTCCTCAGGCAAATTACACTGGGTTGGTTTGCTACATAAACCTTATGACAAGTGTGTGATGTACCTTCAACAAGGTTTGCATTTACACTCACCAGAGCCTGTTTATGTTGTGTTTTATAACGTTCCTGAAACCATAGAGAAGGCATTAAGGAGCTGCAGCTCTTTATTTGAGGGCTGTGTTTTAAATAGGCTTTGTTAACTTGTTAGCAAACCTAAATCCAGTTACTCTTTTCATGTGCCTTGAGCATATTCAGTCGTTGCGTAACGGTTGCCTGGGAACCTGCAGCCAGAGTTGTAGAAAAATCCTTTCTGAAAGGTCATTAAATAATTTGGAGTGGTACAGGATGTATGTTCTGCTGTGTAGTAAGCCCAGAGAATATTGTTATTAAACACTCCAAGTGGGCCAGGCAAGTGCAGAAACACGAGTCTGGGTGTGTGCCCTGGAAGCTGTGTGAGGAGAAAAGGTGATTGAGGAACCTCCGTGAGAAACTGGAATTATTTTATATTAAATGTGTCAAAAAACGTTATTTTAAAATGTATCTCTGTGTAAATTGTCTGCAGTGCTCATTTGTATTCAGCACATGTGGTCCTGTTTGGTTTAAGGTTTAAGAAGAGCAGGAATGGTTTGCAGCAGTGTCAGTTCATGATAAGAATGATATAAATCATCATCTGGACCTCTGGCACAGGGGCATCCAGGGATGTGTTTCTGTAAAACCACATCCTCTTGGCTTGTTTATTTGATTCAAATTGCTGAAATTCCCAGCTCCAGAGATGGGAGTCTTGCAAGGATTTGGAGGGGACCTTGAAGGTCATCCCATTCCACCCCGGCCAGGGGACACCAGGTTGCTCCAAGCCCTGGGTTAGTTCTTGCACCAGACAGAAAACTGTGTCATGTAAAAAAACTGCAAACCCTTCAGGTAATAGGGGAGTTACTCCTTCTGCTCTTTTGCAGAGCAGAGCAAAATAAGCTTCACAAAAAAATAAAGTTTTGTGACCCAGAGGCTGAATTTGCAGGTAGGCTTCAGGTGTGTCTAAGGGTTGATGGCTCTGGAAATCACTCTACACCAGGGAATTACAGAACCACATTTCCTTCTCTTCTGAGCACTTGTTGAGCTTTGGCTCCAACACTGGGAGTTTTGTCTTGAAGATTTAGTAAGTGCAGGAGAAAAAAAGAAAGATTATTAGTGGATCATTGAGCTAAGTGTGATTTCTGTGAGCTCGTTACATTTGGTGAGGAAATAATAGAAATGGTTATATTCTGAAGAGTTTGTCATGAAATACATGATAAAGAAAGAAGCTCAGGAGTTTCAGTTTTTCCTTCATAACCCTGTAAGTAAAAGTGGTTTGGTTTGGATGTTGATATTTTCTTGATTCCAGACTCTGTTTTTTCCCTTGCAGCTCAGCCAGCAGGAGTCCCAGAGATCCTAAAGAAAAGTCTCCACAGCTGTTCAGTGAAGGGTGAAGAGGAAGTTTTTCTGATTGGCAAGAACTTCCTAAAGGGAACAAAAGTGATTTTCCAAGAGAATGTTTCCGGTGAGTGTGAAAGCAGGGCTGGCTTGGGGTGCTGGGCAGAGCCTGGGGCTGGGGTTTCACTGCTGGGTAAAGCTCAGTCAGGAGAGCAAACTGAGCAGCAGGGTCAAAGGCACTGGAAAAATTGCTCTACAGGATGTGCACTAACCTAGGCTTTTAATTTTCATTTAGATGAGAATTCTTGGAAGGCAGAAGCTGAAATTGACATGGAATTATTTCATCAGGTACTTCTGTATTACTTTTATAATTACTGCTGTTATCACTACTGCTACTAGTACTACTGTTATTACTATTGCTATTATTATAATTATATTTTTAATTTAAAAAATACACTGACTCTGTTTCCAAAGAAAAATGAATCAAGCCTTTCCCTCTTTCTGTACATTTCCAGAAATAATACTAATTTTTTTCACGTAAGGTCTGTTGTGAGTCTGGTGGAATATAATTTTGGGTTTACACCAGTAAAATTGTTCAGTCTAACTGAGAGCTTGGATCCCACAGTGGGTTTGCTGAGCAGGTCTTTGCCCTTACATACAGTGGAACTAAAAGGCCTAATTCAGTTTTCCCAGCAGTTTTCCATGGAAGGAGATTGTGTGTACAGCAAAGTCTTTGTAACTGGCTGAATTTTTGTTCCACTTTGAAATGCTATACAGAATATTTAATCTTTTTGACACAAATAAGTGTCTTTATGGACTCTTTGGTTGCAGATGGTGTCAGGAAAGTGCCATCCTTGTCCCACCTCCTGGGCAGTATTCCACATGTGCACTGCCCCCAGTGCCCTGGGCTTTTATTTATGTGTTTTATCAGCCTGTTTCTGTCTTTTGTTGTAAGTAAGTAGAATTAAGATCAGTAGTAGGAAAATGTGATCCTTTTGCCTTGCAGAATCACCTTATTGTGAAGGTGCCACCATATCACGACCAGCAGATCACCTCAGCTGTCTCAGTGGGCATTTACGTGGTGACCAACGCTGGCAGATCTCACGACGTGCAGCCCTTCACCTACACTCCAGAGCCAGGTGTGTGGGGGGCTCCGGGGGAGCAGGGCCCTTTTCACCTGCTCAGCACAGAACGCTCAGCAACGTGGATCTTCCCAAACCCCTCTAGCAAAACTGGCTATTATTAACAGAGCAAAACTGGCCAGTGTTGCTCTGTTAATAGTAAAACCTAAAGGCTTTGCTTTTCTCATTTATGCACCAAATACCTCAAATTCCAGCTGTCTTGTGACAGCTCTTCTTATAGAGCAGCATCCATTTCTAGTTTAAAGATCAAAATGAAGCTGAGCAGGATAAAAAAAATCAACATATCCCATACAATGCACCAAATAAACCAAGAAATCTCACCAGGCTTTATCCTGAGGAAAGCTGCAATTTGCCCACTTCATGTATTTTAGTTTATTTATTTATCTGTATCACAATAGACAGTGCAAAGGTTTGTGTGGGTTTCAAAGAACCTGAATTTCTTTAAGCTATAAGGAATTGTTTTGGTTTGCTTTGTGCTTTTTTGGCTTGTTTGCTGATTTAACGTAAGGAAGTTCTCAATGTGTTTTGTCTCGGCAGCTGGGACTCTGAATGTTAATGTGAAGAAGGAAATCTCCAGCCCAGCCCAACATTGTTCTTTTGAAGAGGCTATAAAAGGTACTAAATTGATTCTTATCAGTGTTCTTAATAATTTAACTATGAATTCCTACCCAGATTTGGTGAAATGAATCAGACATCCTGTGATAAGTCTGTGCTTATAAAATCTGGCCCTATTCTTACAGGGAGGTTTGTTTTCTGACTCTGAAACTTTTACTTTATAACAATATTCCTATCAATATATTTTAGTACAAGGTAATACAGAACAAAAAAAAAGGCAAAAAATAATACTAATTTTTTTTCATTTTTCATGCATTAGGCTCTCCAGTCTAATATTTATTTAGTCTGTTTGCAAGTGAAGAATTAAACAAAAAGCCTAGGATTGCAGTTAATACAAAGAATTAGAAACTGTGTAGTGTTAATTTAAGCAAATATATAAACTAATATGCCTGACATCCATCTCATTTAATGTGGAGCTTAACTGAGAGAAGATCCCAACTGCTCCAGGAGAGCAGCTGCTGCTCCTTGGAACACAACGTGCTGTTGCTGTTCCTTCATTGTCCTCAGTTAATTTATGCAATCAATCTGAATTTACCTTCTCCTGGGGGTTTCTGTGTCAGCTCCTCTTTTTCATTCCTGTACCTGTTCTGCTCCAGGCTGACTCTGAACCAGCGGTCAGAGAATTTTGCTTGCTGTATGTACTTGGTCTGTTCTGTCCTTCCTCACTCTAGACACATGTGCAGAAATTTTACTGCCACGTTACTGTAAGGTTTAAATTTGCTTAGGGTGTGGAGGTCTGTGGCTTTTACGTTAAAGAGTAATTCTGTAATTTACTTAAAGGGAGTTGTGGAGTGGTTTTACCATTGCCCCTCTTGTTCTCGTTTTGTTTGTGGCTGCAGCAGTGAAGGCCACGGGCTGTAACCTGGAGAAGGTGAACATTCTTCCTAGTGCCTTGATAACTCCACTCATGCCAAGCAGTATGATCAAGAACGAAGATGTGGCTCCAATGGAAGTAAGTGCACAAAAATGCTCTTCCCCCGTGCTCCAGGTGAGTCTGGTGGGGGCTGAGCACAGCAGCTTTCACATTCTGAGTTGCATCTGCTCCTTGGTCCATGCTTCAGCAGTGGAGAAGAGTAATAGACAGGGAAAGTGCCATGTCCAGGATCAGTCTGGGCAAAACACAACCACAGAGCATGAGTAAACACACAGTTTCCTTCAATAACTCACCTGGTTGCTGCACCTAGACAGATTGATGGGTTAGTGACCCTGTGATGGGGATTTTTATCCTGTGACACAGAGCTTTTTATTACTGTAATATTCTTTTAATCACTTCTTAGCATTGCTTTCATTAAATTGTGCTGTGATTCCATCCTTGAAGTAGCATTCCACTGCTGATCATTTGTTTGCTGGTTGGGGTGTGCCTGGGTTTCACATCTCACATCTCCCTCTGATCTTCCCTGGACATTGGGGATTTTGGGAAATTGTATTTGCATAACTATCCCAGTAGTTTATAAATTACCGAATGTCTTGCTCTTTTCAGGCTTCAAATGTGGTTGGACCAACTCAGCAAACATTGGAAAACAGCATGTCTGGCATATCAACTTCTGCTTCCCATTTACCTTCTGAAAGTGAAAACCAGCAGCAAATCCAGCCCAAGGTGTACAACCCAGAGACCCTGAGCACGATCCAAACGCAGGACATTTCCCAGCCCGGCAGCTTCTCCGCAGTGTCCACCCCGGGCCAGCTGCAGAACAGCGATGCCCTGCTGCAGCAGGCTGCGCAGTTCCAGACGAGGGACTCCCAGCCCAGGGAGGTGCTGCAGTCGGACGGCACGGTGGTGACTCTGTCACAGCTGACTGATGCCTCACAGCAGCAGCAGCCGACGCTCTCGGAGCCGGCCCAGGCCCTGCAGCAGCAGATTTCCTCGAGCATCTTCTCGTCGGCCAGCGGCGTGAGTCAGCTCCAGAACACCATCCAGCAGCTCCAGGCTGGGAACTTCCCCACCAACACCGCCACGGGCAGCAGCAGGAATGTTGACTTGGTGCAGCAGGTTCTGGAAGCTCAGCAGCAGTTATCTTCCGTTTTGTTTTCGGGCTCGGACAGCAGCGAGGATGTCCAAGATCAGCTGAACGCAGATATCTTTCAGCAGGTCAGCCAGATACAGAACAGCGTGAATCCCGGGATGTTTTCCTCCTCAGACACAGCTGTCCATTCCAGACCGGAGAACCTTCTGCCTGGACGAGCCGAGAGCGTTCGCTCCCAGCCTGAAGGTGCCCTGTCCAACCAGCAGCAGCAGCAGCAGCAGCAGGCCATGGAGACGTCGGCGGCCATGGTGATGGGCATGCAGCAGAACATGTGCCAGGCGGCCACGCAGATGCAGTCGGATCTGTTCTCCTCCAGCACGGCGGGGAACGGAGCCCTGCAGCAGTCCCCGGTGTACCAGCAGGCGTCTCACATGATGGGTGGCTTGTCCTCCAGTGAGGACATGCAGATGCAGTGCGAGCTGTTCTCCTCGTCCCCGGGGGTGTCCGGCGGCGAGGCGGCCGCCCCCGCGCAGCAGCCGGTCTCCAGCAACGGCGCTGCCATGTTCCAGCCCTCGAGCTCTGCAGAGGGAGAAGAGGCCTCGGGCCAGAGCAAGCAGATGCAGAGCTCTGTGTTTCAGACCATGGTTCAGATGCAGCACAGTGGGGAAAGTCAGTCCCAGGTTAATCTCTTCTCATCTACCAAGACCATGATGAGTGTCCAGGCCAGTGGGACTCAGCAGCAGGGCGGGGGCCTGTTCCAGCAAGGTGGAGAGATGATGTCCATTCAGTCGGGAAGCTTCATCCAGCAGTCTCCACACTCACAAGCTCAGCTTTTCCACTCTCAGAACCCTATTGGTGACACTCAGAATATATCCCAGGAAACACAAGGATCCCTTTTTCATAGCTCAAATTCCATTGTCCACAACCAGACCAACACTAATTCCTCTGACCAACTGCAGCCCCCCATGTTCCACTCACAGAATGCCATGGGTGTCTTGCAGAGCTCCTCGGTGCCTCAAGACCAGCAGTCTGCCAACATGTTCCTTTCCCAGAGTTCCATGAGCAACCCTGCCACTCAGGAAGAGCAGATGTCATTCTTTACAAGCCCAAATCCCATTTCTCCTCTTCAGACAGCAACAAACACTGAACAGCAGACTTCTTTCCAGCAGCAGACGCAGATCTCTCATATCCAGAGTTCCATGCTTCCCCAGGAGCAGCCCCAGACTCAGCCAGCTCAGCAGGGTTTGTTTCAGTCCCAAGTGTCGTTGGGCTCCATGCAGTCCAGCTCCATCCCTCAGAACCAACAGGGAGCCATCTTCCAGCCTCAGCATTCGATTGTTGCTATCCAGAGCAGCCCTCCATCTCAGGAGCAGCAACAGCAGCAGCAGCAGAACATGATGTTCAGCAATCAAAATGCAATGAGTACAATGGCCCCCCAAAAGCAGAACATGATTTTCAATCCAAACCAAAACCCAGTTACCAATCAGGAGCAGCAAGGCCAGTCCATTTTTCATCCACAGTCCAACATGGCCTCGATGAATCAGGAACAGCAGCCCATGCAATTCCAGAGTCAGACCACAGTGTCGTCTCTCCAGAATCCTGGCTCCAGCCAGGCTGAAGCACAGCAGCCAACCATCTTCCATAACTCGCCCCAGATTCAGCTGGTCCAAGGGTCCCCAAGTTCTCAAGAGCAACAAGTCACTCTCTTCATCTCCTCAGCTTCCATGTCTGCCCTGCAGAACAGCATGAGCCAGCCGGAGCTGCAGCAGTCCCCCATGTACTCCTCCCAAAACAGCATGGCAGGAATGCCAGGAACTGCTTCTCCTCCCCAGCAGCAGGCTCCTCTGTTCCACAGCACGGCGGGAGGTGCCATCAACCAGCTGCAGAATTCCCCTGCCTCATCCCAGCAGACCTCGGGAATATTCCTGTTCGGCATCCAGAACAGTAAGTGACCAGTGCCCGATGCTGGGCTTACCATGTGGGGAGCTGCCATAGAAACAGGGAGTGGTTTGGGTGGGAAGGGACCTTAAAGCCAATCCATCCCACCCCTGCCATGGCAGGAACACCTTTCCCTGTCCCAGGCTGCTCCCAGCCCTGTCCAGCCTGACCTTGGGCACTGCCAGGGATCCAGGGGCAGCCACAGCTGCTCTGGGCACCTGTGCCAGGGCCTGCCCACCCTCACAGGGAAGAGTTTCTCACTGATGCCCAATCGAGGAATGATTGTGCTCTCCTAGGAGAGCATTTCGCTTGCTGTTTTTTGTTTCCACAATATATGTGTTGCCTCTCTCCACATTGCTGAAGGAAAGCAAGGATTTTAGAAGCTGTAGAGTCCAGAAAAGTGTCTGTTAAAGTGTACTTAGCTGTACAAACCTACACTTTTCCTTATCTCCTCTCTGGACCCAGCCTCCCTGACTGGTTCTGTGGGTCGCAGCGCCTTGCTGTGTGTGCAGAGGTCTGTGTGTGTGTGAGCCCCAGCAGTGGGAGCTGCAGGTGTTGCTTCCATCAGGCTGTAGCGGCTCTCGCGGGGTGGGTGCGCAGCTGCTGGTGTGCTTCGCCGTGGGAGCTCCTGGCCTGTGCCAAGACACTGAAATGTCCCTCTGTCCCCCAGACTGCGGGCAGCTGCTGCCCGCCGGGCCCGCGGCGCTGCCGGAGGAGCTGATGGCCATGGGGCAGCCCGGGCAGCCCCAGGGCGAGGCCCAGCCCGCCGTGCCGGCGCTCCTGTCCCAGCAGCTCCCCGAGACCCCGCCGCTGCCCTCGGCCATGGCCGCCAACCAGAACATGGAGAAGATCGATGATCTGCTCGTGTCCCTGCAGAACCAGGGGAACAACATGGCTGGCTCGTTTTAATTAGGCAAGTGGTGAGTTTGGCTCTCTGGGTTCCTCGCTGCCATGCAGGACTCTGTTCAGTGCATTTACACCTTGCAGTGTGTGACTGTGCTTTAAGAGGTCAGCTAAAACACCAGCGAGGCAGGATGAAGTCTATAATACCAGAATGAAGTCATTAAAACTAGTCAGAGATCAGAACTTTTATGAAACGGTTGAGACTGTGTCTTGTTCATTTTTCCTACATTTTGTCATCTGCCGTGAGAGCCTGGTAGTTTGTTAGGGAGGAGAGTGGATCACTGGCAGCTTGGCAGATCAAAACCTTATGAAACATGACTGTGGTTAAAAAACTTGACACTTACTGAGTAAATAACACCTCAAGTTTGAACTGTTCTGAACTCTTCCCCCGGGTTACAATAATGTAATGTGAAAACAAGTTTTGGTGGAATGTGGCAGCTCCTGAGTGTGCCACATGCTGAGGCTGTGTTAGAAACAGCCGACGGCATCAGCTGTTGCTAGGAGACATTCTGCATTTAGAAGGTGCCTTTTTCAGAGGGGGGAAGAGCCTTTGACTACAAATGAGCACCAAGAACCAAGGACTCTGGAGTCCAGTGTAGGTTGTGGTAACTTGGGGTGGTCTTGTCCTAAATCCCCCCTGAGTTTTCACTGAAGTGATGCACGTCATTCCCTAATCTAAAGGGGTTTGTATATGGAGTCTGGAGTCTCTCCAGAGCTTCTCTTGCTCCTCGCCCCCAGTTCAGTGCCTGCTCATGAGGAGCACCCTGAAGATGAAGGCACTGCACAGAAGGAGGAGGGGACTGTGGTTAGTTATGCCTGACTTTTCTGCTTGTTTTCTCACGCAGAAATTCCCTGGAGAAAAAAAAGCGACGATTTCCCAGATCCTCTCAGACCTTCCACCTCTGGATTAGGCTGCGTGGAACCAATTGCTTCTGTGGAAAAGTGGCCTCTTTAAGAGCACACGTGTGGCCAGTGGCAGACCTGAGGCCATGACCATGGAGTTGGGGCTCCACAGTGCCAATAATGCTGAGGAGTTATGCTTTGTGTTACTGGGGCGTGGGGTTGGGCTGTTACCAGGTTCATAAACCTCATTACAGTGAGGGCTCTTGGAATTTAAAGCATATCTGGTCAGTTATTATTGTTGTTGGAAGGTAATCCATGTTACCACGTTTACTTTTTCCCTGCTATTCCTTCTTCCCATCCCTTTTTTCCCTCGGGAAGCTTGTGCAGCAGGAACAGCAGCTGCCTCTGCCCCGAGCTGTGACTCAGCTGTCAGTAAGTGAAGGAGTGACACGGAGTGGGAGAGCCAGACCCACCCTTTATGTATTGAAAGTATTGATAACTGTAATAACCAAGCAGAGAATTGCTGCTGTAAATAACCATTTCCCATCTGAGAATGGGGTTAACGGTTTTCCACATCTGTGGAAGCTGGAGTTACGTGGAGCTGTACATAGAGCAAGGGTTTGGTGGCTCTACAAAATGAAGAAATGAAGGGGAACTTCCAGTTGATCTTAAAATCTTCTCTAAAACACTTTCAGCTTGAAAAGAGCATTCTGTGTGGCTGAGGAAGGGACTCCTCTGTGTCTCTTGTTCTGACTGATGGGTTGGAGCTCTGTGAAGCCTCATGAGCTGTTCCCAAACCAGCCTTCTCCCTTTTATTATTTCCATGGTTTTCCTTCTCTCCCTCAGTTTTGTATTTTGTTTTTTAAAAAAAGACATAAATATCCTACTGGCTTTAAAGCTAAAGAAAGAGCTTTTAGGAATCCTTGGCAGTAAATTGCTTAGTCAGTAGAAGCTTTGACAAATAATCAAGGAGTAAGGAGAGAGGAAGCAATTTCTCCACCACCTTCTAATTGCAGGAATCCCCCTTAACCCGCCACTTCCAGCTGTGACTGATGGAAATCTTCAGCTTGGCTTTACTCCAAGTAGGGGGCAAATTGCATCATTTTTAAGCCTTCTTAAAAGGTCACTTCATCCCGAGCTGTTGCATCTTTGTAGCACGTGGAGCTCATCGCAGTTCTGAAGTGATTTTTCCTTTTTCTACCACCGAGCCCCAAGTCTGGTTTCTAGATTGTCACGTTTAATTAAGGAATAAATCATTGACTGATGTTACCGAATGTAAAAACAACCCACTCCAGACCGTGCAGGTGTATCGTGAGGCTTGTGGATTTTTTGGGTGCTTCAACTCTCCAGACAGTGTGTGATCTCTCACTACAGCCTCGTCCAGATCCGTGTTCCTCCCGCTGCCGCCGGAGCCCAGCCGCTCCCGCGGCGCCCGTTCCGCCTCGGCAGAGTCTAGCTGGTGTCACGTCATTCTTCATTTTTGTTATTTGAAATAACAAAAGAACAGTCTGTAAATGGGTTTTTTTTAAGTTCCTCGAGTCTGTTTACTGTGTGTTTTCCCCTTAACTCGTGTGCGTAGTTGAGCCGTGTAGAGTTTTTGTTGGTTTTCCTGGATTCCCCCGTTTGTTGGTCTGTCACGACGTTCACTTTCTCTTTCTGTCTCTCTCTTTCTCTCTCTCATTGAGAGGCATTGAATTACGTTTTCAGTAGTAAGGCTTCTTGCCGATATGAAGGGAACTTTTCAGAAAGAGACCTGCTCTGGGTCATTTAATTTTGAATACAGTTTTCAATCGTTCAAGTTTTGGATGGTTTATATCTAATGTGTGTTTCATTTTTTTGGAAAGCTATATTTTGTATTTAGGAAATGGTATAACTATTTTGCTATTTGTACTGAGTGAGTACATTGGCATAAATATAAAAATTTATATATATACATATATATAAAATATTCTTTTTGCCACACATTTTTGTGGTAAATTTGTGAGTTTGTCTGATGTTCTACCACAACGTGGCGTCTGATAACAGTGGGGTGGGGTGGGGTTTGTTATGTCTTTATTGAGTATTTAAGTACTTTTTGCAACATAAATAACGTGTTCATCTCTCGCCATTCCATCAGGCAGTGTTGGTCCAGCTGGCCACGAGAAGCTTTGCTCTGTGTTTGGTGTGTCCCTCATCACAGCCTAGCCAGGAAACCCAGAGGCATTTAGGATTATATAAAATATGAAATATTGGGGTTTCCATCAGAATGAGCCATTCAGCTTTTCTCCACTCTCATTGCCTATTTAATATTTTATTATTAGCGCCTCTGTGTTTTAACTTCTAATTTATGATTATGCTCAAACGTTGGAAATTTTAATCAGGACAGAAAGGATTCCCCGCTGCATCATGTCCAGAGCTGCTTTAACCCCGACCCAGACTTCTTCTTTCTGTATTTTATTTTTTTTCCCCTGCTAAGACAAAACATTACCAACATCTTGTAATGGTTCACAACACGAAAGCAGCAGCCCCAGCAGCGCCCAGGTGCTGCGTGGGGCTGCTCAGGCTGAGAGCAATGGGCCCAGCAACGTCCAGGGGGCCGTGGAAGTCCATAGGCACTGACTGGGAAAGGAACTGGTGGTGTTTGCAGGACCTGTGTCCCAGGGTGAGCTCTTGGGGTCACCTGGGGCCGTCGGACGCGGAAGGAGCGACGGGAACGATGGCTTCGCTCGCGTGCTGCTTCAGTGTTTGCTCCTTGTTCCCAAGGGCTCTATCCATTTGTTGGTCGTGCCAAGTCACCAGGGACCAATTCTCCATGGAACAGGATGAGTGCCCAGAAGAGAACCTCATCCCAAGCCTGCCACAGCTCCAGGGAAGGGTATGTTTGAATCGTGGGCGTTTGAGGTCGCTCGTGAAGAGAAGAGAGAAAAAAACATACACAAAAAACCAACCAAGGGCTGTGCTATCCCAGTTTTCCTTCTGGAAACACCTTCCTTTCCTCGTGTTAAATTTACCTGTTCATTTTAGGTCAATGTTTAAATGTACAACACTTTGAACATGTGATTTGGTTACAAAAAGTATTTGTGTGACTGAAGAGGTCGCTCAGCGGTTGGCGCGTGCTCGGCAGCGGCTCTGAGGGTGGAGGGCTTGGATCAGCCCCAGAAGAGCTCAGGGACAGGCTGCAGGGTGTCACGGCAGGGAGCGCAGCCCGCTGTCTCACCAGGGCCCTGAACATGCACTTCTGGCATTTTTAGCAGTTGAGGTTGGGCAGCAGAGCTTCTCTATGACCCCTGTGTTCCAGGAGCACGCGGGCACTGCCGTCGTGTCTGGGCCCTTTGGGTGACAGAGAGGACCCTGAGGTACCAGTCTGTGCCAGTCCAGCATCCCTGGGGGTCCCAGAGCGCCCGTGTGTGGGCACAGGTGAGAGTTGAGGGAGATGGAGCTGCCAACCCCCCCATGCCCCTCAGCTTTTACCCTGAGTGTGCCCAGAGCCCCCCCAGACACCACGGAGCCAACACTGGGTGCACGGCTTGAGCTGAACATCTCCTCTGGCACGGAGTTACTGGTGCTTTGTGCTTAATTAACAGTTGCTTTGGTATTAATTGCCTCCTCACTGCCTGGTCTTGCAGCAAGCCAAACACTTTGCTCTTATTTTATCACAAATCTAGTTCAAGAAGTAATTCCAGGCTGGCTGTTCTGAAGTGGGTGTCCACTCTCTGATCAGTGATGATGATTTCTTCTAATCACTGACAGATTAAACCAGAGATAAAACAAGGCATGAACAGTTAAACATAACCTCGGCAGGTTTTTACTGGAAGTGCCAAGTCTGGGCAGCTGAGTCAGTGGGCATTCCCCTCTCTTGCATAAGCTGAACTTTATAATTTTTTAAGTTTCCATTGATATTTTGATTTAGAATCTAATTTCTAAAAGGAAAATACCTCTGAATGGATTTTTATTCCTCTTTTGTTGTGCCTCTGCTTGGCAAACTGTTGGGTTCCTTTTCCAGGGCCATTGTGGGAGAGCAGAGGGAGCACAGACATGGATCTGAGTGAGGGGAGCAGGAGAGAGGAGAGGGAGTTGCTTGGCGTGCTCTGAGCTGTAGGTGGAAGGCGAGCACAGGAAATTCTGGTCACTGGTTGACTGCTCATGAGTGCAAATGGAATTTCAGGGAGTTGGGGGTTTTGTGTTCGGGGGGCTCGGGCAGCTCCGTTCTGTAGACACTAAAAGGAAACAGCAGTGGGATGCTGTGTTTGTTCAGGGGCTTTGTTCCAGTTTGGGCTGGTTTGGTCTTTGTGGCAGCCTGTGAGCACTCTGTGTTCCTGCTCAGACCAGCTGTGCCAGCTGTGGTGCCCCGGGCAGGGCGTCTGTGCCACCGAGGGTCGGCGTTGGAAATGGGCTAAACCTGCTAGAAACAGGGAAAAATGCAGCAGGGGGTAAAGTCCTGCCAAAGGGAACTTGTGAAATTCTCTAGGGGAGTGGGGGACTCGGGGAGGTTCCACAGGAGGAGAGGCTTTTCCTCTCCCAGTCTGTATAGGGATGTAAATATGCACTGCCTGTATATTCTAGGATTATATATATGTATATAGAGGAGTCAGATTATTATATATAAATATTAGTAGACACAGCATTAGAACACTGTTATATTTACATTTTTATAAACATGAAATAATACTCCTTTTCCTCAGTAGGAGGTTTTTGTAGTAACTCATGAGTAGCTGTCTCACACCTCTCAGTCCTGGACGTGTGGTCCTGTTGGTGACGTGGATCCAGAACTTGCTCTGCTTGGGAACCTCGCTGGGATCTGTGGCTTGCCAGCAGCTGTGGCCACTCTTGTGTTTTTGTATCTTTTAGTTCATACTTGCAGGTGTGGTTTAGGATAGAACTGACTGAGGATGGGCTTCCTGCAGCCCTGAGCATCCCTGGGCTTCCCCTGAGTGCTTTCCATGCCCAGTGGGGCAGCAGCTGGTGCAGACAGGGATTGCTGCTGGCTGTGCTGCGCAGGGCTGCTGACACCAGCCCAGGTGTGTGGGATGTCACTGTGTAGCAAAAGGTCCCTGCTCGTGCTGGGTCAGGGAGGGGAAGCTCCTCTGCCCTTTCTCTTTATTCCCACGAAGGCAAGAGTCTGTAAACTTGATTATTTTAACTGATTCATTAGTGCAACAATCAAAATCTAAAGAACTCCTTGAAAGCCAGTGAAGCTCCCCTTGAATTCTGTCTGTCAGGAACCTGCCACGACTCGTGCTGATTTCTTTCTTGCAGGTTGTGTGAGGAATTAAACCCTAAGAATCACAGAATCATGGAATATCCTGAGCTGGAAGGGACCCACAGGGATCATCCAGTCCAACCCCAGCCCTGCACAGACCCCCCAACACTCCCACCCTGGGCATTCCTGAGAGCACTGTCCAACCTCTCCTGGAGCTCTGGGGCCGTGCCCATTCCCTGGGAGCCTGGGCAGTGCCAGCACCCTCTGGGGGAAGAACCTTTCCTGAGATCCACCCTGAACCTCCCCTGACAGAGCTCCAGCCATTAAATCAGGTCATGCATTCAGTAATGTGTGTTGTGTCCAACATGACTTTCAATTCCAAATCTGTGCTGCACTGGAATTTGTGGATCAGTGTTACCCTGGTACAGGTCTTCTTAAATCCCTCCTCCCCACTGAGAGCCAGTGTCCTCCTTTGTTCTCTTGGAGTTTGCAGAGCTGAACTCTGCTTTTTCCACAGATGTGTCATTTTTACTGTTACACTTCACTGAATTGCCTGGTGACATTCACTGTGTAGGGCCAGGGCAAGGAAGCCAGGACTCCCTGCTCACTGACCCCTCTGTTGAGGTTCCAAGGCTCCCACACCCAGCAGCCCTCTGTGACACATTCCAGCTCCAGGCCTGGGATTAGGGAGGGGTTTCTTCACCTGGCAGGTAAATGGCCTTGGCTTTGTTTTGGCCCTGGAGCTGCCCCATGGAACGGGACCTGACCTGGGCAGGACCATGGCTGCCCCTTGGGATAACGTGTCCAGGGGGCTGTTCCTGTTTGGAAGTGGCTCTTTGGGTCTTGCAGAACTGGGATCCCATTCCTGTGTCCTTAGCCTGCAGCATTCCTGAGGCTTTTCTATTCTGGGTAAAAGGAGGCAATTTGAATTATTCCCATCTGAGCTGATGCTAAGCTCCAACCCCTCCAGAGCAGAGCTCCAGCCTCTGTCCCTGCACCTGAGGTGGGCTCTCCCCTGCCTGCCAGATGTTCTGGGTGCACCCTCGACCGCTGAGCTGCCTCTTCTGTGTCCTGCAGTGTGAAAGTAGCACCAGATACTCCTTCGTGCAGTTCTGTGTATATGGCTTTCGTAGGTGGGTTTTCCAGGCACTGATTCCCGGTGTTTTCAGTTTGTCTATGAGGGGATATTTTATTTGCATCTATGTTTTTAGCTCTCCTGTGATAACTTGTTGAATATTAAAAAAAAAAAAATATTTTGCTTCTATTGGGACATTTGTATACTCGCAACTATATTTCTGTAAACAGCTGCAGTCGAGAATAAACGATGAAAGTTTTCATTTTACACTCTAAAGTCTTGTGATGGTTTTACCAAAGGCAATTCCAGAGCTGTGCCCAGGGCGCTGCAGCTGCTGCAGGAAAAGGTCCTTGGAACCACACTGACTTGGTGCTGTGGCACCCCGGTAACCCCTGGGGGCTGCCCAACCCAGCCCCCAAATTGTGACCACGGGAACGGCTTCCATAGCCCAGGATCCCGGCTCCGAGGGACTGGGGGAGAGGCAGAGTCTGCCCCAGGGAGGCGAGGCCAGGAGTCCAAGGCCAAGATGCTGGAATTACCACGTCCTCAGCAGGATGTGTGCTGCCTTACCCACTGCCCTGTTCCCCTTTCCTGCTCCCACTCTG
Organism: Pyrgilauda ruficollis; assembly: GCF_017590135.1. Classification (NCBI taxonomy): domain Eukaryota; kingdom Metazoa; phylum Chordata; class Aves; order Passeriformes; family Passeridae; genus Pyrgilauda; species Pyrgilauda ruficollis. The sequence goes on along the minus strand of NW_024509988.1, from coordinate 827,638 downwards.
CAACCTGTGACCTCCCCAGGGCCAGGGACCACAGCTGCTATCAGGTATTTCCTTATTTTGAACAATTTCAGCAGGGTTAAGGAGAAACTGCAGCAAGAGCTGGGCCCAGCAGTCAACTGTGGAAGATTTCAGCAGATTTATCCACAAAGCTTTACCCTGGAATCTCCCCCTTCAGTCCTGGGCATCGCCCAGCGCCAGGGTGGGACACAACCCCCTGCCCTGGGCTTTTGTCCTTCTGGAGCTCATTATCCCATGGGGCAAATGATCCAAGAAATCCTCCCTCCCTCTCTGCCTCTCGTTCCTCGAGGCTCAGAGAAAGACTCCCCCTGGCACAGGCATATGCAGAAATGGGACTGAGTCACAGAGCTCGGGACTTGGAGTTTATTGGGTGACAGCCCCTGCCCAGGGGTGCCCAGGGACGGGCAGGGAAGCCACCCCACCCTCCCCGTGCCTCCCCAAACCCCGTCACCATCGCCCCGGTCACGGCGGCTCTGGCACCAGCGCAGCGGGGACAGCGCGGCCTGAGCCGTGCCCAGGTGCTGGGAGAGGCCTCGCCCTGGCAGAGCCACCACCACACGCGGGCAGGTGGGTCCTGCAGGGGGGCCTGTCCTGCCCTCACCTCCTCTTCACGAACTTCTTGGTGACGGCGTTGGGGTTGAGGCGGCGGCGGCCGGCGCCCAGGGCGGCGTCGCGCAGGTGCAGGTGCGCGGCCCGGCTGTGCACGTCGTTCTCGGCGAAGGGAGAGGCCCCGGCCAGGTAGTCGGGGTCGAACACGTTGGTTTTCTGCCTGGCCTTGCGGGACAGGCGCTGCTGCGGGAAGCGCTGGTCCTCCACCAGGTGCGGGTTGTTGGCGTGCTTCCCGCCCTGCGGCGCCGGCAGCGGGTACTGCGGGAGAGAAGGGATCAGCCCCGGGGAGCCCCGGGGACCGCAGCCCCCTGCAGAGCCAGCAGGGAAGCCTGAAAGCCCTGGGGGTCAAGTGTAACCACAGCTGGAGGATGTTCTCAGTTTGCTTTGATTGCCTGCAACCTGCCAGCCACAAGCTGGGTCCCAGTGGGAGAATTTCTTCACAGAAAGGGTTGTTAAATGGGGGAAGGGGCTCCACTCCCAGGTGGAGTCCCCATCCCGGGAGGTGTGCAAGGAACTCACTGGACATGGCACCCAGTGCTCTGGGCTGGCTGACAAGGTAGGAATCAGTCACAGGCTGGACTCGATGACCTTGATGGTATTTTCCAGCCTCAGTGAGTCTGGGAGTCTGTCCAGGTACTCACCCTGAGCCCCCGGGGGTTCAGCACCTTGGGGTTGCGGGAGAAATGCATGTGGAGACTCCCGTCATCGCTGACACTCACTGCCACCTTCTTGAGGGTCTTGTTCCCACAGTGGGGGCAGAACACCTTGGTCATGTCCGAGGTGGTCCTGCGAGGGTGGGACAGGGGGCTCAGAGCTCCCGGGGCCGTGGAACGTGGGCTCAGCCCGGGCTCAGCCCCAGCCCCAGCACCTGAAGCAGCCGTGGCAGCGCAGGATGTAGCTGCGGGCCCGGCGGATCAGCATCCCGTTCACAGCCAGCACGTGGAGACCCATCTGCAGCAGCACGTTCTGCAAGAGCAGGGACACACCCCGGCAGCTGGGACCTGCCAGCTGGGCCAGTCAGAGCCCTGCAGGCTTTGAGGGGCCTCTGGGACCGAGACCCTGCTGGTCTGACACACGGAGCTGCCCCAGAGCCTGAGCCCCGGCTGCAGCCCAGCACCCACCTGCATGGCAAAGTCCGTGGTGACACAGCCGACCTGGACACCCACGGGAGCAGTGTCACAGTGCCCCGTGTCCTGCTGGGCCTGCTTCAGGTTGCTGGGAGTTATCCAGCCTTCGTCATCGCTCTCCTCATCCTCCTCCTCCTCTTCGCCGGCGCTGGCCCCGTCTGCAGAGCTCCTGTGCTCCTCGGGGGGCTCGGGGCTGCCGGCGATGGCCTGGCCCAGGGGGGCAGGAGACGGTCAGGGTGGGACACAGGGGTGGGGAGCGGCCAGCCAGAAACGGCAACAGGGAGAAGCTCCCGAAGGTTCTCACCAGCAGCTCCCGCAGCTCCTCCTCGATGCTGGGCAGGGGCGGCCGCCAGTACAGGAAGGATCCGAACTGGTCGCTCTCGGCCGGGGCCGGGCCGCTGCCGGGGCCGGGCTGGGGCGGGCCCTTCCCCGCGGGCTTGTGCTGCGGGCACAGCGCGGGCAGCGCTCAGCCGGGGCTCGCGGCCGCAGCCCCTCGCGCCCCGCCGAGCCTTACCTTGGCGGGCAGGTGGAAGCCGGCGAGGTGCAGGGGGGCCTCGGGGTGCCGCGGGGTGGAGCTCAGCCGCACCTGGGGGGCAGCAGGGGCCGTCGGCGGGGCCGCTGGAACCGGGGCCCGTGTCCGGGCCGCTGGAACCGGGGCCCGTGTCTGGGCCGCTGGAACCGGGCCCCGTGCCGCTGGAACCGGGGCCCGTGCCCGCGCCCATCCTACCTTGTCCTGCGGCTCCCAGCGCACGCAGCCGGGGCCGTCGATGTCGGCCTGGAGCTGGCACGTGAGGGCGAGCACCTGCAGGTCGGCGGCCGAGAGGCTCGGGTAGTCCCCGGTCTTCTTGGAGAACTCGGTCACTGCGGGCGGGGAGCAGCGGCGTCGGGCCGGGCCGGGCCGGGCCGGGCGGGCCGCGGGGCCGGGCCGGCGGGGGAAGGGAGCCGCTGGCTCGGCACTCACCGAGGCGCAGCAGCTCGGGGCGCGGGCGGCGGAGCCGCAGCTCGCAGGGCAGCGCGGCGAGGCGGCGGCGCGCGGGCCGGTCGCGGATCTCGGCCAGCACCTCGGGCACGGTGTACAGCGCGTCTGCGATGTCCTGCGGGCAGCGCCGTCACACCGGCCCGTCGCCCCTTGACCCCCCCCGTCCCTCCGGTGTCTCCCCGGTGCTCCCCCGGTACCTGCAGCGGGGCCGCGCTCAGGAACGCGCCCGTGTCGGCCACGACGTGCGGAACACGCGCCATGTCTGCGTGCCCCATGGCCCACCCCGGCCGCCGTCGAAGCGCCGCGGGAAGCACACCGGGAGTTGTGGTCCGGGCACGGGGCACGCCGGGAGTCGTAGTTCAGTGGGGGCACGCCGGGAGCGGCGCCGTGCGGCGGGAGCGCTTCCGGCCGGCGCGGTCACGTGACGGGCCGGGGTCACATGACGGCGGGAGCTGGAGCCGGGGAGCGGGAGCGGAGCGGCCGCCGGTAACGGGACGGGACGGGACGGGACGGGACGGGCTGGGCTGGGCTGGGCTGGGCTCGGCTCGGCTCGGCTCGGCTCGGCTCGGCCCCGCCCGGCCTGGCCCGACCCGACCCGCTTCCCGGCCCAGCCTGGGGCGCTCCCGTCCGCCCGCCGGACACGGCCTGGTGCGGCGCTCCGGCCGCCGGGAGCTGCCCAGCCTGTGCCGGTAGCAGCCGGGACGGCGGGGCCATGGCAGGCCCTTGGCCGCCGCTGCTGTGCGCGGTGCCCGCGGTGCCCGGCCCGGTTCTGTGCGCGGCTGCGGGGCCGGGCCGGCCGGGGCTGGGGCGGGTTCGGTGTTCGCTGCCGCGGCCCCGCCGGTGTCCCGGGAGCCAGGCCGGGAAGCCGGGGAGGAAGGGAGGCTTCGGCCTGGCCCAGGGACATCCCGCCGTGGGTAGCGGGCGGAGCGGCCCGGCCCGGCCCGGTCCCGGCCCCGCTCGGCTGAGGCGCTCTGCGGTGTGCGGGGCAGGAAAGCTGCGCCCGGGGAGCGGCACCGGGCACCGAGGGGTGTCTGGAGGGCCAGAGGCGATTGTTGGGGGTGTCAGACGAGTGACAGAGACATGGTGTGGAGTCAGGAAAAGAGGGAATGGGGGCGAGAGTCGGGTTGTGAAGGAAGAAGGATGGAGGCAGCCCAGCCGGGGCAGGGCTGGGCACGGCTGGCACAGGAGGGGCACGGCCCCGCTGGGATCTGTGTGCTGTGGAGCTGGGGACGTGAGCACCAGGGGTATCCGATCCCCTCAGGGGAGGCCGGGGTGACCCGCGGGCCGGGACAGTTGGGGTGTGACAGCGAGTGTGGGGAGTGGCCCCTCACGGTGAGGGCAGGAGGCTGGGACGTGTCCGGGACGTGTCCGGGAGCTTGGCTGCTGCTGGATGGAGCCAGGCAGGTTTGCTGTGCTGGCACGGAGAGCAGCGACCCTGGGAGAGGGGATTCCACAGGGAATGTGCCGTGGGGTGGAGCTGGGTACGGTTCAGGGAGGATGTGCAGAGAGGGCAGGGGAGAGGCTCCTGCACAGGGAGAGGGGCTGGAGCTGCTGCCCTGGCCGGGGAGGGGAGGTTGGCAGTGGCCTGGCCAGGCAGAGCTGGGCTGTGGGCTTGGCCCCCGTGCTCTGCAGCTCCTGGGAACGGCGGAGGAGCCGGGGCAGGCCCAGGGCTGTCTCGTGCTCCTGTGGGATGTGTGACCTCATCCCTCCACTCTGTGGCTGCTGCTTTGGGCTCCGGCCCTGGCCACGTGTCCTGCCGCCCTCCCTGGTGTCACAGTGTGTCCTTCTCATCCAGGGGGTGACGCGATGGTCTCAAGGCCTTTCCCAGCCTCGGTGATCCTGTGGGATTTGGTACCATAATGAGACCAGGGCTGCCCTGCCCTTGAGCTTTGTGGTCCCCATGCTGTGAGCAGAGCTCCCTCTGTCCAGCCGCTGCCCTGCCATGTCCTTGCCATCTTGTTGGTGTTGTGTGAGTCAGTGTCCCCCAGGGCAAGGCTTTGGTGGCTGCTCTGTCCCCCAGCAGCACTGGCCTGCGGGTCAGGGGTTCGGGTGCCCAGAGGGGTGTCTGGAGGTGGCTCAGCCCGTGGTGCTGCCGTGCAGGGGTTGCTCTCCCAGGCACGCAGCGTTGCCTTAGGTGCAGGGGGGTTCCTCAGGAGAGGGAGCCCGCGTGTCCCGGGGCTCGCCCAGCCCTTTCCCCGTGCCGTGCCACGCCGGGCACTCGCAGCAGCATCGGGCTGTGTCTGGGCTCCCTGGGTGCCGTGGCACGGGGCTGAGGTGTCTCCTCTCTCTGCTTCTAGCTGGGGGTGATGCCATGGCCGCTGCCAGCTCCAGCAGGGCCAGGGCCGGGCCGCCCTGCGAGAAGTCCCCGCTCTCCGTGAAAGGTGGGTCCTGCTGCCTCGCTGGGACTGCCTTGCCGGGAACGCGTGCTCTGCCTGCACTCTGCAGGGGGCAGGGGCTGGGGACGGCCCTGCGTGCCATGGCCCGGGCCCGGTGCCGTGGGGACGTGGCTGCGGGCCCTGCCGGGGCCGCGCTGGTGCTGCCGTGGCCGCGAGATGGCTCCCGGCGCCCGGAGCCGCGTCCCCTCGCAGCCGCGTCCCGCTCTGCCCCTCCGCGGGCGCTGCTGGCCCGTCCCGCCCTGCCCCCGTGCCCTGGGGCAGGGAGGTGTCCGTGGGGACAGTGACAGCCCTGCCACCCTCGGGGGGTGACGCTGGGGACAGGCGTGGTCAGGGCTTGGTGCCAGCCGTCGCTGCCACCAGGAGCGTTGCTCCCCGCTGCCCCTCTCCCAGCGCTCTGCTGTGAGTCGTGGCACCCTGAGCGGGCAGGGGTGGGCTGGGGGACAGGGCAGGGGACAGGGCAGAGGTCGGGGTGTCTCGCAGGCCTGACCCTGTGCCTGTCCCTGCCCAGTTGTGTCTGTGAAGCCCAAGGCCCAGAGCCGCCCAGCACGGATGAACTGCTACGTGGAGGTGGCCGGCGACGGGCTGCCCAGTGAGACCAAGAAGACGGGGAAGCAGATGGGGGTCTCCGAGCTGCTGTGGAACGAGATCCTCACCCTGTGAGTCTGTGTGAGCCCTGCTGTGGGGCTGGTCAGGGGCTGGCCCCGTGTGCCCCGCTGTGCCACCGGCTGGGCACACTCAGGTGTCAGGGCTTTGCTCCTTGCATGAGGACACTGCCAGAGACAGCCAGGCTGGGAGGGCAGTGGGAGGGGGCTCTCCCATTGCCCCATGTCCTTGCCCACCTTCCTTTGCTCCTTGCCTGTGGCACTACCTGCTCCCCAAGCACAGAGCAGGCAGGAGGCCACGGTGACAGCCCCTTTCCCGGTCTCTACAGGAATGTCACTGCTCAGAGCCACTTGGAGCTGAAGGTGTGGATCTGCCACACGCTGAGGAACGAGCTGCTGGGCGCCGCCTCCCTCAGCCTCGGCAGCCTGCTCAAGGGCGGTGGCAAACGTACGTACGGGGCTGGGCACGGGGCTGGGCACGGGGCACAGGGCTGGGCACGGGGCAGGGCCCGGGCTGCGTGCTGCTGTGTCCCTGACAGGGAACAAGGTGCCGTTGTGTGCCCGGGCCGGGCGTGCCGGAAGCCGTACCTGCGTCAGCCCGGGCCGGGGCCGGCCGGGCAGCACAAACCCCTCTGCTATTTGCCACCGTTTGCGGTTGCCAGAGCGTGGCTCGTGACAGCAGCTCCCACATAAAGGCGGCCATTCAGGGCCCGGGCGGCGCGGGGCTGGAAAAGGCTGGCTCTGTCTCTTCCAAGCAAAGCTTGTGAGACACAGACCTGGTATTGAGCGGGGAGAGGGGCCTCCTGCGCCCCGAGGGATTCGGGGCTGCTTCAGACCCTCCCCGGTGCTGGGGGCTGGGCTGAGCTGCTTCCCCTGGTGCTGCAAGCTCTGCGGCCACACCGGTGTCCCCACCGTGCCACCGTGGCTCTGGGTGGCACCGGGTGCTGTGGCACTGAGGGACACGTGGGAGCTGTGCTGCTGCTGCTGTCTCCTCACGAGGCCTGTGGGGACTTGGACGTGTGCCTCGGGCTGGCTGTGTTGGGGTGTAGCAGGCAGCCAGCCCCACAGCTGTGGGCCTGTGCCCCTGGGCACCCTCCCCTGCAGCCGCTGTTTCCCGAGGTGTGCAGGGCCGTGCTGGGCTCCCGGAGCCGCCGCGGTTCCTGCCCTACCTGCGCCGCCACGGGGGCACAATTGGCTCTTTCATTCCCAGCCATCCCGGGAGGCTGTGTGGAAAATGAATGGAAAAGGCAACTGGCTGTTCTAGCTTGTCTGTTAACATCCCCCAGAAAAAACGTGTCAGATTTTTCCTTGACACTGCGGGCTGGGAGGGAGGAAGGACTCTTAAAGCTGCAGAGCCTGCCTTGCCCTGCCCGGGAAGGTGCTGCCCCTCTGCTCCTGCCTGCCCTCCTTGTCTGGGCTGCCATCTGCTCCCTCCTCTTCTCTGCAGGCTCACGCTCAGCCTTCGGGCTTTGCTGCAGGTCTGAGAGGCCCAGAGGCTGGTGGGGGTCCCATGGGAGCCTGGGAGATCCTTTCCTCAGGGGCTTCTGTCCTCCTGGGAATAGGGGAGTGTGTTCCCTCTGCCTGCCAGCCTGAGGAAGGGGCTGGGTCAGGCCGGGGAGTGCAGAAGGCATCTGGGGTTTCAAGCCATCCTGAGTCAGACACTTGATGTAAGGGCAGTGAAATGTGTGTGCTCCTGCCACTGGAGAGTCCTGGCCCTCCTCTGCCATCCTGAGAGGTGCTCAGCCAAGAGTGAGCTCCTGCTGGGCAGCAGCCCCTCTTCGTTGGGTTTGTTATGGTTTTGGTGAAGCTTAATGGAAGATACTGATTAGTGAGTGTAGCTGTGGCCTTGTGTTGGTGTTCCTGTCGCTCTCCTCGGTGGGCAGGACAGTGTCCTCGCTGCCGGTGACACCTGTGGCACTGCGTGCCAGGATGCTGCTGCCAGGGATGCCTCACTGCAGGGGGAAGAGTCCCAGCTCTGAGGCCGGGAGCACGGAAGAAGAGCTCAGCGATGAGGCCTGAGCTGCCGGGAAGGCTGTGAGAGCCGCTGGAGCTGGCAGCCTGGCTGTGGCAGGGCAGCCGGGGCTCCGGCCGCGCTTTGGGGCTCGCAGCGTTTCCTGCGGGGCCTCTCGGCGGGCGGGCAGCGCCTGCCGCCTTCCCGGGATTGGCCGCGGGCGTGGAGAGGTGGGTCAGGGCCGGCTCAGCCACCGACACGGGCTGGAGCCTTCCCGGAGCCGGGCTGCTCCCAGGGCTCCCATAAAACAGCTCGTTTGCCGTGGCACGCCCCCGGCCCCGGCCCCTGCGCTGCCGCCGCTGCAGAGGCTCCTCTTTGTTCCCGGGCTCCGGAGCTCCCGGCCCCGGGCAGCCCCGCATCCCGGGCTGTGTGCGAGCCCCTGCTGGGCCTTGCTGGTTGTGCTGGTCCCGCTGTGTGCTGAGTGGCACCACGTGGCAGGGCTTTAGGGATCCCGCAGGGTCCCTGCTGCGGTGCCCCAGGCAGAGTGGCTGGAACTGTAGCCTCCTGGGATCCTCCAGGACACCAGCAGCAATTCCCAGCCTCTGGAAAACTGCAGCTCCCCCCCCCACATTGTGGCTGTGATGCCAAAGGAGCTGTGCTGTGCTGTGCTGCATGTCCCAGCAGCTCCGTGAGCTGGCTCTGCCATGGCCAGGATGTAAATCCCACAGAAGTGGCCATCCAGCCAGTCACTAGAGGGATTGGAGAGTGCCCATCCCATGTCACCTTTTAGAGGAAGGATACAGAAACCTGACACCCTCCTGGTTATCCCTGGCAGATAAATGGAGTGGGACACAGCTGGTGCTGGTGGTTGAGGTTGGATCAGCAGCAAAGGCAAAATTTCCCTGGGGAGACTTTCATGGGGCACTAAAGTTTATCCCTTCCCCTAACTCTGGGTTCCTTTTCAGTTTGGGAATGTCTGTAGAATGTTTAACTTGCCCCTTGCTTGTTCTTGGAGGCACTGTAGCCATGGCATGGAGTCATTTCTTCTGTGGGAATTCACAAAGGCTGAGCCAGTCTTCACCTGCTCGGCACCAGGGAGCTTTGATTCATCCCAGACAAAACCTGGATGATCACATGGAGCTGTTGGAATGGGAACTGGCCTTTGCATGCAGTGGGACTGGGCAAAGAGCTTGGCACTGGTTTGGGAAGCTGAGACACTGGGAAGCTCATTTTGGCTGTCTGTCTGAAAATAATCTGGGATGCAGGTGTGGAGATGGGGCCACCTCACACAGAGTCTTCTAGAGGAGCTGCCCATCCCGTGTGGCAGCTCCCTGGGGTCAGACACGAGTGGTTCCTGGGGGTCCCAGGGCTGGGGCTCAGCCCGGGGCCGTTATCACACCGGCTGCTCCCAGCCTCGTTTCGTGGAACCGTAAATCCGCTTAATGGGCTGGGTGGGAATTCCAGCTCACCTCTGCTAAATGGGAGCTCTGATGCTGCGTGCAGGGCACTGGAAGTAGCTGAACTGAGACCTTATTCAGGACCAAATCACCCCCCGACCCCCTCCCAAAATAATAATAATCCCTCTGACATTCTGGCAGCCGGCGGGACAGAGGCGGCCTTTGTGCCGGGCCCTTCGGGGGACCCGCCGTCGGAGCAGCAGCAATGTCCCTTTGTGCGTGCTGCACGGGGACAGGGAGTGGAAGGTTCTGCGAGTGTTTATTTTCTTTAAAAAAGCTGGAGGGGGTGGAGGGGGGGAGAAGGAAGCCGGCTGGGAGGTTCATGTTCACATCCTCCACTTGGAGACACCTTGTCTTTGCGCCTCAGCTGGGCGCCCGCACAATGAGGGCTTGTGCGGCCCCGGAGCGCGGCGCGTGGAGGGGGATGGAGGGACCCTGGAGAAAATGCGGATTCCTACGGCTTGGAGGAGCCAGGGGGGAAACAGGGTCTGGATTTGTTCTGACTTTTGGCCGTGCTCAGTAGCATCTTCTGTGTCAGGCTCTTAAAACTGTCTGTGAGGTCGGTTTTCCATGGAAGCAAGCGGAGTGCAGCTCCGTGAGGCAGAGGGGAAGACCAGGCTCAGCAGGATCCCCTGTTGGATGATGGTGATCAGTGACAGAGCTGTGCCCCTGTGAGTGTGTGCCCCTGTTGTGCAGGAGACACCTGCCTTCTTGGCACTAAAAACTGGAGACTTCCCTCAGATCCACAAGTGCCGCCTGTCCCACAGCCCCGTGTTCGCTGCAAACCCTGTGTCGCTGCAGACCCTGTTTCACTGCTTTTTGGGGGGCCTTGGAGAAGGAAGTGTCAAGTCCCAGTGTGGGACAGCTCACAGGTAGAGGTGGGACAAGGGTTCCATGGGGGTGTGCTCCCATCCTGCTCCTGCTGGCCTGAGCTGTACCCCATCCCCGCGTCACACCGGGACAAAGCAGGTTGCTAAAAAATGGTGCCATTGTGTCATGAGCAATCCGTGTATAATAAAAATATTATTTGAGCAAATGAGTCAGGAAGCGTCTGGGCTAGTGTCCCAGGCTGGTGCAGCCAAATTTTTCTGGCCTTCTGTGACGGGTGTTTCAGTCTGGCTGGCACTGGCAGGCGTTGCTGTGATGGGGTGGGTGCTGAGGGCTGTGCTGTGCCCCCACTGCCCCCAGGGACCAGCAAAGCCAAGCTGATGAAGGCAGACTGGCTCACACAGGAGGGAGTGGAGCTGGCAGCTGTCTCCAGGAGCCTCCCAGCTCGTGGCACTCTCTCCAGAACCTTCTGTGAATGCAGTCCAGTGCTGCAGCAGAGTGTTCCTGTTTGGGGACAGCCCTCCGTGCTGGTTTTGTTCAGTGGAGCCAGTGCACAGGGATGTGGATGGAGGGATGCTCACCACCCTGCAGGACCCCTCTTGCCCCTTGTGTCATCTTAAAGGAGCCCCGCAGTTTGGGAAGGACTTTGGGACGCTCGAGTGCGTCCAGAGGAGGGCAGCGAGGCTGGTGAGGGGCTTGGAACACAACTCCTGTGAGGAACGACTGAGGCAGCTGGGGGTGTTCAGCCTGGAGAAAAGGAGACTCAGGGTGACCTTATCACTCTCTACAGCTCCTGGAAGGTGGCTGTGCTCAGGTGGGGTTGGTCTCTTTCTCCAGGCAGCACTGACAGAACCAGAGGACACAGTCTCAAGCTGTGCCAAGGGAAATGTAGGTTGGATATTAGGAAAGAGTTTTTTATGGAAAGAGTGATAAAGTTCTGGAATGGCCTGCCCAGGGAGGTGCCATGGTTTAGTTGAGGTGTTGGGGCATGGGGTGGACTCAATCTTGGAGGTCTCTTCCAACCCGGTGGTTCTGTGAAACCCCTTGGCTTTCCTGCTGGGATCTGCCCTACAGCCCCAGCTCCTGGATCTGCGAGCGATGGGGGTCTCGGTGTCACAGCCAGGGCCCCTGGGGCAGCTGCAGCCCCAGTGAAGGGTGAAGGGACCCTGAGGGCTGCTGAAAATGATCTTCCTCAGGAGCAGGTGGTGGGACTGGCTGGGCTGGTAGGTGTGTGTAGGTGTGGGGCCAGCACTGGTGGCCCTGAGGGCGTGGGCACATTGTCCTTTGGGGATGGGGGAGGCCCGGGAGGCTGGCACGGGGCTGGGGCGGTGCAGCCACCCCTGCCAGGGCCGGTACCCGCTGCTGACTGGGGGTCTCTTTCTCCGTGTCCTGTCTGCCGCAGTGGAGAACAGGCAGCTGACCCTGGACCTGCAGACGGAGAACAAAGGCAGCATTGTGTCGGGCGGAGAGCTGACGATTTTCCTGGACGGGCCGGCTGTTGCTCTGGGCAGCGTTCCCGACGGCAGTGCCGGCACGGAGGGTGAGTGCCCGGCCCCACGAGGCGCGGGGCGAGCGCGGTGTCCCGGGCCAGCCCCCACCTCTGCCCCCCGTGAGACCCCTGCCCACCCCGGGCCAGCCCCCACCTCTGCCCCCCGTGAGACCCCTGCCCACCCCGGGCCAGCCCCGTGGGCTCCCGCCGGGGTGAGCTGTGGCAGGAGTGGAACGGGAGCAGCCACAGGCTCACAGCTGCCTCCCCAGCAGCCTGGGAGGAGCGGCCCTTCTCCAGCCCTCCTCCAGCCTTCCACGCAGGTCAGCCCCTTCCCTCACTGGATCAGCCCCTTCCCTCGCTGGCTGTGAGGGCTGGGAAATGGTGTCAGTATTGCTGATCCACTCACGAGAGCTCCCCATGCCAGAGCATCTGTGGGGTCATGGGCTGGTGGCTGATCTCTCAGGGCTGCCAGGAGAGCAAAGCTTGTGCAGAACAGGGGTTGGTGCATTGCTTTCACTTGGCTCCTTCTCTTTGTTGCTGGAAGACAGAACCTGTGAAATCTGGGAGCTGTGGATGCAGTGCTGTCCTGGCACTGCCAGCTCTGCAGAGTCCTGTGTCCTGCTTGGAGTGCTGGGGGGGGCAGGAGGTGCTGGGCTGTGTGGTGTGAGGCTGCTGGGGGTCTGTCCTGCAGGGGATGGGGCTGTTGTGCTTTTGGGGCTCCTTTCTGGAAGGCAGGAGGGAGAGAAGGAGGGTGGATCTACAGGTGGTTCAGTCCTTTTCTTCACCCCTTGTTCTTCCCCCATGCAGGGTCCCAGGTACCTGGACGGGACCCCAGCAGCACAGCTGTGGCCACGGAGGGCCGGCACCAACCCCCCAGCACCAACTGCTTTGGCAGCAGGCCGAGGTGAGGGTCCCATGCCGTGTGTCCATTGCTGAGGGGTCGCTGTGGCTGTGCTGGATTGGCCTTGTGCTGGGCACCCCACTCCAGATCTCCCAGTGAGCCCCTGTCCTGCAGCACAAGGGAGGTCTGTGCTGGGGGACAGCAGAGCTGGGAGTGCAGAGGAGTGACTGTACAGCTGGGCTGTGGCTGGCCTGAGCCTCTCCTAAAGTGTTGGTGTCTCGAGGAGCAGCAAGTCTGATGGCTCAGAGAGTTTCCCACCAGTTGCTCTGCTGGCAGCTGAAAAAATGATCTGTCTCAGAGTGGGGCAGTGAGGCAAACCAGCAAAGTGGGGTCCCTTCAAATGGGGATCACAGGAACCCCAGCACCTGAGCACAGCCCTGGCCAGGCTGGGAAGCACAAGGCTCCTCCAGGCAATGGCCAGAGGGAGATGCTTATGAAGGTCCAGGGAGAGCAGGAGAAGCAGAGCTGCAGGGAAATAGCAGCTGCTTCCAAAGGAAGTGAGATGCTTGGGCAGCAGGCCATCCTGCAGCTGGCTCTGTGCCCTGCCCTGCCCTGCCTCCTTGCCGGGCTGGAGTGGCTGAGTGCTGCTCCTTTTGGAGCTGTGGTTACTGAGAGACGTGTCACACTGTCAACATGGAGTTGAATTTAACACCTATTTATATTTCCAGAGCATGGCAGTGGCCCAGCAGCCTGTACAGATGTTCTGGGTAGGAGTGTGGCTGTGGAGAGGGCGCCTGCAGCCTGTCCGTGGGGGGTTCTGCGTGGCCCAGGCTCAGGAGCGCTCTCAGCTGCAAGCTTCACACCTCGAGCTCTTCTGCTCCTACATTATGTGCTGGGCACACACCAGAGTTGATGTTTTTGGCTCAAAAAGTGACCTTGTCTTTCCATGTTGTGTGTTCATCTCCCATCCGGGGAGGGAGAGGGATGGAAATTGGGAGCAGTTTGTGAACACAGATTCTGCCCCTTTCTGGTGGCTGTTCCTGTTGATTCCTGCTGTCCAGGTGGTAGAGCCTCCCCAGGGGTGGGAAGTGCTCAGTGATCTGAATGAGCTGGGCTTGGCAGGCACTTAGCAGCTCTCAGGAGGTGCTAGAAAACCTGCAAAAAAAATTCTGGTTTGGGAGGCTGAGCCTGGGCACTGCTTGTTGCCCATTCCCCATTGACTTCCCATTGTCTGTGAGGAGTTTGTGCTTCAGCTGTCACCTTGAGTGTGGTGAAGTCTGGCCAGGACTTGTGCAGGGCACCTTCAGACACCTGCCAGGTGTGCCTGCCACCAGCCATATCCCCTGGCTGCCCTGCTGTGGGAACCTCCGAGCTAGCTCTCAATCCGTGCTGTACTCACCTGAATGTGGGGTTGTTCTGGACACCCCTGCTCAGTGAGATGTGGTGCTGCTCTGTGGGGCAGAGCACTGCTCTCCATACCCACAGAGGAGACAGCTGCACGCTCCAGGGTGGAATGTGGGTCCCTTGCACTTGGGAATGTTGTTTGATGGTTGCTGTGTTTATACACAGAGCCGTGTTTATTTTCTTGGGCTTGGTGATGGATGCTGGCAAAGTCACTCAGCGGCAGGATGGGAAGAAAAGGGGCATTCTTTGCTCCTCAGCTATTTCCACACTGTCCCTGCAAGGGAAATTGCTTGGTCAGGGCTTCTCTTTCTTCTCCTGAACAAATGTCATCTTGGGATTTGCTGCTAATCTTGGTGATTGGGTGTGAAATTCCACAGCCGTCTGTGCAGGGAGAGAGGGAGCTCTGGCTGAGAGCTGGGGCCATGGGTGCCACAGCCCCTGTTTGGGGAGGCCCTGGCACAGGTTGCTCAGAGAAGCTGGGGCTGCCCCATCCCTGGAAGTGTCCAGACAGAGCCTGGTAGGCTGCACGGAGCTTGGAGCCCCCTGGGATAATGGAAAGTGTCCCTGCCCATGGCAGGAGCTGGAACGAGAGTGAGCTTTCAGATCCCTTGGCACCCAAATTATTCCATGATTCTCTCATTTGGGTGCTGGGGGATGTGGCTGCCTCCCCCCTTTGGCAGGGACTGGGGGAATTTCTCAGCTCCATGTTTTGGGGGCTGTGCTCTCGCCCCCTGCATGGCACTGAGGCTCTCTCTGTTTCCCAGAGATTGTGCCCTGCTCCCCAGAGCCAGCGCTGGCTCCAGCTTGTGCTCTGCCCTCCTCCTCGGCCACAGCTTGGGCTCTCATGTGCTGAGTGAGACTGAGACACACTGTCACCTCTGCTGCATCTCCTGAGGGACCCTCTGGCCATCCCAGCTGCAGGAACTGGCCATTCCTGGGTTTCTTGGCTGGGGTTCGTGCTCACGAGGGGACTCTGCCTTGGCAGAAGGGGAAGAGGAAGGATTGATGTCACCTGGCTGATGGCACTTTACTCTTTGGCATCATCTGCCCCAGCCCGGGAGGGGCAGTGGGGCAGCCAGCCAAGGTCCCCAAGTCGATGGGGGACAGCAGGGTCTTGTCCCCGTTGTGGGAGAGGGGCTGCCATCCACACACCCCTCTCCATCCCACCCTGTCTGTTCCCATCTGTGCTCTGCCTGCTTTTTCCTTGCTCCTATTTTAAGCTCACGCTCCCATCCCGCCGTGCTCTGTGGCCTTGCTGGGTTTGTTTCCAGTGTCTATTAAAAGACAATGCCCAGATGGGAGCACTCGTAGGAGGGCTGGGCTGGGCGGCGGGCTGGCTAATTCAGGCTGGTAACCCTGTGCCGCCGGCTGGAAACATCCTGTTTTGGTTTCTAAAAACTCCCTGAGCAGTTCTGAGCTCATCTGTGCTGAGGAGGGCAGGGACCAGAGCCATCCAATGCCAGAGAGGTTGCTCCCGGTGGGACAGGCTGGTGGCACCTGCCTGCTCCCCTCTGGCCAGGGCTCTGGGGGCTGTGCTGCCTCTGGCCTCCCCATGGGGGGAACTGTGGGGAGAGGTCCCAGCCAGCTTTTGGGAGCTGGGTGGTACCAGTGTGCCCTGCTGAGCCCCGGCAGTGAGGGGCCCCCTTCACCTCCTGGTGGGGGAAGAGGAGCCTCTTCTCTCCCCACAGATGCCCTGTGTTGCTGGGTGCTGGTGGCCAAAGCAAACTGCAGCATGGAGCTGTGTCTGGGGGCCAGCTGGGGTTTCGGGGAGTTCACTGTCTGAGGAGCCCCTCCAGGAGCCCCTGGCTGGGGCTGCCCTCCTAGGGGTCTGTGACTCACTCAAGTGGTCACAGCAGCTCCTGCTCTGCCCGTGGCTCTCATCTAATCTATTTTCAACAACCATCTCCTGCTTTCCCATGTCTCCTCCCAGTCCCAGCCCTGCCATGAGCCGCTCCCCGAGGAGAGCAGCTTTGGAGTGAGTGGGAGGGTTCCAGTTGCTGGAGCTGCTGAGAGTGGCATGACTGATCTGTGCCCTGTTGCTGCCAAGCTGCTGTCCCCTCCCAGCACCAGCCCTGAGTCTTGGGGACAGTTTGTGGGTTTTGCCCTTTTAAGGTAGATTTTGGCTGGGAGAAACTCATGTCCTTTTCCCTGCAGTCTCTACCCTCCATGGCTGCTGCCTGGGCTGCCAGCCTGGGTGGAGGTGTCTGGGCTCTGCCTCTGCTCCTCAGGCCCCCCAGATTTGGGATGACAGCATCTCCCTCGCAGGAATGAATTCTTAAGGTGAAACCCAGCTGTTTCAGGAATGCCTTTGTGCTGCCTTGGGCGCCCTGGATGGTCCAAGGCAGTGAGTTTGCTTGGGGGAGCTGCAGGTGCTTTGCCAGTGAAGGTTGGGGTGCCCTGGCCGTGGAGGGCAGTGACAGGTGAGCTCCAGGGTGGCAGTGACCCCCAAGAGATGGAGCAGCTGCACCTGAGCTGGTCACAACTCGTGCTGGGATTTCAGCTCTTATCTTTCCTGACTGTTCTCTCCTTTTCTGGAGGCCACAGCTGTCCTGGGAGCACCTTCCTCACCTGCCTCTGCGCTAGGCTTGGAGCCAGGCACAAGGCACTGGAGAGGGTCCCCACCATGGTGCAGGACCCGGGGCTGGTGTGGGATCTCCTGGGATCTGCAGGGGTGGATGCAGCAAAGCTGGGATCCACTGTGGTGAGCAGGAGTCTGGCTGTGAGCATCCAGGGCCATTCCTTGGCATGTAGAGTGACCACCTGTGAACAAAGCAAGCTGGTGTCACCCAGGTGACTCCTCCATGGGTCTTTGCCACCAGCAGGTGTGTGCCAGGACTCTGGGCAGATCTGAGCAGGCAGCATGAAGCTCCAGGCACTGCCCTGAGCAGAGGCATGGAGCCGTATCCTGACCCTTCCCAGGGGACAGCAGTGGCTGTGCTGCGTGGAAGCAGCAGAAGCCCAGGGTGCAAAGGCAGGAGTGGTGTTTTCCACGTGACATGTCTCACCTCCTGTGCTCCCTCCCTTGCAGGACGCACCGACATGCGGCCGGGGCAGCCCGGGGGAACACGGGGAGTGGAGAGCAAAGTCCCAGTGGCAGGAGCCGGCACCGGCAGCAGGCCAAGAGCTCACAGCACACCAGCACAGCCACCAGCATGGCCAACGGCGTGGCCACCAGCATGGCCAATGGCACGGCCACCAGCACAGCCAACGGCACGGCCACCAGCATGGCCAACGGCGTGGCCAATGGCACAGGTGACCAGTGCTCGTGGGAGGTGGGGCAGAGCTCAGAGCTGTTCACTGGGGAGAAAATTAGTCCCTGCTGAGATTCATAATGCATCTTGTGGTGCCTGGGAATTTTGTCCCTGTGCATTGATGGGTCTCATTCTGTCTCTTCTACAGAGCGTCTGTAGCTCTTCAGTCTCCCTTCCATGAGGGTTTGTACTGCTTTTTCCTACAATGCTTCTAAATGTTTGGGCTTTCCTTACAGTTTTTTATGTTTCTCAGCTCTAGCTCCTGGAAGTATGTCTGCATCCCTCACTCCTTTGTTCCTTGTTCATGGGTTTTTATAAAGCTTTTGCTTTACCACTCCAGCCAGACTATCTTGTACCAAAGGTTCTCCTCAGCTGGGCTGCCACATCTTGGGGTTTTGGTATCTAATAAATGTTCCTCTAACAAATTCCCTTTCATTTTTTGCTCTGCATTTTCCTCCTCAACAGTTTTTTTTTGGTAGTTCTCCTTTGCTTTGTCTCTCCTTTTCCAAAGGTTCAGTGGAATCCAGCAACATGTAGCTCTTTGCAGTGCTGTTGACTTGTGGAGCCTGGGTTTCACTCTGCCTCAGGGGGAGATCCTGTAGTCACTGTTTTGGGGCTCCTGCTCATTCCCCGAGTTCCCATCTGGGTTGCAGCATGTTTCCAGTGGCAGAAGAAACCCTGGGCACAAATGCAAAGTGCCGTCTCAGGATGGAGGCGGTGGCAGTGGTTCCCAGAGGGGTCTGGGTGAAGCAGGTGCTGCCTTTGCCGCAGGCTGGGAGCACTGAGAGTGCCGTGCTCGGGTTGTCACCCACCACGAGCTCGAGTTGTCACCCACCACGTGCTCTGCTTCCCGGGAAGGTCAGCCAGCCTCGGTGCCCTCCCTGCGCTGACCTGCTCCCCTCTGCCTTGCAGTGAACGGGGACGCCGTGGCTGCCGTGGACATGGATGAGGACAGGCCGGCAGCAGGGGCCAGCGTTCCGACCCCGGCGGCGTCCGGCACGGCCGAGGGCTCCTCTGCTCCCGCCCCTCCTGCCCTGGGCGGCTCCAGGGAGGCGGAGGAGGCGGCCTCGGGCCCCAGCGCCCCCCCGGCCCGGGCAGCCGTGCTCGCCCTGGATGCTCTGCCCCCCGGGTAAGCTCTGCCTGCGGCCCTCGGGGAGGGGGACAGGAGCCAGCTGGGGCACTGCTGTGTGCCGGGACCAGAGGCTGTTCCAGGGAGGGAAAGGGCTGCCCCAGCAGCTGCTGGAGGTGCTGGTGCTCAGCAGAACAGGGAGGTGCTGGGATCCTGTGCCCCTTGCCTGGCACAGCCGGTGCTCCCTGTCCTGCCTGCCTGCCCAGGACGCTCTGGGCTGGGGTCTGGCCTGTGCCCACCGGTGTTTGGGCACTCAACAGTGGGTGGCATCTCTGTGCCCGTGGAGCAGCAGAGCCCTTGGCTCTCACAGGGCTGCTGAAGGGATCAGTCAGACGAGAACACCCAGGAGACAGTGTGGATTTTCAGGGAGCTCCCACTGAGCAGGAGGGCACGGACATGCTCTGGGGACACCACAGAGGCACTGGCCACTGCTGGGGACAGGGGGACAGGACCCTAGTGGTGCTCATTCTCCCCGGTGTGGATGCTGCTCATCCTCCTCCTCCTCCAGGGGACATCGGGAGGGGGCTGGAGGGGAGGGGGAGCTGCTGGCTCAGGGTGGGGGGCAGCAGTTGGGGTCTGGGCTCAGCCCCCAGTGTGCTGCAGCTGCACCATTCTCCCCTTGTGTCAGACCCCTTGAATTCTGGGCGGGGGGTGAAACGGCCTGTGTTTGGGATGAAGGGAGCTGTTTATTTTGCTTTGGCTGAGGCGATGCCTGGAAGGTCAGGCCCCGCTCGCGTGTCAGTCACAGGTAATTAGGGTTAACGGCTCACTGTGCCTTTATGCACAGGGTGTGTGAGGCTTTCTGTTCTCCTGGCCTGGGCGCTTCCTGTTTCCAGGCAGCTGGAAAAGTCCAGTGCTCTCAAAAAGGCCTTTATTCCAGCCAGAGCTTAAGCCCCTTTCTGCTCCTACCAGGTAGACTGAAGGTCTCCTTTTCCCCACCTGGGGTTGGAAACAGGCTGTTGTTTCTCTGCTGGGGTGGGGAAGCCTGCAGATACCTCTGGGTTCCGAAGGCTGTGGGCACTGCTTTCTAAGACACACCAGGCTGGGTTTACCTGGCCCAGCCAGATGGAAAGGTGGCCATGTCCACCTTGCCCATGTCCCTGTGGAGCTCACACCAGAGAATTGGTGTGTCAGAGCAGGGAGGAGAATGAAGCTGTTGTGCTTTGGGAGCTGGATGGAGAGGAATGTTGAAGGGTAGGGACATTCTCCAGGCTGAGCTCCTGGAATCTGGAAAAAGGTGTCTCTGGAGACACCTTTGATTAGCACCTTCTGCGCTGGCTGTGGGATCTGTAGGGGGAAAGAGGGCAGCATGAGCTGTGCTTGTGCTGTGCTGGCCTGGGCAGGGGAGACCAGAGATCGAGGGCTTCCCAGGTGAATGAGAGTGGGGAGTTGAATGCACTGGGGTCTCCACGGTGTGAGCCCTTCCAGGGAGCTGCCAGAGCAGGTCCTGGGCTAACGGGGATTTGCTGAACTGGGATTGCACAACACTGTCCCTGGGGTGGTGTAAATGAGCTTCTGGAGTTCTTGAGCCCTGATCCAGGGAGGCTGGTTTTTGGCGGGCTCACCTCACCACGGAATTATTCTGACTAGTGGTTTGGGGCCCAGCTTGGGAGATGGGGATGCAGGAGAGCCCCTTGCTGGGCTGGCTGTGAGAGCACTGCAGGGCCCATGGGGGCGGCTCCTGCTCTGCCACTCCAGGAGCAAAGTCCTTGCAGAGCTACCAGGCACCTCCCGAGCCCTGCCTTGTTCTCTGAGTGTCTCCTTCCTTCCCTGGGAGCATGGGGGACACTCACTTCAACCTCTGGAGGGTGGCCTCAGCCTCCCTGCTCGTTCTGGGCTGTGACAGATGCTTGGGTTCATCTGGGGATCCAGAGCGATTTGCTTGCTCAGATCTCTGTGTCTCAACATCTGCACCAGGTGTGGCGGCTCAAAGGCATCCCTCACACAACTGGGAGTCTGTCCTAGGGGCTGGAGAGGGCTGGAAGGAGTTCTGAGTAATTCCAGCCCAGCAGTGCCCAAAGCCTCCTTCACATCCTCTGGGCAGCGTTCCCCCGCGGAGCCGGGAGCGTGCGTGGAGCGCCCGAGGCCTGGGGGTCCCAGCCTGGGGTCCCAGCTCTCCTGCTGGGCTTTCCGAGCAGCGAGGGAGGGGAGGGGAGGGGGCTGCTGGCTCCTGCATCTGGATCCTATCAGGGATGATCCCGTGTGGGACAGGCAGCAGGGCGGGGGGTGTGCGGCGCTGCCCTGCCCGCACAAAGAGGTGCTTTATGCTGCCTGGCAGAGCCCACGGGCTGTGGTTTCTTACGTAAGGAGGGCGTTTTGTTTGGACTGCAGGGCTGCCTCAGCTCTGCCACTTCCCAGTGCCTGTGGCTCCTTGCATCCATGGCCATCGAGAGCCTGTGGGCAGCTGGAGGAGAGCTGGCAGGGACTGGCATGTTGGGTGCTTTGTGGTGCTTGTGGGGCGAGCTCCCACCATCCAGCACTCCCAAAACCATGGATCTCCCATGCTGGGGGCCCTGTGGAGCTGGGCAAGGTGTCTGAGCCACGATGGGTTGTCCCCAGTGTCCCCATCCCTGTGTGGCAGCAGTAACCACGGTTCATCAGCACTGGCTCACAGAGCCAGCTCTCAGCAGATTCACTCCTCACATCACCCAGGAGCTGCTGGTGAGCAGTCTGTGAGCTCATCAGTGTTTTTACAGGGAGTGTGGTGGGGACAGGGGACATCAGGCAGTAGCTGCCACCACCAGCAGCTCTCCCCAGTCCCACGTGGCTCTTTGCAGTCATGAGTGCACCCAGAGGGATCCAGAAACCTGGAGGAATTCTCATCATGGGAGTTCTGGTCTCTACAGCCGCAGGAATGGTACCTTCCAAGTCCTCAGAGCTGTATGGATCAGAGCATCTGTTGTTAATGAGACTGGAGGAGCTGTCCAGGGCAGTTCCACTGCCCTCAAAGTGCATGGACACCTTCTGCCATCCTCCTCATGGGGTAGACCTGCTCATGCCTTAGGACACCCCAGCTGTGCTGATTTTCTCTTTAGAGAAAATGTTTTTCTTGTTTTACCTGTCC
The DNA here is from genome assembly GCF_017590135.1 of Pyrgilauda ruficollis. Classification (NCBI taxonomy): domain Eukaryota; kingdom Metazoa; phylum Chordata; class Aves; order Passeriformes; family Passeridae; genus Pyrgilauda; species Pyrgilauda ruficollis. The sequence goes on along the minus strand of NW_024509988.1, from coordinate 806,493 downwards.
TGGTGCTTTTATGTTCATGAAGCACCAAGTTCATGGTTTGTGACCTGGAAACCAGGTGGTGTCAGGCTTGGCAGCCCCTCACCCTTATGGTGCAGGGGCACAGCAGGCCCTGCCTTGGACTCTCCCTCAGGGATGCCCACTGGTGTCTCTGACCCGTTCCAGGGAGGAGAAAGGTCCAGTGCTGCTGACTGGAAGCAACATGTGCAGGTGTTGCACTGGCTCCACAGAGGCTGCAGTGCAGCTGAGCTGTGTCACTGCAGGTGTGTGGCTGTGGTGATGGCATTGCTGTCCCTGGAGCTGTGGGGCTGAGCTGGGATGAGCCCAGGCTGTGGGGTACCAGCACATGGAGCAGCTCTATCCCCCGGGCTGCCTGCTGCCTGCCAGCCTGGGCTGGCTCCCTTGCTGCCTCACAGAAGCTGGTGTATTAATTTCCTAGAGCTTTTTGTGGTGATTAATTGAGACAGATGATTGAATGGGGAGAGAGGCCTGTGGGAGCAGAAGTGTGGCAGGAGAACACTTGATCTGTCAGCAGCTGCTGGCTCGCCTCCTCTGCTGCAGGATAAAAGCTGACAAGAAAGCACAGGCTCCACGGAGCATTTACCTTTGCCAGGGTAAATTAATGAATGAAGGCACACAAAGAGTGGTTGCAGCGTGGCCCTGTGAAGCCAGGCTTGCTGTCACTGGGCTGTCCTCAGGGCCACCCCAGCCTGAGCACCATGGCCACGCATGTGTTTAAGCTGTAGCTGTCAGCAGCAAGCCCAGGGCTGCAGGGACAGATCCCAGCCCCAACTCAAACACTCCCCTTTGAAGATGTATTAAGAGAAACTAAACAAAAACATCAGAAACACAGGGCATAAAACTGACCCTCTGTGAAATCCTATGCTGACCTTTCTGAGGCAAATTAGGAATTTATGCTCCAGTTGTGCCTGTTGAGGAAGCAGAGTGCTGCAGCCCCTCTCCCCGTCTAGGAGGCCCAGTGGCTGCCACGCAGACCTGTCAAATGAAGGCTGGAGTGCCAAGGATGTGAGGGGCTGGGCTCCCTGACCAGCAGGGACAGCTCTCTGGATGTTCTTGGTGCCAGCAAGTATCACCTGCCTCATGATTTCATTTTCCTTGCAGGTGGGAGCAGCGGGAGCTGCCAAATGGCAGAGTCTACTATGTAGACCACAACAACAAGACCACGACGTGGGAGAGACCCCTTCCTCCAGGGTAAGGGGCTCGGGGGTCCAGGCCTTGGATCAGTCGCTGTCTTGGAGGGATGGACGTTCATGGCATCCTGGTGGGAGCTCCACTGGTGTCCCAGCATCCTGTCAGGCTTCGTGTGCCCTTGCAGGAGCTACTCGAGGAGTTACTCACCCTTTGTGTTTCCTTTTGGTGGGTCCTTGCCCAGAAGAGCCCCTTTAGGTGTGAGAGCAGTGGTTGTGGAGCTGGGCACGGAGCCCTTGTGGCGGAGGGTGTCAGTCCGCAGGACCCCAGCGGCGTGAGCCACACAGTGACAACTTCCTTGGGTGCTTCCAGGTGGGAGAAACGCGTGGATCCCCGAGGCAGGTATTACTACGTGGACCACAACACCCGGACCACCACGTGGCAGCGCCCCACGGCCGAGTACGTCAGGAACTACGAGCAGTGGCAGTCGCAGCGCAACCAGCTGCAAGGGGCCATGCAGCAGTTCAGCCAGAGGTTCCTGTACCAGGTGAGAGCTGGGGTCTCACCTGCCTCTCCCTCTGGTCTCACCGGGGCTGCCTGGGAGCCACGGGGCGCGGGAAGGCGCTTGCTGGGCTGTGTGGGTCTGTGCCGGCTCAGAGCAGTGTCTGGATGGGAGCTCACAGACTGAGCTGCCTGCAGAGGCCTTGGGGGAGTGACTTGCTTTTTATAAAGCTTGCATGGCCCTGAAGGGTGGTGGGAGGTGTCCTCAGCAGCCTGTCCCCAAGGTTTCTCCAGTGCCAATGTGGCCAGCCACACATTCTCCTGTGGCTCCCATCAGACAAGCCTTGCTGCTGACCTGTGGGGCTGCAGAACCTGTTGTCAGGAGGGAGCCATGGGAGCCTGGTGTGTAGCAGGACAGGAGGCTCTGGGGCCTGAGCTCATCCCTCTCCAGGTCTCTGTTGGGCTGAGGGCAGCATGGCTGGGTCCTGGAGCTAAAGGCCTGGGGTGCAAGTGGAGAGGGCTGCAGGAGCCAGGGACCAGAGAGTGCAGGGAACGAGCTGGACTTGGCCAGCACCCTCCTGCTTTATCTGCTGCTTCCCTCTGTTCCTGGTTTGGGCTGAATGTTTGAATTTCCTTGCTCAGGGAATGGTCTCAACCATTATTTTCCTGGGCAGGGACTACTTCTGGCCATGGATCATGGCCTGGCCATACCTTTACCATGGATCTGGACCCTTGTGGAGGGGTGAGCACCTCTGCTGACCTGAGCAGTGCTGGTGGTCGTGGGCTGCAGGGAGAGCAGTGCTTGGGACAGGGACAGAGCCAGACTGGAGCAGTTCTGCCTCCTGGAGCAGCAATCCAGCCCCACGCAGGGGTGAACCTGCACTGCTGCCAGAGGCAGGTGAACAGCTGTGGAGGGAAGGTGGGCAGCGTACAGGGACCGACTTCTCATTGCCTTTTATCTCCTCAGAGAAAGCCAGGAGTCCCAGCTGGGACTGGAGTGAGCTCAGGGCTCCATCCAGGAGCTCAGCTGCTCTCTGGTGGGGTGTGTAGAGCAAAGTGTATTCTGTGTGGGACACAATCAGGCTCACTCCTGGGGCTGTGGGAGCAGCTCAGCCCCCTCCTCCCCCTGGCTCTCCCTCCCTGGATGTCTCTCCAACCCTTCCAAGCCTCACAGGCAGAGCTGGACCCCCGATCCTGTGCTGGCCCTGCCTTCAGCAGGGGCTCCCCTGGGAGGGGCTGCCACCGTGCCCAGCGGGGCTGGGGGCTGTCCCTCCTCCCTGCCAGCACCAGCCCTGGAGCTGCTCCAGGCCCTGCGATGCGCCCTGGCCACGCTCTGCCGAGGGAGGGACTCGGCCTCCAAATTTAGCCTGATGAAACGATTGTACTTTTTGTTTGAGTTCTGCTGCCAACAGTGATGGCTCCTGCTCTGTCTGCTGCCCCACAGGGGCTTGCTGCTTGACTTGCTCCTGCCTCCAGCATCCCTCTGCCCTTGCTGGAGGGCACGGTAGGGGAATGATGAGCAGTGGGGCAGAGGTGGGAAAGGCACAGTTTGGGGGGCTCAAGTGGAGCCTGGGACCGCTCTCCCGGCAGATGCCCCAGTGCCACATGCTTTGCACAAAGGGTCTGGGGGCAGGTTGTTCCCAGGGGCTGTGGGGAGCAGCAGGAGCTGCCTGGAGCTCTGCCCTGGTAGCTTTCATTAGGTGTTTTGAGGTGCCAGCGAGGTGGTACCCCTGGACATGACTCGGCTGCTGTGTGGGCAGCCTGTCCTGGCGGGAGGGAGTGGACACTGCCCCAAGTCCAGCTGTGCTGGCCACGCCAGTCCTGGCACAGGGGGTGGGTACAAGAGACAGAGCTCTGAGGGGCACAGACTGTGCCAGGCCATCCTCGGGGTGCTGGCTGCCACGAGCTGTACCCACCCAGGTTTTGGTGCCTTTCTGGGAGTGGGGGGCCGGGGCTGCCCCGGTTCCCAGCCGGGTCTGGCTGCGGGTGGCATTCCCTGGGCCCAGGTGAGTCGCACCCATCCCGGCGCGGGAAGCTGGGACACAGCCCCGCTCCAGCAGATGGCTTTTCACCTTTTGGGTAACGATGCGTTCTCATTTAACCATTAAAAGCTCTTCCAGGCCCCCTCCTGCCCTGGACCCCGGGGACCCTCCATGCCCGGGGAGCCCGGCGGGGCCGGGCGGGCTTTGCCCCAGCGGGCAGGAGGACAGCCGTGCCGTGCGGCCGAGAAAGGGGCTTTGTGCGGGCGGGCGGGGCCGGGGCGCGGGCTCGGCGCATCCCGCAGCCCGGCCCGGGAGGAGGGGGCCGCCGTCCCGCCAGGAAGCGCGGGGCGTGGACAGCGCTTGTGGGAATGATTTCATTGGAAAGGCCTGCGATATTTTTTCCCCTCTTGTGTGTGGTTCTTGGAGGAGGCTGGAGGTGTATGTGCAGGGGACGCCGGCGCAGCCGAGCAGCCGCGCACGTCCGGAGCCCTCCGGGCCGTCCCGCTGCCCTGGGCCGGCACAGCCCCTGCCCCGCTGCCCCTTGGCTGCCCCAGCCCTGCTTAGCCTGAGCTCCTGGGCTCTTTTTTTTTTTTTTTTTTTTTTTTTCATTTGCTTTTGCTTATTTTGTTTCTTTTTTTAACCCCCCCTTGAGTGTGCAAGTTTTTTTTTAGTTCCCTGGGAGCTGTGGGCCAAGGAGAGGCGAGTGGAAGCGGGGCTGGCCGGCTCATCTCTGTGTTCTGCTCCTCCCAGCCATCCCGGCTCTGGGGTTTATTCCGTGTTTTTGCTCTCTCTAGTCCTCCGGAGCCCCGTCCGACAATGATCCTCTGGGGCCCCTTCCTCCCGGCTGGGGTAAGTACTGCACCGCTCACCTGCCCCTGCGTGGCCCCCAGGGGACACTCCTGTCACCCGCAGCAGGACCCTGCCTGTCCCGCGGGCAGCACCGTGCTGCCAGCAGCTCCCTGGCTCCCGTGACTGGCGTTACTGGGAAGGGTGAAGGGTGACCCTGGAGCCAGCACTCCCTGTGCTCGGCTGCACGTGGGACTGACTCTGCCTGTGACTAGCACGATCTCTTATGTGAAATTCAGCTTTTTTTCCCCTGCCTTCCTCTTTTCCTGGAGGAGTTCCCAGCCTCTCTCAGCTGCTGAATGCAGAAGTGCTTGAGATTGCTCTTTGGATTGGGGAAGATCCCCAACTTGGGGGTGGAAGTCCTTGTTTGTCCCTGGACCCCTCTGGCGAGCTCCCACTGCTGTGCTGCCTCCTGGGATGCTCTGCCTGGCTCTGGAGCAGGGCTGGCAGCTGGCAGGAGCAGAGCTGGTCATCCCCAAATGGCCCAAGCATTGTGTGCTGGGACATTTTGAAAAGTCCCTGTGCCACCTCCAGGACAGAGAGAACCCCTCCATGGTGAGAGCATCCCTGGAGAGGGCAGGCTGGGATGCTTGTGGGTGCAGCTGGGCTGTGCTGTGCCAGAGAGAGCAGGAGAAGGGTTAAAATTGTGGGAGCTTGGAGCAGGACAGAGGGGCAAGGCTGCTCGGGCAGTCTGCAGGGGCAGTGTCTTGATGGGGGCAGTGGTGGAGCCCTTGCTGGGTGTCCCCCCATCCATCAGCAAGGAGAGGGGACCCACCCCCAGTGGCAGCTGGGCAGGCACAGCACCGTGGGGTGGGGGTTCCCAGGCTGGATGGGATCCCTGGGATGGCTGCAGTCCTGGCCATCATTTGGGGGCTGCTGCCCGCAGTCCAGGAGTGAGATGGAGCGAGGGGCTGGCACTGGCCACAAGGGTGACAGGGAGGTGACAAGGTGTCCCTGCCTGCATGGTGCAGGGCTGAGCATGGGGGAGTGACGCAGCACATGGAGGAGGAGGAGGAGGTGCAGGGCACACACAGTGCTGGGGAGGCAGGGGGTGTTTGTTTGCAAGGCCGGGGTGTGTGCTGTAGCTGTTTTGTGCCTGTGTGCAGCACAGGGAGGTGTGTGCGTTCACACACGTGTGCACTGGAGCACGGCCATGCAGGGAGTTTGGGAAAGCGCCTGTGGATCTATGTGGAGGGATACTGCTGCGTGTCCCAGGAGGGGCTGTGTGTGTGCCACGAGGGTGTGTGGCTGAGCACAGCCCCTGTGCCGGCCTGGCAGTGCTGGCCTGGCAGTGCTGGCCTCTGCCCTGGCACCTCCCCACGCTGGCACTGCCGGGCTGAGGCAGCTCGGGCACGCGGAAGGAATGTGGGGTTTATCCTGCCTTTTCCAAACGAACCAGGGAGGTGGAATGGGGGAGCTGACAAATTTCCTCTGAGCTGGGAAGGGGAGGGCTGTTCCAGGACTCCAGCTAACTCTTTCTTTCCCTTTTCTCCTAGAGAAGAGACAGGACAATGGGCGAGTGTATTACGTGAACCACAACACCCGGACCACGCAGTGGGAAGATCCTCGCACGCAGGGGTAGGCGGCCGTGGGGGGAGCAGGGATTGGGAAGGTGCAGTTCTCCAGGGACCTGGCCTGCACTGAGGCCATGTGTCCCACGGGTGGAGGGGAAGCTCTGACAGTGCCGTGGCCGTGGCCAGAGCGCTGCCCAGGCAGGACTCCTCTCCTGGGGTGTGGACAGTCCCATGCCATAAATCCTTCCTTTTGCCTGGCACAGAGCTGTAGTTGAGGGGGGGACTGCCCAAAGGGCCTGTCTGGTGAGCCCTTCCTTGCCAGCAGGATGATCCAGGAGCCGCCGCTGCCGCCGGGCTGGGAGATGAAGTACACGAATGAGAGCGTGCGGTACTTCGTGGACCACAACACCCGCACCACCACCTTCAAGGACCCGCGCCCGGGCTTCGAGTCTGGGTAAGCCCCGAGCAGCTCGTCTGGGGGCTCGTGTGGGCTCTGACTGAGGGGAGCTGCGCCCCAGTGACCCCCATCCCACCTGGCTCCTGCCGGGGGCTGCTCAGGACAGGCACAGGGTGTGACCCTGGCCCCGCTGCTTTGGCAGGAGCAAGCACGGCGGCTCCCCGGGCGCGTACGACCGGAGCTTTCGCTGGAAGTACCACCAGTTTCGCTTCCTCTGCCACGTGAGTAGAGCGGCTGTGGGCAGCTGTGTGGCTGCCCTGAGCCCTGTGGGCAGGTGTGGGTGAGGAGAACCGTACCAGCCTCACACAGCCCCGTGCCTTTGCCCTGCCTGCAGTCAAACGCGCTGCCCAGCCATGTGAAGATCAGCGTGTCTCGGCAGACGCTCTTCGAGGACTCCTTCCAGCAGGTAGGGAGGTGCCAGGGCCGCGGAGCCGGGCAGGAGCCAGGCCATGGAGCTGGCCAGCAGGAGTGGAGCTGGCCCTGGCTGTGGTGACACTGCCCTGCTTGTCCCCAGATCATGAACATGAAGCCGTACGACCTGCGGCGCCGGCTGTACATCATCATGCGAGGGGAGGAGGGCCTGGACTACGGTGGCATCGCCAGGTGAGCGTGGCCTGCCGGGCCACAGGGCCGTGCCCTGCCTGTGCCCTGGGTCCCGTGGGCAGTGCACGCATAAGGCAGCTGCACTCAGCTGCTCCCAGCCCTTGAGCAGAGGAGTCCAGGGGCATTCAAATGGGCAACTGGCTTTTAGGAATGGTGGGACACCCTGAACGCATCGCACCAGCCTGTCCTGGCAGTGAGAGCACAGGGAACCCAGCTGGGACTCCCCGCTGCCCCCAGTTGTGGGGGTGATGGGCTGAGTGGCCTTGTCTCCCTGCAGCAAACAGGCCCCAGACAGTCAGTGTGTGCCAGGGCAGGCAGGGTGTGATGTGGTTTCTGCAACCCTGCTGCTGCCCCGGGATGATGTTACCACAGGGCATGGGCTGTGGCTTGTCTGGAAGGGGGTCCTGTGTCCCTGTGGGCCCCCTCTGGCTCACCTGGGACATCTCCTTGGAGCTCAGTTGGCGTGTCCCTGCCCGCTGCCACCCCACGCTCGCCTGCTGCCCTTCATGGGGCGGCTGCCCCGGCCCCTGCTCCTGCTCCAGCTCTCTCCGTGTCCTGCCAGTGGTTTTACCCTATGGTAGGTTACGTCATGCTGTTCTACCACAGGGTAGAACCACGGACAGGATGCCGGGGCTGCCTCCACGTCTGAGGATTCCTGTCTGCCTGCACGGCCGGGGGAGCAAAGCCAGGATGGTGCTGTCCCGAGCTTGGCGTGGGGCTCCCGGGGCAGCGCGTGCGGAGGAACTGGGTGCACTCAGGGGGTGTGTGTGTGTGGGACAGCCCAGCTGGGACTGTGTGTGGCACTTTCCAAGGTTCCCAGTGCTCTGAGTGGGGCCTGCAGCAAGCTGGCATCTCCAGAAACACTTTCACAAATGCCACACAGCACCCTGGGGAGGGGAACAGCCTTGCCCAGTCACACCAGTGCCCAGCACCTGCCTGGCACCCTGGGGAGGTGGGCACCTGCTTGGTGCAGGGACACATACTGTCCCCTCCCTGAGCTGCTTTTCACCGTGTTCCCCTTGTCTCCTTCCAGGGAGTGGTTCTTCCTCCTGTCCCATGAGGTGCTCAACCCCATGTACTGCCTCTTTGAGTACGCTGGCAAGAACAACTACTGCCTGCAGATCAACCCCGCCTCCTCCATCAACCCCGACCACCTCACCTACTTCCGCTTCATCGGCCGCTTCATCGCCATGGTGAGAGCCGGGGGATGGCCCCAGGGGTCTGTGTCCCCGTGTGGAGCAGGGGACAGGGTGGGCAGCAGGGCAAGGGGCAGCTCCGTGTGCTGTGGGTGTGCTGGCTTCGGCGCTGCTGCCCTCCCTGAGCTCCTTCTTGCCCACGTGGGGGTCAGTGGGAGATGGGCCTTCAAGGGGGTGCTGTGGGGTAATGCGTTTTGAATCCACGGAACGGCTGTGGGGCCAGAGGAGACCTGGTTTCCCAGGAGCTGTGGCAGGGATGGACGGCTCCAGGTCTTTGGCTGTCACCCCAGGTGCTGTCGGGTCTGCAGCTCCAGGGACTATTTTTAGTCCCAGCAGTGTGAGATTTTCCAGCTGCCCAAGCTCCAGAGCAGCTCCTCCCATTTGTCTTGGATTGCTCAAGGCCAGTGTGCCCCGGGCTGGCAGGGGGGCTGCCGGGGCTCCCCGAGCCCGGGGAAGGGTCCCTGGCACGCAGCCCCGCGGGGTGTGCGCGGAGGCGGCTCCGGCCCCGCTGTCCTGCCCTGCCCTGCCCCGCCTCGCAGGATACCAATAAAACCCCAGACTATTACTCACCGCTGGGCCGTTCTAGACAAGCGTCTGCATTATTTTTGGCTGCCTTTGCCTCGGGGCTCCTGGAAGCCAGGGATTCAGGGAAGCCACAGCACAGCTCTGTTTAAACAAGTGCTCTTAATAGAGCTGTGAGGGGAGAGGGAGATGGAGTGGAATTTGCCATGGGGAGGGAGAGGGGCTGCAGCCCACCCGGCCTGGGAAGTGCTGTTGGGGCAGCCCACCCTTCCCCTCCATGTGTACCAGTGAGGAGCAAGTGCCACAGCTCAGGAACCCCTGAATGAGTCCCCTCTGCACTGTGGCTGCCCCAGGGTGGAGCATTGTGTTGCCCCGGGGCTGCATCCCAGGGTCCCCTGTGACCTGGTGTCCCCTCCCTGCCACAGGCTCTGTACCACGGGAAGTTCATCGACACTGGCTTCACGCTGCCCTTCTACAAACGGATGCTGAACAAGCGCCCGACGCTGAAGGACCTGGAGTCCATCGACCCAGAGTTCTACAACTCCATCGTCTGGACCAAGTGAGTGCCCTGCACTCCCTCCTGCAGAGCTCCCCCCACAGCCCCTCACTGCTGCTGGGTGCCTCCATCAGGAATCACATCCCCGTGTCCTCCACAGGGAGAACAGCCTGGAGGAGTGCGGCCTGGAGCTGTACTTCATCCAGGACATGGAGATCCTGGGCAAGGTGACCACCCACGAGCTGAAGGAGGGTGGTGAGAGCATCCGTGTGACGGAGGAGAACAAGGAGGAGTACATCATGTGAGTGGCTGCCCCAAGGGTCCTGTCAGGCACCCGCCCCCAGCGGCTGCAGGGGTGGGACCGTGGGGCTTGGGACGTGGCCGCTTCCCTGGGCTACGTGGCCTGTGACAAGCCCGGGCTGGCGCGGCTGGCCGAGCTCTGCTGCGGTCTGGATTGCTGCAGCCTGGGCAGTTGCCAGTACTTTCAGGAAAAAGGAGAGGGGAGAGAGGCTGAGGCTGCTTTCCCATCCCATGGCTGTTCCCCCTGCCTGCCTGGGGGCTGCCAGGGCCAGCTCAGCTCCAGCCAGGGGATGTGGTTTGCACCCCTGGAGCTCCTAAGGCCACTGTCAGGGCTGAATGCTGCTCATGGGTTTGGGGGCAGAGACAGAAACCCACCAGTGGGAATTGAGGGGAGCCCTGGTGCTTTGAGGGAGCCCCTCTCCCATTCCCCACACTCCCTGGGCCCTCCTTGCTGGTGGGAGGGATCCTGGGGTTTCCCCGGGCCAGGCCAGCAGTGCTGGCCCTGTGCCGACCCCGTCTGCCTCCCCAGGCTGCTGACAGACTGGAGGTTCACACGGGGCGTGGAGGAGCAGACCAAGGCGTTCCTGGACGGCTTCAACGAGGTGGTGCCGCTTGAGTGGCTGCGCTACTTCGACGAGAAGGAGCTGGAGGTGAGCTGGCCCCTGGGGTGGGGATGTGGATGGAGAGTGGCACGTGGTGACCCTGCTCATGCTCTGTGCCCATCCCCTGATGACAGCCACGTGTGCTGGGTGCGGGGGTGGCTCGTTGGGTCCATTGGCAAGAGACCATCCCGTTGGATGGGAGGAATTTGTGCCAGACACCTCAGTACTGGCACCTGGGCCAGGTGAAGTCTGGCACCAGAGGGGTTGGCACTCAGAGCGTGGGTGCAGGGCCCCATCTGTCCCCTGCTGAGTGTCCCCTGTCCCCAGCTGATGCTGTGCGGGATGCAGGAGATTGACATGAACGACTGGCAGAAAAATACCATCTACAGGCACTACACCAAGAACAGCAAACAGATCCAGTGGTTCTGGCAGGTCAGTCTGAGCCCAGCTGAGGGCGTGGGGTGCGCTGGCAGGAGCCATCCTGCAGGATGGGACCAGGATCCCACTCAGCTGCTGCGTTCCTGCTGCAGGTGGTTAAGGAGATGGACAACGAGAAGAGGATCCGGCTGCTGCAGTTCGTGACGGGGACCTGCCGCCTGCCCGTCGGGGGCTTTGCTGAGCTCATCGGTGTGTCCTGGGGGTGGCACCTTCCTGTCCCTGTCCCCACACAGAGCTCACGGCAGCACGTGAGCAGGAAGGCAGCTGTGAGGTCTGAGCACAGTGCTCTGGTGTTGTGCCATTTCCACACACGTTCTTTGGCCGTGACCGAAGGGTCCCACCATGGTTAACTTTGTGGGGCTGGTTTGTGATCTCAGTCTGAATGAGATTGGATTTCTGATTCAATTTTCATTCTTGTGCGACAAAGCCTCTTTTTCAGAAAACCACAGTGTGGTTCCACTCCTCCTTTAATTTACTGCTTTTTGGGGCCTATACCAGCCTTTCCCTGACTTTCCTGGCATTCGTGTTACGCCAACCAGCTTGCTTAACCCACTCAGTTGTTCTTGCTGGCATATTAGCTTTTTCCACCCCCTGGAATCTCTCCAGCATTCCCACTGTGTTAAAAAACCACCTTAGTGACTCAGACTTGCTGTGCCAGGTCCTTTAAAACTTGGATGGACTCACACAATCCTGAGGGTTTACAGATCAATGGCTTTTAGCACTTGCTATGGAGCCATCGTGCTCAGAGATGGAGCTCTTGCCCCTCTGTGCTGTGAATCTGTTTTTTGCTTTCTCCTTTGTTTATTGAATGTCCTTTCTGCAGCCAGGCAGGGATTGCTGCCATGGATTTATGCCCTGTGTACCTCTGAGATTGTAGGGCCATGATGGTGGATCTTGGTGTGTGGGTGGGGTTTCTTTTTCAGCTCCTGGTCGTGTAAAGAACTTTGCTGTGCTCTTCATTAACAGGCAGCAACGGGCCTCAGAAATTCTGCATAGATAAAGTTGGCAAAGAGACGTGGCTGCCACGGAGTCACACGTGGTAAGTCACTGCCCCTCGGCCTGGCCGGAGCGCGCGGGGACAGGGGCAGGGAGCTCTGTGGGGCTGCACGGGGCTCTCCATCCCATGGGAGGGGACTGCTCTTCCTGGCCTGTCCCAGCCTCGGCTCTCTCCCCAGCTTCAACCGCCTGGATCTCCCTCCCTACAAGAGCTATGAACAGCTGAAGGAGAAGCTGCTTTACGCCATTGAGGAGACGGAAGGGTTTGGACAGGAGTGATGGAGCTGTGGGGCGTTCCCGGAGCGCTGCCGGCCGGTGCCCAGGGCCGAGCCCTCCCCGGGATGTGCACGGGCCCCTATGGACACTGTGGCTTTTGTTCCTGGGCAAGGTCTGCACTGACACGGCCCTGGGGGAACGGGGCTGTGTTTCCCTCCCTAAGGAAACCCGAGGTGTGATGGAGAGTAGGACACAAGGGCTTGGCTTGCGAGGGCTGGCACAGAGGGGCTGGGGGGCAGCACAGGGGCCACTGGGGCTCCCCAGCCCCCTCTGCAGACACTGTTAAGTGTTTGGTAGATGCTCTTCTTCCCCCTCGTGTTTTCTGCCTTTCATGGCATTTTGGTGAATGTGGCAGGTGAGGGGGAAAATGGCTCTAGATTGACTTCTGGGCCCCATCCTGCATTCAGCAACAGTGACAGGGATCCCCGAGACAGTGCTTCTGAGGGGCTCTTGTGCACCATCTGAGCGCCAGGACAGCCCCTTCCCAGGCCAGACCTGCAGCCACTGGAGCCAGAGCCTGGCTGAGCGTGTCCCTGGCGTGTCCAGGGATGTGCAGCCCATGGCCCCGGGGCGGTTGTATTTAAATGATGTGGTTTCTGCTTGGAGCTGGTGCTCCACAGCAGCCCCGGGGGCTCTGCAGGGGCCCTGCCGGCCTTCGCTCAGATCCTGGGTTCTGCCCACACTCCTGTTCCCTCTGCAGTGAGGAGGGCAAGATCACCTGGCTGTCACTTCTGTCCCTCCCGTGTGTGCGGGCGACAGACCCGGCGTGTCTGTGTCCGTGTGTCCGGGGCCTGTGGAGACGGGACCCTGCAAGGCTCCGGGCTGGGAACCGGCCGCTTCCGCACGGCCCCGCCTGCCCCGCGCGGCTTCGTGTGCAATAAACGACAAAGCAGCTGCCGAGGTGTGCCTGTGTCCTGGGTCCCCGTGTGTGTCCTGGGTCCCTCTGTGTCCCAGGTCTGCGCCTCTCCTGGGTCAGTGTGTGTCTCCCAGGGTGGGGTCTGTGCAGGACTGAGGCTCCAGGGCCATAACGGCATCCAACGCTCAGCACTGGGATCACAAATCCCATGGATTTTGTCCCTGCCTGCTCTGTCAGTGGTGAGGGCCCCAGTGCCTCCCCAGAGCCCCTAGAGCTGCTTGGTCCCGGCCAGGGGTGACAGGGCCACCATTGCTGTCCCCAGGGAGGGGCTGGGGCCTCACTGGCCCGGAGGTGTGACAGCAGTGACAACATCCCAGCTGTGCCACAGCCCGAGGGTGCACAACACTGGCTAGTGGCAAAGGATTAGCCCCGGAACATGGGAATATGCTCAGTGAGAGCAGAGTGTGCGTGAGCTGAGGCATCAACACCCCCGAAGACACACTGGGGGCAGGAGAAGTGCTGTGTAACAGCATCATCAAGTCAAAAGCCTCCACATGGCTCCCCCCAGCCCTGCCTTGGTGAGGAGGAGCAGAGTGCTGAGCACGACAGACAAGACCCCAGCACCAGGGATTTAGTTTACAAGATTTTTAATTTACAAATAAAAAAACTACACCTTTTACTTCTTCTCCTTTTTCTCCTCTTTCTTGCCATCGCTCTTCTCCTTGTCCTTCTCCTTCTCATCTTTCCTCTCCTTTTTACTTTCTTCTTTTTCCTGTCCTTCCTTCTTCTCCGCATCCCTGTTGGCAATCTTGTTGTTGATGAGGTTGTGCAGGGCCACAACGGAGCGGATGAGCGAGGCCAGGTACACCACCACCATCTGGTCATTGGTCTTCAGGTAAAAGGCCTTGACAAACTCCTGCAGGTTCACATCTGGGAGCAGGTTGAAGACGTCCTGGAGGTGGTAGATGATCTGGTGGTTGATGGGGAGTTTGCCCAGGGCTACTTTCTCTAGGTAGCTCCTGATGTCCAGAAGCTTGGAGTTCAGTCCCTTCAAGCCGTGGACCTGGTTTGTGATCCGCTGGGACAGCGTGCCCACCGTGGTGTCCTTGATGTCCCTGCAACCCAGAGAGAATGGGGATTAGAACCTCACCCCCGGGACCTTCCCAGCTGTGAGCAGGGCCCAGGGCTGATGGCAGGCCGGCTCCCAGGATTTATGCCACGTGTTGGATGTGCTCCTCGGGCAGTGGCACCGGGAACGCCGCTGGGAGCGTGGCTGGGCCCAGGACAGCTGTCCCCTCACCTCAGCAGGTGCTCCACACCCACTTCCTCAGCCTCCTCAGCACCAATCTCACTCGTCACGTGCTCAAAGGTCTTGGAGGTTGGGGTGCCATCCTAAAGGGGGACACAAACGGGGCATTTCAGCCAGGGGATGAGGGATTGCACCAAGGAAACCAGAAAAGCAGCCCCTACACAGGCTACAAGGGATCTGAGAGGAACAGCTCTGGCTGGGGTGTCCTTGATTTAATCAGTGTCACTGACTGCCCCAGCAATCTCTCCTGCTCTGGTTAACTTCCCATTTCTGCATTTTGCTGGTCTGTGCCTGGAGGGAGCAATGGAAATTGTAAATATCTCAATTATTTCTCTCTTCCCTGATCCAACCTTGTTGCATTTTGGGAGAGCAGCTCCTGCTCTGCAGTGAAGGCCTCAGAAAGGCAACAAGATCCACTATTTTATATGCATCCAGTATTAATTTAAATGCAACAATTACAGTGACTCACTGCTGGGTGTTGTTTGTCTGCGTGGGGCTCAGCGAGGAGTGAGCTGCTCAGGGCAGGCCCACAATGACTGGGCACACCTGGAGCACCTGCAGCCTGTGACACCCACGAGTGACAGCCTCCAAGAGCTCCCAGCCACGGCTGTGACACTTGACACAGTGAACACTCACATCATGGACCTCCTCCACGGAGATGTAGGCTTCTGTGGGCAGCCCCAGGTCCTTTGGCTTCACATCAATGATCACCAGCACCTTGGGGAGAAAGAAAACGTGCAAAAAACTGGATTTCAGTCAAGGAGTAGGGAAAAAATACCCAAGCCAGCTCTTCCCTCCTCAGCACCAGCACAAGGCTGCCCAGAGGAGTAACCTCAAGCACTGAGACAATGATTCAAAAAACTCCTGATCCCAGTTCCTCAATCACTTTACAGCTGTGTCACCAGCAAAAAAGGTGGGGGACAAGGCTTCCCAGATGCCCCTTTTAGGGAAAGGGAGGCAAGAACAACCCCACAGGCCAAAGGTGGCCCCACTTACAGAGTTGGGGCAGTATCTCTTCATCAGTTCATTGATGGCGATGTCGTTCTTGTGCAGCTTCGGGCCCGTGTGGTACCAGCCCACGATTCTTTCTCTGGCTGAGCAAAAGCAGAAAGGATTTGGAATCAGAACTGGGGGAGGCCCCAGCAGAGAGACCTGGGCAGAGACTGGGTGGGCTGATGGAGGGTGAGAGCCTGATCTGTGTGGAGGAGAGGGAAGTGGATTACAAGGCCATGGCTTGAGCAGTGACCGCACTCGCTCATCACCGTAACTGACCCACAGCTTTTCTCCTGGCCCCTTCACGGCTAATTAACAGCTTCTGTTAATTGTGTGGCTCTCAGGGTCTGACAGCCTGCACATCTGACATCTCGAGATGCAAGTCCCATCTCTGAAGTGTTCAGAACCATGTGGATGGGGGACACAGTTAGCGGAGAACACGGTGCTGGCTGATGGTTGGACTTGATGATCTTACAGGTACTTCCCACCCTCAAGGATTCTGTGATTCATAGGAATTCCCTCCTCCACAGCCCTGAAAGTTTTTGGGAGCATATCCCTGACTGTCAGAAGATCTCAACTCACCATTGACCTTCTTAAACATTCCATACATGTTCTCCAGATAGTCATGGTCCAGGAACCACACGGTATCATCCTTGTCATCCTCATCAAAGGGTACTGGGAATAAAACAAAACACCAGTGTTTAAGAGTCCAACTTCCTGAATTAAAATGTTTATTGAAATGCTCCGGGTTTGGGTATTTTTGGCTGCTAAAGGAGAGTGAGGTTTACTTAGGGGTGTTGACAGCAGCTTGCATTTGTTGTTGGATATGAGGTGATTGGTACATGGATGGATCAAGGGTTTCTTCAAAACCCACAACACAACCATCCACTAAATAATTCAGTGCCTTTGGAGAAGGGCAGGACACACGAACTCACCTGCAAAACTGTTGGACACATCCAGGATCTTCTTCTGCCAGGAGCCCAGCAGCACTCCAACCACTCGCTTCTGATTTCCCACTTTTCCTATTCTAAAAGGAAAAACGGCTGTCAGTCCCTGCCACGAACGGGGAGGACGGGAGAAGGGACCCGCACCCCGTGTCGGAGGAGACACAGCGGGGGTGGAAGAGGGGGTTAAGACTGTGCTACCACCGCTTGTGTTTACAGCCACAAAAGGGCGTTCCGCTGCCCTCGGAACCAAAGCCTGTCCCCAGGGACGGCCCGATGTCACTCAGGGGGACGCGACCCCGACCCCGGCTGCGAACAGCGACCGACGCCAGCGTCAGCCGCCGCGGGCTCGGCCACCTCCTGGGACTCAGGGTTTATTTCTGGCTCCGAAACCGCTGGGCATCGGCGGCAGGGAGCGGACTTAGGCCCCAATTCCCCGGGGTTCCGGAGGGGCCGGATCCCCTCCCGGCCCCGGGACCCTCCCGCTCCGCCGGGTCCCCTCCCGGCCCCGGGCTCCTTCAGGGCCCCGCTCCCGGCCCGGCCGTGACTCAGCGCCGCGGCGCCACTCCCGCGCGGCCGCACCTGTTGAAGTGATCGACGACGCTGAGCAGCACCAGCGGGTGCACGACCACCCTGTCCACGGCCAGCTCCGGCATGGCGCCCGCCCTGCCCTGCCCGGCCCGGCCCGGCCCCGCTCGCTCCGACCGCAGCAGGCCCGACCGGCCCCGCGCCCTCAGCCCGCCCCGAGCGCCCGGCGTGCAGCGCGCGGCGCGGGGCGGGGCCGCGGCCATCTTGGGAAGGTGCGCTCGCCATCTTCGGAGGGGATTGGCCGGGGCGGGACGCGGCAGTCGCCATGCTGAGAAGGTACCGCCGCCGTATTGGCAAGGTGCCGCCGCCATCTTGGGAGGGTGCAGCCGCCATCTTGGGCTGCGGCGTTGCTCCGCCCCGAGGTGGGGAAAGGGCGGGAAGGGGGCGGCCCTCAGGGCGGACTCCTCCCCTTCCCCTCCGTTTCCCCTTCGTTTTTCCCCCTTTTCTCTGCCTTTCCCCCCTTTTCTCTTCCTTTTCCCTCCCTTTCCCCCCTTTCCCCACTTTCTTTCCTTTTCCCCTCCCTTTTCCCCCTTTCTTTCCTTTTCCCTCCCCTTTCCCCACCTTTTCCCCTCATTCCCCCCTCCGTCCCCTCAGTGCCCGGGCCCCTCATGGCCGCTCCCTGGCAGATGCGGGTGGCGTTCCCCCTTGCCCGGCTCCGGGATCTCGGAGCCCTCTCCCAGAGGGAGGAATCCCCGCTCTCACGCCGGCCCTGCCATCCCTCACGGGCTGAGGCTGGCACAAAGAGCCCCCGCCGGGTTTGATCCTCGCCCTCAGGCGCGCCCGTGCTGTCCTGGCGGCCCGGCCCGGCAGGCGCCATCGTCCCGGGGCCTCAGAGGACGGCAGGAATCCCGCTAGGGCAGCGCTAAAAGTCCACGAAAACAGGCAGAAATCGTCATTAGTGTTTGGTTTCTTCCCAGTGTCAGGTAAAGCCACTGCCCTTCAGCCTCTCAGATTTTGTACAGGTGTTTGTTGTGTGTAGAAGAGAAAGAGGCTCAGGTGAGACTTTGGAGAAGGGTTTTTGCGCCTCAGGAGCAGAAGCTGACACAGATCTTGTCTTTCACACTTTATTTCTAGCAAAAAAACCCCCCAAAAAACAAAAAAACCCCCAAACAAACCAGAAAAAAAAAAGAAGAGAAAGTATTACCTTAGGCTGTTAGTTCAGCGTCTACATGAAGGAGTTACTGACATGAAAAATATCAAAGTTGTTGAGGGTGATCTCACAGTTTTTAAAGCTCTGTTATATCCCCTTGTTTTTTACACTGTTGCCGCATGGTTTTTGTATATTTCTGTACATAGTGGTAATATTTTGGTATTTCAAAATACCAAATGATATTTTGGGCGCAATTGAAGGTTTTGTGTTGCTAATCAGCATCATAAAACTTCAGAGATTTTGACAAAAACAACAATAATTTACAAACCCTGCAGAGTCTGAGACCTCTCGTGGAGTTTTCAGTTGTTACATCCTTTAGTCCTCCTGCTGAAAAAAAAAAAAAAAAGAAAGAAAAAAAAAAAGAGTCTCTAGTGGAGTTTTCTGAGTTTTTTTCCCGGCAGAGGGAGATATCTGACCGTGGAATTCGAACACAGCCAGGGTTCTTGTCACTTGTTTTATCAATATACATATAAAACTCAATGTTCAAATTAACTAGTTCAATAAGTAATTTAGCTCATTGATTTTCGGGCATATCCTAAGTGCCATTACAAGCTACGGATATTTTAAATGCCATTACCTAATAGAAGGAATGTTTTAAGCACCTTTTATTGATTTTATTACTGCTTTATTTTGCTGTCTTGGTTTAAAAATCATTTTAACCACTCTGTCATCGAGAAGAAATATATCGTTGGTGAAATACAGTCAATTTCCTAAAAACCTTTGACATCGTTAAATAAGGAATTAGAGTTGTTAAATCATGCCCGGCAGTGACGGGGGACAGCGAGGAGATGGACGGGGGCAGAGGGCCAGGGGGCTGTCCCCGGCCGTGGCAGAGCCACCTCGGTCACCCCGCGGCTCCTCCAGCTCCCAGAGCAGCTCCAAAACCTCCAGCGGGAGCAGCACGGACACAGTGTAGGGGCATTTTAACGGCCCGTTGTGGATTTTTATTGAAATTGCTCTGGAACTTGGCGCGTTTGAAGTTGGATGCTCTGGACTGCGCTGCTGGGAGTTTGGGGTATTGGTGTTGTACACACAGGGGTACACGGAGCCGGCTCCCGGGGGCTGCAGCTCCTTCCCTTCCCAGCTCTCTGGGTTTGAGATTATGAGAATCACTGAGCTAATCAGCTGGCAGATGCAGGCTGGGCATCCCACTCAATCCCAGAATCGAGAAGTCAGTGGTGAGTGCTGGTGCTCAATGCAAAGCAGCTAACGAGGTGGCTGAGCTGTGGAGTGGCAAACACCCACCCCGAGAGGGGATCCTTCTCCGGGGTGCTGAGCTGGGACTGTCCCTGAGCACTGGCACCCCCCTGGAGTGCGGATGGAGGGAGCAGGGGACCTGCTCTTTAAGATGGAACAAGTGATTCCTGCAGCATTTGCTGGGCTTTTATTTTGTTGAAAAAACCCCAATCCAACCCATACACAACCCCCAAAAGTTACACACAGCTGTTCTCAGAAGTTTAAGAATGGTTTCCGGTTTGGGAAATAAGAATAAACCATCTTAAAGTAGTTTAAAAATCAAAGTGATGATTGTAAATGTTAAAGCGGGCTCTGGTTGTTGCCTCAGTGAGCTGCAGGGGGAGTGGGCAGCAGGGAATGTCCATGGAAGGGGAGGGGGCTGTGCTGGCTCCATGTCCAGAGCAGGGGGTCCCTGGACATGGGGGGGGGAACATGGTGAACCTGGAACTTCCTTCCAAATCCACGTGTGCCCTGATTCTCCTCCTCTTGCCCCGACTCTCTTCCTTTTGCTTGGCTTGGGGTTGTGCCCTGGCCCCAAGTGCCAGGTTACTCTTTCTGGTGGCACAGGGGCCACACCTTTGCAGATGTTCTTTCCAGTGGTGAGAGCTAGAAAAAAATCCATTGAAAGATCCATGCAGCTGGGAAAGATTGATACCTGATACTTTGGATCCTAATCCTAAAGGACTCTTACTAATGTGCTCCTTTAATACTGCTTGGGTTTGTTTTTAGGGAAAAACCTTCCTTTATTTTTCCTGCACTTACAGACCATGCCCACTAGCGTGTATTTTCCTTGAGGTACCTCCTCAGATGTGTTTTATCCGTCAGGAGAAGCTGGACTTCCTCCAGACCTGTTGATAGTCTGTCACATAATATCTTTGTGCTCCCAGTTTGAACAGGAAATACATTTATTTCCCTATAAATACATTTAGCTTTGTCCAAATAACTGTAGTTTCCTGTTAAGATTTCCTCAGCCAGGGTGTGCCATAAACTGGTTTAGAGGCAATGATGCTGCCTGGAATTGAGCAAGGATAGCACAAGTCATGGAAGCAGAACAGAAAGCCACCACCATATGAACTGTGATTTATTTTGGCTAAAGTGTAATTCAGGGATGTGCTGACACTGTCTATCAGTGCATGATGGCCTGAGCCAAGCTCCACTCTGCTACTGAACACCTCCAAATAGTCATTTCCCCCCTCAAATATCTGTTCTAGAGTGTCATCTCTAAAGAAATTATAATTACATTATCTAATTATAAATGAGTCTACTCACTTTCTGATATGAACTTTAAATATTTGTGTTGTAATTTATTTCTCTGTTTCCCAAAAAGGTGCTTGACCAAAGCTGTGTATAAATATATAAAATTATATATATATATGTAGAAGTCGTTACTGACCACATCTGTGAATATTGTTGCAGTTGCTGCCAAGGGATTTAAACCCTTTTGTTCCCACCTGGGGGTAGCAGGTGACTCAGATAATCCTGCCCTCTCTCAAAGAGTGGAATTTTGACCGATAACTGTGGACATCAAATCCTCACTTTCTTTAGTTAAAAACCAGGAGTATTGTCAACATGTCATATCACACCACGGAAGATATTAAATGTTTTATATTCTATGCCTCTGGTTTTGTTGCCCTGTCCAGACATCACAGGATATAGAAACATCAGAAATACAGGGTTTTAATAACTAAGTCCTGACTCTAATTTTTTATTTTAATACAGACCGTTTTCCTTATGCTATTCTGGTCCCTTTGCTACAAAATGATTAAAAAAAGTAATAGTGGAAACAAACAGTTAAAAAAAGCAAGCACAACAGGTTCTAGTCATACTTATTTTTCCACACCTTGAGGACTAGCAAATTCTTTAATATGAGATTTTATTTGTACAAAGCAAAACTTCAAACCCACTCCAAAGCTTTCTTATTAAGTGCTGTCAGTGCGGTGATTTACAGGGGCAATAAAGATCTGGAGGGGGCACATTCATCACGGGGTTCAGCGCACCAGGAGCCATTTTCTCCAGCGCTAAAGCCAAGTGATAAAATGAATTCTTTTGTTCTATAACCAAGACACATTCCCTGGTTGGTTTTTTAAAACGTGTGTTGGACTCCATGGTTTGTAGCTTGGCCGTGTTCCTGTTACGCATTTATAAATAATGAAAAATTGCTCACATGCAGATGTGATGATGCATCTGGCAAACCACTGCTGGAAACACAGGAACTTACTTTCTACTTAGTCCTATTCGCTGACTTTTCCCCATTGTTAATTCTTGTATGAAATTTTAACAGCCTTTTTTAAACTACAGGGTTCGTGGAGTTTTCTTTGGTGTGTTCTTTTTTTATTATTTTTTTGGGTGATTCTATATCTCTCTGCAAAGCTCAGAGAATTCTGGTTAGGAAGTAATAAAAGTATTCAAAATGAAGATCCATGCTCATGGGGTACAGTGAGATTTGGAAAGCTTCACTTGCTTCCTCTGCTTCTAAATTTGTGCTTTGGTGACTCCTGGGATGCTCCTTAACAGCAATGGAGAGTAAGGAGAGGGCAGCGGCGAGAAAAGTTGGGCTTCTGGTCCAGAGGGAAATGCTGCTGCTTGTGTGGGCACTGCCCAGCCCCGGCTGGGGACAGGAGCTGATGGGGAGAACCTTTGCCCGTCACCAGCGGGCTCAGAATCTGCCTGTGCAGTGACCATAAAAAAGGGAATTCTGGCTTTTCCATACGAAAATGCCGCCACCTACGGGCTCTGCCCAGAAGTTCTGGGAAGCTCCGTCACTCTCAGCGTCCGGGGGGGTTGCACTGGCCTTTGGGACGGAAAGTAGGAGAACCAAGTTGCAAGAAATACTACAGAGTATAATTTTGAACGTCTTTAGTTGTAAGTGTAAACCTGTGTGAAGCTGCTGTCAGTGCTGTGGTGTGGGTTGGGCTGGAGGAAGCAGGAGGCTGGGAAAGCTCCGGTGTTGAGCCTGGTTGGGATTGAAGTTGGCACCACACCGGGCAGGACACCAGGTCACTCCAAGCCCCTTGCAGCCTGGCCTCAGGCACGTCCAGGGGTCTTGACAAACCTATTTGTTAATCTTGGGTAAATGCTCCTCAACAGTCCGGGTGTGTGTGTGACGAGCAGTTTTCCACGTGCTGTGCTCTACATCCAGGGGTCTGGAAGCAGGGCTCGTGCTGCTGCCCCCAGCCCGTGTGGCTGCACTGTGTCCTCCAAGGCTGCCTCGCAGGAGTTCCTCATCCAGAGGGAAGTGCTGCTGCAACGGCCCCGAGCCCCACCACAGCTGCTGTATGGCTGGTGGAAAACTAGAGCTTCACTTGACTTAAAAAAGGGATTTTGGAGATCTCTTTCCTGTAATTTTATGTTGGCACTTGAAATTTAGCAAGGAAAGCTGTGGTCTTGAAGGCTTTTTGTACAGCCGTGTATGTTACTGCTGATACTTTTATTGCAAAACCTTTAGTCTCTGAGATTTAAGGTCAGAAATTGTGTGTGTGTGTGTGTGCTATTTTTTTTTTTTTAACCCAGGGGCCTCTGATACTGTAGTGTCATGAAAGATCCTAAAGCTTTGAGGGGGAAAAAAAATGGAAATACTTCATTTTATGAAGCAGTTTTGGGGTCAGTTTTTCTGAAATGAATGCTTTTATGTTGGATAGTTTAAAGCCCATCTGTTAACTGAAACCAACCCTAAGTGAAGTTGCAGTTGTGTTTCCTATTAGTCTTGTATCTTTCCTATTAGTCATGTATGAAAGAATACAGAGCCATCCAGCAGAATTCCAAACAAAAATGGAAAAAGCAGATGGTGAAACTATTGCCTTGTTGCCTTTCTTTTACAGGAGTGAGTAATTATTAATAGATCACAAAAATACTGTAAGAGTAGTTCTGTAAAGTGTTACCAGAGTCCCTGCTCAAGGTGTCCTTCTGATCATTGCGTATTGCAGGTGAAAATTGGCACATTTCACTCAGAGACACTGAAGAGGGTTTGAAAATAGATCATGGATGTTATGTCTGGAAGCCTACAGTGAAAGATAAAATACACAATTTTAAATAGTTAAGCACTGCAAGTCTCTCAGGGCTCATTTATTATGTTGTCATGGTGAGCAAGGAATAAAAAAATAAAATAAAAAGGCTGTTCCTTGGGTAGTTGGTACTTAGAGGCACTTTTCTTTTACAAGAGTTCCATGCCGGCTTAAGGAAAGATCTTGGAGAAAAAGAACAAACTTTATTTTTCAAATAAATTCAGCTAGGAACTCACAGCCTCCCCTGACACAGAGCTGAATTATTGTTAGTGTACACTGCTGGGAGAGTAACACTTACTGCTGTTTAACAACAATGGCTTTCCATGGAATTTCAGAAAGGCAGTAACAAAAAGAAAGGCAGAGTTGAGTCCTGAAGCAGAAGGAAACACATCCAGCCTGGAGCCAGGCTCCTTTATCAGGGCTGCTGGAAGGGAGAAGGAACACGTTCTGTGCATGCAGCTCCATATGATTTTGTTGTAAAATTCTTAATGGCTTGTGTGTGTGAAGCAGGAGGTCCTCTCTTCCCTGAATAAAATCTCCTTAGGTGCATTTCTGCCAGACTTTCTCTCTTTTCCATTCTTAGACTGCAGCCAAATATTGGGAAGGTTGTGTCTGCAGAGCTCCATTTGTCATGAACAGGAGACAGTAACTTTTTAATGTTGTGATGGAAGTTACGGGTCGTGCTTGGTAGGTGATGGGTTTCAAATAGCTGTGAATGTGTCCTGGCTGTCCCGGCAAGGTTCCCTGACTGTGGAATTCCACTGAGCAGGCTCTTGGATGCTCCCACTTTCCCATGTTTTCAGGTTCTGGAGGCACCTGAAGTCCTGGGTACCGAAACTGTCCCACATGAGTTTTTATAGTGCTGGAAGCAGCGGCACAGTGGTGCAGGATATTCAGGATCTATAAGGAGGTGCCTCTGAGGTTGTATACAGTTTGGGGGGTGTTTCCTTGGGGTATAATCACTGGTGAACCCCCAAATTACTTTTTAACTGGTAAGCTGATTGGGCTGATTGTGTTCTGGCTGTTGAGTTTGGTGTTTTTTAAATGGAAATAATTCTTTACTGATTTTGCATCAGGGAGACAATTGCCCAAGTGATGTTTTCATATTAAAGTGTCATAAGCTGTGTTTGTTGATGTAAAAATGAGTCAGTTTTAGTAAATATTACTCCCTTGGCTCATGGAAAAGTGGTGTTCTAGCTCATTCACTCTTGGATTCCGGTGATAGTCCCTTTACTTCCCTTTGCTCCTGTTGCATTCTAGAAAAGGCTAATTATTCTCCACTGAGCTTGATAAAAAAGGATTTTAAAAAATATAATATTAAAAGGTGTTCTATTGGGGCACGAAGGTAACACCACAAGGAGGTACTATAATTTTATCAAACTTCTCTTAGTAAGTTGTTTTATTAAGTTAAAGTGATTACAGCCAGCAGAGTTAATTTCAATATGCTAATACTCCACAGCAAGTTGGAAACTTAAATAAATGATACCAATAATTTAAAAGTAGAGAAGGTAGAGCAGCTTAGGAAGGTGACCTGCGTGTTACACTGAGATTGCAAAAAGGCTTGGCAGATGGAAAGGGTTTCTCAGCAGGCTCTGGGAGGTTCTGGGCTGAGCTGCACTGACCTTTGTGGGAGGACGTTAATGCAGCTCTGACAAAACTGCATTACTGCAACTTCTCCAAAAAGTTTGCTTTCATGTGAGACAAAGAACCCTTTCCTGTCTCAGCTGTGGGGGTTAATGGGTTTAACACCTGTATGAAGGTGGCTGTTTATTAGGACTTTTTTTTCAATGGAAAAAATGCATTCTCTGGCATTCCTCTATTGGTGGAGTGATTGCTCTCAATTAAAATGCATTGCTGGGACTTGATGTTGGCACCCAAGGGAGAGGGTGGGTGGATGGGTGTTAAATCCCCAGGGCTGCCTTGGGGGTTGGAGAGCTCCTGCCTGCCCTCATTTTTGTGTCAGAAGCTTTGCATGAGCTCCGGAGCGCAGAGCTAGAAAACAAGGAAGAAAGAACATGTTAGTAGAACACCTGAGACAAATATTTTCTGCTAATTTCTACGGGAGAGAATGAATTTGTCATTCCTGTGATCCTGTTGAGTGAGTTTTACTTTCATTAGGAGGTTCCCAAGATCACAGTTTCCCTCCAGGACATGGAAAACCAAATTGCAAGTCAACAAACCGGTGGAAAGGCTGGTCTGCCAGGGTTGGTAATTGGGAATGATGTAACGGCGATGGGATTTTCCAAACGCTTTTCAAGATGTTCTCAGTGGCTGTTTGCAGTCTGGGATTGAAGTCTCTACATGGCATCAGACTGTGTGGAGAACCTGGCTGCAGAATGCTGTTTGTTCTGGTCACCTTCCATGGTCATTCCCTGGCTTTGTGTGAAAGATGTGCCCAAGGAGTGTCATCAGAGCATCATTAACAAAGAGCTGCAGCCTCAGTGTTCTGCATCCTCCACACAAAGCCCAGGGCTGGATTTAAGGATATTTGAGTGCCAGTAAAAGGCTATGATTTCCCTGGCTGTGGGCTGTGTTCTGTTTAAGAAGCCTGCAGGTAAAATATGGCAAAATTGGGAGTTCTAGTGAGAATGTTTAGTCACAGGGAACTCACAGGTAACTTTTTTCCAAGGAAGAAACCAAATGAGTGCATTCTAGATTTGTATAACCAATTATTGGTATTGAATTATCAAATTATATGCACAATTAAATTTTTATTAAATAAGGAATAACATATGCAATATTATGCTAATCTGGTGCAGTATAACAAGTTTGTAAGTTTAACACACCGTGCGCTGTGCCTTTGCCTCCCAGGGGACTCGTTTGAGACGTAAGGCATTCAGCAATTGAAAAGGAAATTATAAAATTAGTCACTTGAGTAATTTAAACATGCAAATAAGTGTCCCAACTGTGGTGATACCAGATTTAGCTGAATTTACTCGGGCTGCTTCGACTTTATCACCCTAATTATTCCAGCTTTGTGTCAGGCTTAAGAAAGCAGGAAGCCGGAATTCTCTGTTACACAAGTTTGTTGTGGTGCTATTACTGCTCTATGTGTGCCCTAACGCACTCACTGGGAAAAACTTGTTCCAAGGGTTTTTTTCCTTGCTAATTAGAAGAAGAAAGGCAATCAGGACTATTCTATCACCAGAGGTTTAACACACTTGGATTTTATAAGCCAAGCTGAGTGAGGTATGCATGTTCTGATAGCAAACATACAGCATAGCCAAGGGAATTCCATGTGCTGGAGCCCCTCAGCAATTCAGTAAAAATTAGCTGTTTAGGTGATAACTTTTTTTCCTCAGAGCCATCTCCTTGCGTGTCTCTGACGTTAAAACATAGCTGGCTCCATGAAAGTATTAATTATTTTAGAAATCTTATCTACAAGGAACTGATTGTGAGAAGAACGCTGATGGAAATAAGCACATGATCCAGTTGCACATACAGGGCTGTTTTCAGACTCCTGTTAATATTAAAAGAATGTTAATGTAAAACATTAAGATAAGAAATCACAGGACAGTCTCTGCCTCCATGAAGCCCAGGAGCTCCTGCTGAGCTTTGCTCAACAAGCAAGTACGGAAGCTCTGTGATTAAATTGATTTAGCCCTTATTATTGGCAATAGAGTGACCATTACTTGGATGTAAGAGTAATTTTTTTAAAGGTATCTTGGTGATAAATGATGAGAGTCTAACAGACTTTTTGTCTTATTTTTTTGTCATAACTCTTTAATTTTTTTTCCCTTAGGAAGTGTACACAACAACCCCATTTTTCACATGAATAAATGGAAATAATCTTTGCAGCCATGGATGCTTCTTAATATTAGTTGAAAGTAAAGACGTACATAGGGCTTCCAGTCTATAAAGAAGGTGAGAAAACAAATAAGAGCAAGTGTTAATTCATGTACACAGAATTTGTGTCTGCACAGCAGGTGAAAATGCTACATTAATGCTGGAAATATCTGTCCTGCTGTGTAGTTTTCCTTCCTTTTTATTACTCTAGTGTTTGGTCTCGTATGAATGCACCGTACTTATTTGCATGTTATCACGACAGATTCCTCTTTGCTTCTAGTTATCCATATAAAGACAAAGATGCTCCACATGACCTCAAGAAAGTATTCAGATGAAACACTGCCTTAAAATATTGTGGCTTTCATAGCACAGTGTATATATACATAAATTTTATTTTTAGTCAAGGTTATTAATTGCTCACAAAAATGCCAACTAAGAAGAATGTTGTTAAAGTGTAATGTCAAATACTTCTAATTATGGCAATGTCAGGAGCAGGGGTCAGTTGGAACGTCCATGAGATTAAATAGAAAATTATCCCGACTGTGTGACTCAAAGCTTTCGACACCCCTGTTTGCGGAGCCACCAGCTGTGGCCGTGGTCCCTCATGGAGCTCATAACGCGTTGTGGATCAACGCCCGTGTTTGTAACGGGGCCCAGACCTTGCTCTGGATGTGCAGGGACGGACAGGCCACGCCTTTGGGGAGTCACTTCTGAGCCACCAGGCCTGTCATCGCTGGAACCCCGAGCGGGATGTGTGGGCGAGCCCGTGCCCCGTCAGAGCAGCCTGGCCTTGGTCTCGGGGAGCGCAGTGCCCGTGTTCCCGCTGGGGCTGGAGCACAGAGCCGCGTGCCAGCGCCCGGCCCCGCTCCCAGCCCCGCACGCTCCAGGTGTGCGATGCCGCTTGCTTGGCACAGCCTCCCACTCATTTCCACTCTGCTTTTACAGAGAACTTAGGCTACGCTTGCCATGGTTCCACTTGCTGCATGCGTGGGGCTGGTGTCTCAGGCTGGTGCTCTCCAACCTTCTGGCACGCTGTTGGTCTGGATCTGCAGTTGTCATGAGATATTTGTTGTGAAAATAATTCCTCTTTTTATTTTATTTTCCTGTTACAATAACAAGGAAAAAAATTGCAAAATGTGAATTAATTTGACAATTCAGTCTTGCTGGCCACACAAATTCCAGTTAAAGCTTGTACTTTGTGAGGAACCAGTTGTGATAGATGACATGCTCTGTTTTGGTCTGGATGTTTGTCTACCTCTGTTATTAATGTTGTGTCATACTCTGAAAGGATCAAAGACACTTTGTAAGGGGAATAGGTTTTTAAAAAAGGGAAATGAGTGTAGTGAGTGGAAGAAGGGTAAGAATACATACAAAAGTGACAAGCAGCCCATCAGTCATTTTAAGTTACTCTTCCAGACTGCTTTGGCATTCACATTTTTCCAATGTTTTTTTTTCTGATTGTGCTGTATGTATTTTTCTTGACACAGCAGGTACTTGGAGTTTGTACTTTTGTCTACGTGACTCACAAAATGGGCTTTTCTTTAAAACAGGTATTTGTGCACTGCTTTATGGAGCATCGTGATGGATTGGTGTGCTTGTGCCTCAGACTGGCAGGTCAGTGAAGCCTGGGCACAGTCAGCACAGGAGCCGGGAGGAGGAAGCCTCTGAAGGGTTCTCTGAGATCTTGGATGCTCCTCGTGTTCCTTTTCCTCGATATCTTACGAAATAATCTGCTGCTGGAGAATTTCCTGTCTGCGTACAACTTCCCTGGTGCCTTAGGTGTTGGTAAGTTAAAACAGTGCTGGGCTGCTCCAAGATAAGGTGGGAGGGGTGCTGCAGCAACCTTCAGTGCTCTCCCCCTGTCCCATGGCCAAAACCAATACAGCTGTCACACTCAGCTGTCACACTCGGCAGGTATCCGGTCCTGCTGGAGTGGCCAGCATGGGCATTACCTCCCGGAGACTGCCCCTCCCAGCTCGGAAGGGCAAGACATTTGCAGGAGATAATTAAAAGGAACAGTTTCTAATGCCGGGTGGTTGGAGAAATCTCTTGCAGGAGGCAGTGCACGACACAACAGCTCAGGGAAACCTCTGGGGTTGGCCATACAGGACATGTGAGCTGTTGTGTGGGGGAGCCTGCGCAGACTGGGCTGAGCACTCTTGGTTCCTGACCTGCCAGAGGCAGAGCTGGGTAGAGCACCCTGGGAAATGCACAGATGGCATGGCTGTGGGGTAGTCTCTGGGTCTACGTCTTAGTGCTTATCGTGTTTTCAGCATTTTAGAAAAGTTCATCCTTCAGGTCTTCAGTACACAATGAAATGTTTAATCATTTATAGTTCATACTAGATCTAAAATTGAAAGTAGTCTGGATCCTCCAGAGAAATTTCAGTGTCTCCAGAAAATATCAATACCAGCACTTTGAGCTGGTTCTTGGCAGCTCAGGTGGCCCTGGGGCATCCCTGCTGCTCTAAGTCAGTGAGGAGACTTTGGATTTCTCTCCAAGTTCCCTTTGGAGCTTTCACTGGGCCACAAAAATGCCACTCAAAAAAACTTGTCATTTAATGAAGCTGTTGCTCTGCAAAGCTTCATTAAATGAGGTAGCTGTCAAAATATGTGCTTGGTCCTCTTCTGACCTAAAAAGTCTGGGTTTGGTCCCTGATGTCATTAGGTCAAACTTTCTCCCTTCATTGACTTTAGGAAGGCAACTGTGACTGAGATACTGCATTGGATGTGTTGGGCACTGCGTAATTAGTGTCTGAAATCAGTGCTTAATAGCTTGTCTTCAGAAATTTATTTTCCCTTCTGGAAAAAAGTGTTGATATTTTAAGCATTTTAACTGTTCCTGCTTATTTTTTTGCTTCCTTTTATGATATAAAAATTCAGTTTGGTTCATTTTGAGCCTGACTGGAAGGCGAAGTTTGTTTATTTTGGCAGCTTAGTTGTAGATCGGCCAAGAGGAAAATGAAAAACTGTAGCCTGTGGGCATTCTGTGTGTGCTTATCTCCCTCCTCCTGGAGCAGGGATAACTGTCTCCTTCATAGGAAAGGAAAACAGGTTGAGGAGAAGCCTTATGTATTTATATTTTCTTTTTTTTTTTTTTTTTTACTGTACCAATTCTGCACAAGGTCTGTTGGCAGTCTTGGGGGTGGCACAGACACACCTGCAGCTCAGGGTATGCTCTGAAGTACTTTTGCCCAACAGAAGTTTAATCAATTTATTAAATATTTGTTTTTTCTACTCCTAATGTTTGGAAAATAACTTGAGATTGTATATCTTTGAGTATTAGTCTAAGAGTGAATCAGAAAACAATAATTTCTGTAGGCTCCTTTTTTGGTGCTACAATTCAGCCGAGGGCACACATTCCAACAGCCCGGGCACTGGGCTGGTCCCCTCAGGACTGTGCTCTCACCACAGCCAAGGACAGGCGTTGTCAGGTTGTCCTGCTGTGATCCCAAACACCTCCCAAACTCCACTGGTGCCATCAGGACCAGCTGGAACAACGAGGGTGCAGAGGGAGCCTCGCTGCCAGCCCTGGTGCTGTGAGACCCCTCAGCTGCAGCAGCCTCTGCGCCCACCTTCGCTGCCTGGCACGGTGTCAGCAGAGCTCCGCTTGGGACAGCAGGTAAGTCAGGGAAAGCCAATTCCTGCTCTAACAGGACCTGTAGCACTGGATGTCAGGTACTGAAGGGCTTTAATTCACAAATCCTGGGATGCTCACTCACTGTGTTTGCTTTTGCATTATCAGCTCTTTCACATGAAACATTTTAAAGATTCGCAGTTATGAACTTTCCGCCAAGTTTTATCGCTTTGTGTTCTGTGCTGTTTGCTACTTTGATATATGGGAATTTCTTCTTATGAGACATGATAAACATGTAAAATCCTAATTTTTAGGAGTTGGTGCAAGTTCAAATACTATTGCTTTAAAAGTAAAGGATACTAGTAAGACACAGAGAAGAAACTCGATGGAAAAAGTGAGGGACCTGTGTGCTTTTTGGTAGTTTTATAAAAGCTTCTTGCTCAAAGGCATCTACCCTGTCCTCGGAGGACTTAGGTATTGGTTTGATGTCAATTCTTTCACAAATAAACTCTTATTTCTGTTATTCTAATCATACATGTATGCTGCTAATAAAATTCTTCCTTAGGGTATCTGGGAGGAAAACCTTTGTTTTGGGCCAGCCAGCAACTGCGGCACTGGTGGATTAGCAGATGAGAAGCTTATTCCAGCTTTTTCTGGAAAATTGCTTTGACAGAAACCCTTCATTCCTGTGACCAGAATCCACAAACTTTCAAAGTAATTAGGGGGACTTCAGTAACAAAGAAATACAGACAGCAAATCCAACAGGAGATTTGGCTGTTGCTCTGCAGCCTCCCTGTCTGTGTGTCCCTCCTGCTGTTGGGGGGGAGCAGGGAAATGAAAGGGAAGAGGAGTTACTGATGGTGCTCAGAAGCCTTTATTGCTGGGGCACCAAGCTCATCCCTCTCCTTTTAGGCAGAGCTCTGTTTTTGGGAGCAGGAACACGAGCAGCCTCACCATGGAGGTGTGGTGTAGCAGCAGGTTCCTGGCAGGAGTGGTCTAACATGTGTCTGCTCCAAGGATCAGGGCACAGGGGTGTTCCAGAAGCTGGGCATTGCGGTATGGAATGGCACTGGCAGTGGGTGTGCCAGCCTGGCAGCCAGTGGCATCTCCCATGGGCAGTTCCTGTGGCCAGCACCTGGTGTGTCCCAGCGTGGGGCTCAGGGGCTGCACTCACCGCTCAGTTCCCCAGTTCCCGTTAGGGGAAGAAAGCATCCGTGTTTTCTTAATGTGTCTTTAAAGCATTAAAAAGTCTCTGGAGGTGGGAAGGGGAAGGATAAAACCCCTCTGTAGTAGTAGTGCTCTTAATGGCCTTCACTCCATGGGCGATGCCCAGCACGGAGTGTCACCCCCTTCTTTTGTCCTAATGACAAACCCACACTGTGGGGTTAAGGGTTGACACTGGAACTGTGGGCGCAGTTGGCACCTTCCTGCTGACTCAGGGCTACTGAGGGTGTGCTGGCATTCTGGGCCAGCCAGGCTGAGGGAAATACAGCTTTCCTGGGTCTTTTTTGGGACTGACTCTAATTGTATTTCCTTACACTGCCCAAGCAGGCTTCTCTCCCTCGTGTCTCCGATCCTATGCAACAGAAATCACAGGGCATGATTAAGTAAATGCACAATCTGTGGTGTTTGATCCACCTGTGCCGTGGTGGCAGCCAGATGAATGGGACTTTCCATGCATGTGCTTTCTTGCAAAAGTTTGGGAAAAAATCAATTTGCACAGTCAGGACAACTCTCAGTGCAGAATTCCTGATGCCACCAGGGCATCTTCATCCCAGGGCCAGAGCCTGCTGGATGCCAAGCCTGTGGGGCAGGTGTGCTGAGGGGTGGCACACTGCAGGTGCCCCTCCCAGCCTAGCCCAGCAGGAATGTGCCCAGCAGCTTTCCCTCAAAGGAAACATGAGGAAAACATCTTGTTTTAGAGAGATATTTAATATGTTTTTCATATTTGGAAGGCAGTTAATGTCTGGGAATGTCCTTTTGCTCCCTGGCTAGCATGATTAATGTTACTTTTGATCTTTTTTTTTAAAAAAAAATCAGAGTAAAAGTGATTTATTTGCAAGGAAAGCAACAGCAATTATTTACTCTGTATTCATGGTTAAAGTTGCTTTCTTCTAAACATTATTTTTGGGAGGGTAAAAGTTCTTAAAAATAAACATGGTTCAAATTATTTTTAGATTAAAATACTTTATGGAAGGAGAGCTGAGTTTTAGTGTTTGAGCATTAAACCAGGTAGTTAAGTCTTTGAGGAAAACACAGATGTAGAAAGGCCAAGCAAAAATGTGCTTTCAACTACCTGGAGCTAATTACACGGAGCAGCTAATGAGGATTCTAATGAGGATGCTCCTGGGTGAGGTGGTTGTGCCCAGGTGGGCTGGTTTGCTGCCTTCCTGCAGCCCTGTGCTGGGGCTCAGCTGTCCATGGGCTGCATGTGCATGGGGCCATCGGGGCTGGTGGGCATGGGGATTGGGCACGGGGACTGGCACAGGGATTGGGCACAGGGTGTCCCCAGAGCAGGGTGGGAGGCACCCAGGCACTGCTCTTGTGAAGTGTTGGTGAAAGTTGCCCTCAGCAGAGCACCACTGGGACTTGGCAGAGGGTTATAGGTAATGTGCAGATAATTCAGGGTGTGTTTGAAAAAGTCCATCAGAATTATTGCTGTAGCTTTTTTGCCTGTGAAGCTAAAAACTTTGTGGGCCTCGTCCTTGGTGCCACAGTCTGACAATGGAACAGTTTAAGGTCACGGGATGGAGTTTGTGGTATTTTAATACATATTAATTTTATCATGGTCCCTTCTACTACCAGCAGCACCTCTGATGTCCTGAGGCTAGGGATGGTCCCTCTCTGCCCTGGGGAATGATGGGCTGCAAACCTGGGTCCACCCTTAATACCAAAACCAGGTGGCTGTTGGGGCTCACACCTCTCTCCATGCATCCCTCTGGGATGCTGCTATGCTGGAGTGGGAAGAGAGAAGCCTTTTTTAGTTGGGATGTGCAGGTCAGAACTGCAGGTGAGGGACTTTGGAGGCACAGCTGTTGGCATCGTTCCCTTAGAGAGAACAGCAGCTTTACAGCTGGTGAGGTCCTGGCCCAAGACTGTACAGGTAGTACAGGTTTTGTACTGGCCCAAGACTGTACAGGTAGTATAGGTTTTGTACTAATTTCATGCCCAGAGGTGTCTCTTGGGCAGTCAGAGGCAGTGAGGGTCCAGCCGGGCAACAAGCAGGGCCCTGTGAAGGGGGACACATTGACTCTGGATCATTGCTGCTTCTTCTGATTGCTTTCTGCCTCTGGCTACACTGTGTCTAATTAGTAGTAACATATGAAAAACCAAGACTGAGCTATTAAGTCTATAATGCATGAGTAAGCTAAAAGGATAACCCCAAGTTTCTTCTCTTACTTACATAAAATAGCCCTGAGTTCTTAATTTTGTATTAAGGTTGTTCTGGTGTGACAGCAGGTCATGTACCATAGACATGATTGTCAAAGAAAACATGGTTTATCCTTCTCATTTGATTAAATTCTGGGATGAGTAACAGAGATTTCCTTTTACTTACATCTTCCATTATGGTCATACATATTGAAATATTGCACCAGTCTGATTATTGTGTAAAATCACCTGTGTTATTTTCAGCCTTAAAAGTCCAAAGTGAAATGTGTCCCCCCCCCAGCTGGGGCAGAGACTCCTGAGAATGATTCTGCAGAAAGATTCTGAGAATGATTCTGTGTATTAAGTCCTGTGGAGCAACTCACAATGGACTCATTCCCAGTTGGAGCTCTCCAGGCTTTTTCACCTCTGTCGTTACTTGGTAATATAGAAAGTGGTTTGTGCTTCACATCCCTGTTCATAACCTCACAGCACTTGGCTGCAAAATCCCTTGGGGTGGTGTTGTTCTGGATGCAGGAGCTCAGGCTTGACTGAAGGAGTTTTATTGTTTCCTCTGCCATGGCTGATGCAATTAGCGGGGGTTGGTCTTATTAGCACTATGTGACAAAGGGATGTGGCCAGAGCAGGCCCATTTACTGAGCCATGACTCACTTCTGCACATGGAGTAGCCCATGACTCACTCGTGTGTCACTCTGTGATACCACCCTTCATCTACAAGGCTGCTCTGTTGAGCATCTGATGAGTTTGATTTGTCTCCTTGGAATTGCCTTGGCACAAGAGTATCCAGGATGAGCCTGTTGATAGCAGCTCCTTGAGATACTGAAAAGTTTCCTTGTGGGTGATGCACAGTGCTCTCCAAACTGAACATCTAGAGTGCAGCAGAGATGTGTTGTTGTTGAATCATGCTCACTTTGAGCCGTCCCCATCACACACCTGCGTGGTTGGCTTTTGTTCTCAATGTGCAGTTCACTCCCAGAGCGCTTTGATTAATGCAAGTGACTCCTGCAGGGTAACATTTTCTGTGTCCGGATGTTGAGAGTCCAAACCTTCCATCTCACCTACTTTGATACAGTTTTTGTTTTTTTCATTGTTAGTGTACAAAACATAACTCCACTCATAACAAGTTTATGCACCTAAAACTACCCTATTCCTAAGGGGAATCTAGATTGCCATTAGATGTTGGAACAGCTCTCTGAAAAATAGTCAATAAATTTCTGCTCCTCCTCAAGTGCCTCAGTATTTGACAGCTGGTTCCTCTGATGGTTTTTTTGTGTTTTGTTCTGGTTTTTTTAAATTATATATATTTCCACTTTTGGACAGGGAGTCCACTGGTTTCTCCCAAGCTGCTTCAGCACCACAGATGTGAATCGTCTGTTTCAACTCCACAGTGAGCTGAGAAATATCTCCTCATGAGTGCTCAGAGTTGTGAACACTGTAAATGAGAGCAGCAACAGCAGAGATATAGGAAACAGATGCCGTGGCTTCCGGTTGGAAATTCAGTGACTGTTCTGGCAAAATACTTTAGACTTATTAGATGGAAAAAGGTGCTACAAACCCACACAAACCTGTCAGACTTGAACGCTGCAGCCTTAAATTGTGGTGGTTACCATGCTGGCTCACGAGCCGTAGAAACTTGAAGTGCGTTGTGAGAATCTGTTGTCTTGAATTTGGTCAGAACATGCTCTCTGTGAGTGGCAAAATCACTTGAAGGAAATATCATTTATACCACAGAATTCTGGAATGGTTTGGGTGGGAAGGGACCTTAAAGCTCATCCAGTCCCACCAGCAGGGACATCTTCCACTATCCCAGGTCACTCCAAGCAATGTCCAAGCTGGCCTTGGACACTTCCAGGGATCCAGGAGCAGCCACAGCTTCCCCGGGCACCCTGTTCCAGGGCCTCACCTCCCTCAAAGCCAGGAATTCCTTCTCAATATCCCATCTAACCCTGCCATCTGGCAGAGTGAAGTCATTCTCCCCTGTCCTGTCATTCCTTGTAAATTGTCTCTATCTTTCTTGGAGGCTCCTTCAGGTACTGGAAGGGCAGAAAGAGAAAAAAACTTTCTTTACCAGGTGAT
Organism: Pyrgilauda ruficollis; assembly: GCF_017590135.1. Taxonomy (NCBI): domain Eukaryota; kingdom Metazoa; phylum Chordata; class Aves; order Passeriformes; family Passeridae; genus Pyrgilauda; species Pyrgilauda ruficollis. The sequence goes on along the minus strand of NW_024509988.1, from coordinate 770,716 downwards.
AGAATTGTACCCACCTGGGTTTGCTAAGTCTCAGGTAGTTTTTGGGATGCTGAGTCGTGGTCAGTACTGGTGAATGTAAGTGATGTGGTTTAGTGATTTTATGGCTGGTTCTTGCCAGTGTGTGTGGGTGTGAAAACAGACCCTGCACACACTACCTTTACGGAGTGTATAAACAGGGGTTTCATCTGCTTCCCATTTACTGGTACATTTTGTTGTCTTTGCCATGGGCATTTAAAACTGAGATGTTCTGAAGAGCCCTGCATGAAATTTTAAAGAGACTGGACCTTTCATCTGCACACCAGCAGGACACCAGACAGATGAACAAGAAAGAAAGAGAAATTGTTTTTGAAGCAATAGCAAAAAAATAACAGTAGAAGCAATTATTTTATCAAAGGTTTATTTTCTTTCTTGTTTTTTAAAGACCTTTCCTCGGTTGAAGTTAGCTACCTTCTTATGTATGTTTGATTTGTGGTTTTCACAAGGTCCAAATGGAAAATGTCAGCTGGAAGATGTGTATTGTTAATGAGCAATCACAATGGCCCTGGTGATTTCAGTGAATTTTGGTGCTCAGAGAATTGCAAAGCTCTTGTCTTCTATCCCCCAAACAGGAACACATTTCTCTCTCACATTTCACTCTGTTCCTTGACTATGGACAGACCTTTTCAAAGAGGAAGGATGGAGTTAGTCTTTGTTTGTCTTTGTTTGTCATGTTCTTGCCGGTAGTGACATAAATGGTGTTCCTTACAGCAAGGAGCTGGACTGTGATCCCTCAGTTGCCTCTGCCAGGCCATTAGGCAGTAATCTCCACTTAGGCTGCTTTGGCTTGTGTTGGTGGCCCGACTGTGAGAAGTTCAGTATCGCATTAGTGGTTCCAGGTCCTTTCAAATCACTGCTGGTTTTGATCAGTTTTCCTTTTGCTGACTGATCTCCTGCCTGCTGCTCCTCACCCTGCTGGGAGATGTTCCCCTGGGGTGATGGAAGCTCCAGCTGGACCCCGTCCCTTGGCTGAGGTGGCACTGACTTGCTCCAGATGTGCAGGTGGGATGGTTTTGGTTTTAATATTGATGGTGCTGTGGTGGGAAGGAAAATAAAGCTCCTTGTGTGTTTATTGTATGGCACTCTGGGGGCAGACTGCAAATACCATGGGCTGCCCCAATAATTGACTTGGAGCACAGAAAGAGTTTGAGGAGAGAGCAAAGCCACCGGCTGTGACAGCCCTGAGTCGTGGGGAGGAAAGTGATCCATGGGGTTGGGACCGACAGCTGGGCTGGGCTTGACTCCCATGCTGATCAGTTCTGCAGGAGCTTCACTGTCCAGAACATGTAGGACTGAAGACACCGTGCTGGTGGCTTCTTCCAGGCTGAGGAAAACTCAGAGAAATCTTAAATATGGATAAACATATCTTGTGTTCCTCACTTTCAGATCTATAGATTTTGTGTTAATTAAATAGGGCAAGCAGACAGGAAAGGGGTTTGTACTGCCAGTAAAAATTGGAACTGGAATCTTGTTTGAATTAGGGTGATGTCTGCTGGGTGAGAGACATCTACAGCCATATATAAGACCAAAGCTTCCAGCAGTCCATACTGACTTCCCTGAAAAGCATATTTATATCTTCCAGACCAGTAATTAATCACTCAGTAGGACTTTTTGGGACGTGAATTCACAGAAGATCTTTTTGTACTGCCAGGAACCACAAAGCATGGGCACAATTAAAACTCTGATTTAATTTATTACATAGAGGCATGGAATGGGAAAGTTCTAAGTGATGTTGACAGACCAACATTTCAGAACCACCTATTTTTTTTAAAATAGAAAACAAATGCTGGTCCTTACAAAAATTAAATTATATTAATAGCAGTTTTCTAATACACTGCTAAGAAAGAAAATTGAATTTTGGCACTAATTAAGATGTGAAGAAGTGGTATAATTTTTAAAGAGAATGCATTTCAAAGTTGTCTGTTTATATAAAACAAACAATACTGCCTTTTCTTGAAATGCACTTTAAAAGTACATGGCTCTTTTGAAAAATTAAAAATAATTGCTGAAAAGGTTCTGTATGCTGATAATTTCCCTTTGGTTAATCTTGGGAGTCCCTGCAGCTCCTCTGGTGCCTTCATGTGCTGTTGTCCATTTCTTGGCCTGACACTTGGAAAAAGGCACCAAAACAGATGCACTGAAAATCCACAAAGGGAATTAAATAAGTGAAAAATTAATCTTATGGTGACAGCTTAAAAAAAAAAATCAACTCAACTCTTCTGTTATCAAAAAGGCACTAAAGAGGTGGTTGAACTTCGTCAATAAGTGCCTACATGGGCAAAAAGAATGAGCAAATAGAGAGCTCTTAAGAGTAGAAGAAAAAAATACAGAGATTTAGTGAATTGAATTAAAGGTAGACAAAAAATTGACTAGAAATAATGTGCATGTTAATCAGGGAAGGTGATTAATCACTGGAACAACGGAATGGCTGTTATGGTGGATATTTTAGCATCAAGAGTGGATGATTTTCTAAACCTGTAGTTCAAGTGCAACTATTGAGCTTTAAGCTGGAAGTAATACAGAAAATTCCAGTGGCCTATATTATGCAAAGTATTGGATCAAATAATCACATTATCTTGAGTCCGGTGAATTAACAAGGCACTTTTGTTTCTGAATAAACATGACCTCTAATAATTTCCTTTTTCTTGAACAACTAAGTCTTACCAGCTTGAGTTTTTCATGATGTTTTAGTCCATCATTGCGAATTGTCTGAACAGGGATTTCTTTAGTGGTGAAACAAAGAAAATAAATGTAAGGAGCTGTCAGGAAAATAGAATAAAAAAAAATTCTTGATGTTTCTGCCTTTTTGCATATGCCTATCTGTTCTCTTAAATTTCCCATGCTTTATGTGGCGGTGGCACCCCGTGTCACACGTGGTGCGATACAGAGTGACACTCCCAGCTCTAATTCTGCTGCCTTCTGTGCATGTCATAACATTGCCGTGTGTGTTTTATTATTTGGTGTTTACCACAGCTGTGTGAGAACGTTGTGTTAGGGTAGCCATGGGATAAACCACAAGGAGCTGGGAGAAGTGACTGGAGAGAAAGGGTTTAATATTAATAAACTGCAGGTAAACTTGTGCTGGTAAAAATCCTCCTCTGGCTGAGCTGTGCTGCAATGCCAAGTGAACCCAGCGAGTCACAAAGATGCGACCCCAGAGAGGGGCTGAGCTCTCACCCTCAGTCAGAGGGGGCCTTTTGGAAGTGACACTGAAAGTTATCTTGGGAGAGCTTTCCAAGCTGGTGTTACATTTCAAGTGCAGAGAAATCAATGGATGGATGGAAAGATAGTCAGAGAAATTAAATGTGGGTCACCATTTGCATAAGCAGAGGTTTTCATCCCTCTGGTGCTGAGATGAGACCAGGCTCATGGAAGCCAACAGGAGAAGCTCGTGGTGCTTTCAGCTGCCCGAAGATGATCTGAGCTGTGCTGGGAATGCTGGAGCTCAGGGAGCAGAGAATAACCCAGGACGACCGTAGCACTGCCCTTTGGGTGCCAACACGAACAAATCTGGCACAGAGGAATGAATGGATGAAGTAATGGCACTTGACTGTACAGATCAATCAAATGTGATAAAAAAGAGTAAATTTTTTAAAACCATAAAAATAATTGAGTTTGCAGAGCAAATTTGTCTGCAGTTTAAGGCTATTTTAAAATAACACGTACAGGGTTCTTTCCATTGGAATTTGAAGGACTCTTTCATTTCTGAACTGACCAGGTACAGCTCAAAATATGTAGGAGAAACCACAAACAGATTTTCAAACCTGTTCCAGGACAAGTGAAATTTGGGTATGATTTACAGGATTCCTGGGGGGATACTTCACAGTGCACGTCTCTGTTTCTTCTGGGACTTGAGAGGCATTTGTTATCCGTGTTTCCGTGTTTTAAGGAGCAGGTATTATCCCATGTACTGGTACCAAATGGTTTGGTCCTGCACTGGGAAGAGTTTTATTGCGCTGTTGATGTTGGGGTCGGGAGGCCAGGGGACACCTGTTTGTTTGGCTCTCGGAAGAACTCCGTCCCTTGATGGATTTTAGATTTATTCACACACTGGAGATTGCAGATGACAGTTCCTCAGACTTTCTTTTGAGATTCATGGTTTGCAAAGGTTTTTTTCTTAATGAGCTGTTAATTCATAACAGTATTCACCAGCGATGTAAAATAGCCGTCTGGTGCTTTCCAAGCTGGTTTGCATTGTGCTGGAGTTTGCAATTTCTAAAAGAAAAGGATTTATTTCCTCCTGAGGTTTATTTTTTAGGTCACAAAGTTTCATGAGCAAAATTTTAAAAACTTGTTTGTGCTTAAGATTTGCCCAAATATGTGCAACATCTGCCCTTGGTGTGCATCACTGTGTTTTTGCAAATTAATTCTCTTACATCTAAGCCCCCAACTCTGATCCTTCAGAGCCCCAGTAGTGTCACCACGTCATTCAGGTCTAGCATAGCTCCTCTGCTCCCTTACAGACTTGCTCTAAAAACTCCTGGACACTCTTATGCATAAGCTCATGGATGCACAAAGCTTGCATTTAAAACATCTTTTGGCATGAAATCCATTTTCTCCATCCCTGGAAGTGTCCAAGGCCAATTTGGACAGGACATGGAGTAACCTGGTCTAGTGGAAGATGTCCGCTTGCAATCGCTGTCACAGTAAGGTACAATGAAGAGCTGTCCTGCCTAATATTTCAGTTTTTCCTGTTCAAACATTTTGCTCCATTTTGCTTCTGAGCAATACTGAACCCCAAAATAACTTCTTAATTAGTTTCTGCAGTGGTGTGAAAATAAAACTGAAATGAGAAGTTAACAATCAAAGAAAACACCAGTTTGGTAACTGGGTGAGGAATGAACGCTCAGGCACCAGAGGCTTGAGGATCACATTGGGACTGCTCACACGGTGACAGAGAAAGTGGCAGTGGATGCCATCAGCAGGAATACTGGCATGGTGTTGGAATGATGGCATCAGGGGATGCCATCAGTGGATGCTGTTAGTGGATGCCATCAGCAGGAATGTCGGAATGATGGCATCAGTGGATGCCACCAGTGGATGCCGTCAGTGGATGCCATCAGCGGGAATGCTGGCATGGTGTCGGAATGATGGCATCAGGGATGCCATCAGTGGATGCCATCAGCAGGAACGTCCGCATGCCCACAATCCCCACGCGTGCAGCAGGTGTCCGAGCCAGCCGCTGCCGCCGGCTCGGCTTTCCCAGCAGCTGGGACGGGAGCGAGAGGCAGCAGCGGCCGTGCCTGCGGGTCCCGCTGCCAGCGGCTCGGAGGGCACCGCGTCCCCCGGGCACGCGCGGCCAAGGGAGCGCGGAGCGGACATCAAAGATGAATAGAAATAGGAAAGAAGCCAGAGATAAAAAGGACCATAAGGCTGGAACAGTCTATGGAGATATTCCATGTTTATAGTGAGGTCTGGGGGAATAATGGGTGTTTATAAATGAGTTCAAGGGGATAATGTGTATTGAAATATGAGTCCAGAGGGAGAGTATGTATTCAAAAACTATCTACTGTATATAGCATAATAATCCCAGTATTTCATAAGCTCGTAGGAAAGTATTAAATAAAAATAAATTACAAATGTCTGTGGCTTGATTGCAAATCATTTCAGAGCAAAGGGAAAGAAAGTCCTTTGCAAAATGTGGAAACCATCTTGTGTTATACAGCACCAGAAAAAAAACCCTAATTGTAAAAAGTAAATGTCAGTTACAGTTATTACAGTGGCCATGTTGTTTCCAATAACAATTTGGCATTTTATTTAGTCTGTAACAATCTACAATTTAAATTTAAAATAAAGATTTTTCTTTTATTTCCCTCTGAAGTTGTGTGCCAAGCACAGCAGAGCAGAATGTAACATCTGTTGATGATTAAAACAAGCTTTCCTATGGGCCCTGAATACAAAGTAAACATGGATTTTATCCATAGTCAACAGCATTTACAAATGTAAGGGGAGGAAGCTACTGAGTTTTTGAAGAATGAGCTGTGAGAGAGGAAATATAAGACCGGGGACGGCAGATGGCGATAATTAGTTCCATATAGTGAAAGGCTTCTATTAAAAAATAAAGAGGACAGAGTCCTGGATTATGCTGCTGGTTTATTAAAGGCCCTTTCTTTGCCATCAGCCCCTGTGCACGCCACTCCAGGCTGGGATGGGTGGGCACAGCTGGTGTCCGTGGGCGCTGGTGGCTGGCACTGGGTGCGGCCACTCAAAATACGGACTTTCCAAGCTTTTCCACGTGCACTGCTATAAACGCTCTGCTGGCAGGAGGCAGAATTCAGGAGGAATTTATTATGTGGACCTATAGGCTAGTAATCTTGCATTTTATTCTCGTTTAATTTAGATTTAAGGGCAGGGTATCCAAAGTTGAAGGCTACTGAACTTGGTGATGCCCCTTGTCGGCTGCTTCTGCCCTGTTCAGTCACTCGTGCATGGTCCCGCCTCGGGCTCACCTCTCCTCACTGGGAGCTGCTGTGTTTTATCTATTACCAAAGGATTGTGCCTCTACATGATGTTTCTTGTATGGTTTGTGTGTTCGTACTTCACTGGGTTTCACCATATTGCTCCATCCCTGGAAGTGTCCAAGGCCAGGTTAGATGGGGCTTGGAGCAGCCTGGGATAATGGGAGGTGTCCCTGCCCATGGCAGGGAGTGGGGCAGGATGGGTTTTTGAGGTCCCTTCCAACCTAAACCATTCTGGGATTCTGTAGTTAAAGAACTAATTATTACTGCTGGCACCATTTCATTTCATTTCATTTCATTGGGCTTTGCTTAGCCTGTTTGCATGGTTTTGTCTTGCTTTAATTTTTTTTTCCCCTAGTTATACATAGAGTATATTAAGTGAAGTGTCAAAATGAAATTCCAATTTGCTGAGATTTACCTGCTTCCCAGGGAGAGGACAGCCCTCCTCCAGCTCCTGGGGCCTGAGCCAGCCCCAAGCTTGCACAAGAGTTTTTTTGACTCTTCTTTCCAATCTGGGCTGGTTTCAGTTTGCTATAAAAGTCTCCTTTTTCCTTTTTTTTTTTTTGAAAGTATTTTGTAACATTCCAGTTCATATGTTATTTTGGAATTCATTTCAGTTTTTAATTGCAACTTCTTCTTTCCTCACTTCCACCCTCCTTTAATTTTCTTTCCAACTGGAAGCTGTTGTAGCCGAGCTCTCATGCAGGCAGCCGTGCGAGTGCCTTTGTAGCCCTGCACAAACACACTGAGTGTTAATCTGGCCCTCGCTTGCTTTCTTCCCTTTCCCTTCCGTCATTTTATAATTACCTCAGGTGGTAACAGCTCTTAAGAGCCTCGTCTGTCACCCTGGAACCAAATGCTTTTCACTGAAAATTAAGGAGAGGCTTCAAAAGTTTTCAGTTCTTTCAGCAATGAAATATACCAGTCCTGCAGTAGAAAGAGTGTTTTGCTGCTGGATCCCATTACAGCGGTGTGCTGCTGTGCTGCTGTGCTTAGGGGGGAGCAGGAACACTGGGGGCTTGTGCTCGCTCTCACAGCCACAGCTGCCAGGGGAGGGGCCCACGGGACTTGCAGGGCTTTGTCAAGGTGGGCACTGATCCCCACCTGGCAGCAAAGGTGTTAGGAAAGCACAGCCCCTGGCCCTGCTCTGCTCCCAGGTGTCAATGGAACTGTCTCCTTAGTGGTCCAGCTGGACATGTGAACTCTCAGTGATGGTGGGAAGGGGCTGAGCGAGGAGGGGGTTGGGACTGGATGGAAATGGAGGCAAATCGTCCCCATGATACCAAATGCGTGCATTAAATTTCATTAAATCCCTCCCTGTGGCACAGGGTGCCCAGAGCAGCTGTGGCTGCCTCATCCCTGGAAGCATCCAAGGCCAGGCTGGACAAGGCTTGGAGCAACCTGGGATAGTGAAAGGTGTCCCTGCCCATGGCAGGGGGTGGCATGGAATGGGCTTTAAGGTCCCCTCCCAACCAAAACTATTCTGTGATCCTATGATTCTGATTTAAATTTAAAATGCAAAAAGAAAAACTGCATGGAAATCAAAATCACTTTAAAATTGCTGAAAGAATGAACAGGAAGAGTTTTAGGCAAAATAAAACCAGCTCAAACGATAGTAAGTGTCCAGATCTGCTGAGACACATGTTTTGGGCAGTTTTCCTAAACTCATAGCTTTAGCAGAGTCTTCAGGTAACAGATTTTATATTTAAATGTCCAACTTCAAAGTGAAATGACAGCAGAAGCAGCCTTGCTTTTATTTTTAATTAAAAATTCAAAAGCATTACCTGAGTGGACCCCAAAAGTTAAAAAGCAGAAGGCAAATAAAATGTTATGTCTCTTAATGCCTTTGAAGTTGAATCTTACAATTGCTGGATCTCGTTTTGTGGGGGTTTGTGCCTGTTTGGGAGTGGGTGTCTTGTGTCAGGCTGGTAGTGAAGGGGATGAATGAAGGGATGGAGATTGCAGAGGAGTTTTTATTTTTTATTACAAAATAAATTACAGATAGACTGGCAATAGTGGGTGCAGTGAAAGTGCTGTGGTTTAAATGACTGTATAACCTTGCAGCATCAGAAGATGCTGTTAAATAAGAAAATCCAGCCACAGCTCAGCCCTTGCTGAGTTTTGCCTCCTCTCCCATCCAGCAAGGGCATGGCTCACCATGGTACCCCACACGTGGTATTTGCAGGGCTTCCCTGGCTGCCCCAAAGCTTTCCCTGTTTTCCAGGCAGTAATGAATGTCTTTGGAGGCCCAGATGAGTATTGCAGTTTTCCAGCAGGTGATTATCCTTCCTCTGCTGCCCACAGGCGAGGCTGCTGCAGAGCTGAGTGCCAGCCCAGGCTCACTGTCCCGTTACAGGGTGCTACCTGGGAGTAGCAGACTCGCTCTGCCTTGCCTTTCAAATAAGCAGCTTCATCATTCCCTGCTTGCAATTAAAATTTTGAGCTGGTCACTTGTAAATCTGTGAAGGAGAATTTAACTTCAAGAAAATTTTGGCTCAAGTTGGGTTTACCTGAGCAAGTGGAAGCTCAGCTCTCTGGCTCCATCAGCTCCAGTCTCCTGCGAGTGAGCATCACTCCTCTGCTCCTCCGGAAGCCCAGGCAGGAGTGAGCCAAGGACCGGCCTCGGCCTCCTTTAGTAAAAGCCATTATTTCAGCTTCTGCACGAATTGGAGTCTGGCCATACTGTGGGATGGGAACACCTTGTAACACTTACAGATGAGCCCCTGCTTTCAGTGGATCGAGGCCAAACTTCTGTTTGGCTTCTGGTTTTCTCGGCGGGACTGGCTGCGGTGTCGCGCAGCGTTTGTGGTCCGCGGGCAGCAGAGGCGGTGGTGGTGGCTGTGAGGAGTGTCTTTGGGGAGGCTTCCCTACCGCTATGAGGTGATAAAGCTCCAGTTTTCTTAGGTTTTGCCGCGTGTTTCTGTCAGTGGTGCAACCCAGTACTCCGAGGTGTGCTTGAGATTGGAACAATTTGCCCAGAGAGCTGTGGAGTCTCCCTCCCTGGAGATATCCCAGAGGAGGGGGTTGGGACTGGATGGAAATGGAGGCAAATCGTCCCCATGATACCAAATGCGTGCATTAAATTTCATTAAATCCCTCCCTGTGGCACAGGGTGCCCAGAGCAGCTGTGGCTGCCGCTCTGGGATGACCCTGCTAGAGCAGCGAGGCTGGACCAGATGACCCGCTGTGGTCCCTGCCCCATCCTGTGATTCAATGAGAGGATCAGCCTAAGTCAAGGATAGCATTTGTTGCCCTCAAACCAATGGGAAGTGGCTCTCTGTGCTGGTGAGGGTCTGGTTGGGCTGTGATAAACCCCCATGTTGTCTGGTGGCCATATCTTAGCCTCTACACTGGGGACAGTCACCTGCTGTCACTGGTCACCTGGGGCCAGGGCAGGGAACATCCTGGAGGATTTTGCTGCATGGAGCAGCCCTGTTTGCCCAAAGGCTCTGACTCTGATTCAGTCAATTGAAACAACACTATGAAACCTAAAAAAAAAAAAAAATCAATGTTTGCTCAACAAGAGTCTGTACAAAACATTTGTGACTTAATTTTATTCCCATCCTCTAATATTTTATTGATCAAATTCTCTATTAACTTCCCCGACTTTCTGCTGAGATTGATGTCAGGTTAAGTAACCTATAGTTACAAGTCCTGCTTGCTCTGGTTGAGCGTGGACATAATCTACGGCATTTCCGGAGTTCCAGGATTTTCCTGCTCTGGTAACTTTTCTCCACTCCTATTGACAGATTAGGGATCTCTCCTGGCAATTCTCTCACAGTGTAGGAGCACAAGGCACCCAGAGGCTGTTTGATTTTAGATTGTTTGATGCTCCTTGTGCCTAGAAATTCTCTGGTGGGCTTGCGGTTTTCATCTGATTTGAGTGCACTGGCTGAGTTTCCTAACAAAATGTTTATTGACTACTTCTGCCCTGTCTGCTTCTTTATTAATAATATAATCATATACACCCAACAATAAACCGGTTCTTGGATTTTTTTGGTCCTAATATACTGAATACACTCCTTGCTGTCCAAAGTCTGGGCAGCTGAGGCTTTGAAATCTGCCTTCTTCTGTCAGTGACTGACACCTCAAACATCCACAACTCTGTTAAGTCCTGTTTCTTTTCTCTCCTTGTAACATAAGGAGGTATAACAAAAGATGTACCTTGTAACAAAAGTTGGTCTAGAGCAGATATTGGAAAAGGCAGTTTGGAGATGCTGACATTCCATGGATGCACATATCCATGGAGGCTTTTCCCTGCCCGTCTTCAGGGTCTGCTCACAGCATGTACCAGTCCAAGAACCCCCTCCTCTCCTTGAGGTATTCAGTAGCCTGGGATTGGGCATCTCTGGCCTTATGAAAAGGGCATAGTCAACACCTGCTTTTGCCTTAAGCCACCTGTTGTAAGACTAAAGTTTATTTCTGAAAATAGAGAGTTCTTGTAGTTGAGCCTAAGCTGGGACAAACTGCTGGGAAACAGAGACCATTCAGTCCACATTTAAGCAAAACTCCTACAGTCTTGTGTTCACTGCTCCTGCAGTCAATGCAGATGTCCAGAACAAACAATTATATGACCACTTGCCAAAAAATTGCCTTACAGCAACTTTAAACTACTCAGCTGTCAGCAGCTTTTGAGGGTCTGTTGTTTCTGTAACTAAGTGGGCTGTGAGGCACATGAAACAGGGACTTGGGCAAGAACTCTCCCTTGGGCTGGTTTTTGTAACATATTGCCAAAATGGCAATCACCCTTTGGATTATTTTTTTCCCACCACAACAAAATGCCTGCCTTTGGGTTGCTGGATGCTGCTGAGATATCCATAACCATTTGATGCTCCCACCAGTCCCAAATGCCAAATGTGGAGAGATTCCTGTGGGCACCTGACAGCACATAGATTTTTTTGATATTGCATGGGTGCAAGCTTAACTTTTTAATCTTGAGAAAACTGTACATGGTTATGAATGGGAACTGCCTCTGCAGCTCCTGGGATCCCCATGGAGTTCACACTTCACTCCCTACTGCAGCACCCTCCTTCTTGGGCTTTTTTTTTTTGACCACAATTTTGCATCCCAAGCCCAGATGCTGGGTGGCAGCAGCACCCTGTCGGCACAGTAACTCCCAGAGAGGTCACAAGTGTGGTCAGCCTGTTGGGAGAGCAGTGCCCAGAGGAGCTGTGGGGCAGAGGGGAGCAGTCAGGCTCTCCAGGAGGTTCCTGTTGGACCTGACCCGTCACAAGCAATGAGGCTGCAGAGGGAAATGCTGCACATCTGGCAGCTGCTCTGGAGCAGCGTGGAGCTGTCTGGTGTAAAACAAAGCCAAATGCTCGTAAACTTACAAGACCACATTGATAAAACGCTGATATCAAGATTTATTAACGTGTTCTTTGCTCTGCCCCGGCCTCGATGCTCCCGACAGGTCAATCGGGCGTCAGCGCCGCGGGGCCAGGGCTGCCCAAGGCACCACGGCCGCAGCTGACGGTGACAGCAGCGCTCATGGCACAGACCATGGCTGTGGGACTGGGGAACAGCTGATCTTTTGCATTGCACCTGTCGGTCACTCTTCCACTCATTGTTGTGGGGTATCTGTATGGTAAACGGGTGGGGAAACGTCTCTGCTGAGTGCCAGTGAACTCCCAGTTGACGAGACCGAAACGGTGATGAAAGTGTTTTCTGCACTTGCTTCATTTCAGGCCGTGAGCTGTTAACACTCTGTTGTGATACATAATGAACGAGTTTCCTTTTCCAGTGAAGGAGAAGCTGGAGGCATCCCAGAGCAAGAAACTAACACCAAGTGTGTCCTAAGACACTGTCTGAGTGCTGGGGACCCCTGTGGGCTCTGTGCTGCCCAGCCCTCCAGCATCAGGCTCTGCACAAGTGGTTTCTGTGCTCCTGACCTTGTTTTAGCATGTGCAGTGGGAAAAAACCACCCCTTTAGAACTGGGCTAGAGAAAAAGAGAGAAAAGGAGTATTTGAGATCGAGGTTAAAGCACAGGGCCTTTTCCACATGTAGGTCCTTTGCCCAGCCCTCAGGGGTGACCCCCAGAAGTTACTCTGAAAATCCTAAGGCCTGGAATGGGGGCCACGAGACACTTAGGAAAGGAGTTGTGCTGAGTGTCTGTCCAGGAGCAGCTGACCTGACTGGCACAAACCTGGGCATGTGCCCACAGGAGGGTCCGTGCCAGGCACTCAGCTCCAAGGTGGGGGCAGGTCCCACCCAGGGCACAGTGTGTGTGTCCAGGTGGTGCCTGGGGACAGCTCTGCTCAGCCCCTGGGCAGGAGCACTGATTCTGCCCGGATAAAAGTGCACCTTTGTGAGCTGGTGCTCTTCTCTGCTCCAGAGCAGCCCAGCATTCCCTTGCACACAGGCCCTGCTTTGTTCAAGTATTCATCCTCTGCCTAAATTATTTATTTATTCATTTTTTCCCCCCTTCATTTTTCCTTCTGTCTTTCCCCTGCTGGTGCCAGATGAATTCCTGTTTCTCCAGCAGCTCAGCAGGGCAGGAATTAATGTGGCTGGAGCATGGCTGCAGCCATGCCGGGCAGTGGAGTGACCTCCTCCTGGGAAAAAAAAAAAAAAAAAAAAAAAAAAAAAAAAAAAAGAAAAAGGAAAGTATCCAGCACTTACAAATAGGGGAAAAAAAAACTCTGGGTGCTTCTTGTTCCTTTTCACTACAGACCTGTTTCCAGCACCTCTGACCCCCTCAGAGAGGAATGTATAATGGAAATCTTTAGCAGAAGATAAAATTCAGAGTGCAAATATCAAATTGTATTGAAAGAAACTGCAAGCTCTGAACCCAACACCATGTAAACTTTGAGAGTTTGGCTGAGGCTGTCAATGCTGAGCCTGCTCTCACAGCTCTGGTTGTTCAAGCCCCAGGATGCAGGAGGAAGTGTCTCCTTTCCTGTTGTCCTTCTGCTAATGGCATGATGAATTCTGATTACACTGCAGCTGCACGCCAGCACTGTGGAAGGCCACGATAACTATTTGGGACATCAGTTTTCCTTCTGCCAACTTTCAGGAGCATTTTATAGGATTAATATTCAATAAAACCCCCTTAACATTAAAAAAATGCTTAGTCCCCCAATTGTTATTAAATTCTTTTCCTGTGCCATAATGCGGCTGCTTTGATGTAAAGTCCTGCAGTTTCTGGAAGGAGCCGGCGTGATTACGCTAATGTGCAGTGCTCTTTCTGCTATTCCTATAGGGAAAATAAACCCCACATTAGTTCCATATTAGTACCTGACTTGGAGAAGTTAAAAAGTGCCAGAAAAAGGTTAACCAGAGTCAAGTACACATAAGAGAGCTGTGATTATTAGTGTTAGGGGAACCATTTGAAAAAAACATTTCTGCTTTTACAGAAGAATTTATTGGTGTCTTTGCTTCTGGCTGCTTTATGCATTTTAATAAAGCAGTAGCAGCAATACCAGGGGGGAGTTGGTTGTGCCTAGTCCCAAGAAGGAGTTTCTGTGTGTGATATTGCCCCTTGTCCCCAGCCAGGGGCTGCCCTCTGTGCAGGGGGAGCCCAGGGATGAGCCTTCCATCCAGCACTGTCCAAGAGTTCACATTCCTGAACGCCGGAGTGGTGCAGGCTCTCCCACTGCCAGCACACCGAGGGGATCCTTCTGGACAGCCAGGGAAACCAAGGCAAGAATTGCTTTGTGTGTTAGAATGCTAAAAGTTACATCCAGCCTACAAGCAGCTTTGGCAATTTCCCTGTCAAACGTCTGGGATTATTTGGAAAACATGCTCTGTTGAAAGCAGCCCCCGTCTGAGATCCACCCCTGCAATGGGGTAAAAGGCTGGGTCTGGATGCAGCTGGGGCCAGAAAAGCCTTTTTGGTGGGAGAAACACTAAAATGCTTCTTGTGTGTGGGGAAGGTTTGTGCTTCCCTGAGGTACCCACTGACCTGGAGTAGCAGTTCTTTGCTGTCATTTATCTGTGGAAATGTTACATTTTTTATTTCATCACAGAGATCTGTCATTTATTCATGGAAAACTTGGATGCTGTTTAACCTTCACACCTACAACTTAATAATAACACAATTTAACCACCTCAGGGGGTGGGGAGGCCCTGGCACAGGATGCCCAGAGCAAATGTAGATCCCTGGAAGTGTCCAAGGCCAGGCTGGATGGGGCTTGGAGCAACTTGGGCTAGTGGAAGATGTCCCTGCCCATAGCAGGGGGTGGGACTGGATGGGCTTTAAGGCCCCTTCCAACCCAAAGTGGCTGGGATTCTCTGGCTCTCTGCTAATAAAAACTGGGGGTGCAGCCTGAGTGCGGTATTTTGCTCAATGATCTACATTCCCTCTCTTCAGCTGTTTACCTTTCTGGAACTGTTTTGTGTGTTTTCACACAGGATTCTGCTCTGGGGATCCCATTGTCTGTTCCTGTAGCGCTGCTTTCTCGGCAGTGATAATTCCTCACAGGCTGTGTAACAGTCCCATTCATCCATTTGGGGAGAGTGGGAAGATTTTGCTTTGTGGGCCCGTAAGCCCATCTGCACTCCCACATCTGGAAAGGCTCACGCCGTCTGTCGTGTTAGTGTGCTGGGACAAGAATTCTGATGGAAACACTTAATTCTCAAAGCACTGCTGGATAATGATAAATCCTTTGTGAAACGTGGATTTGCATTTAAGATTCTTTCCTGCTCCCATTGTCTGTGGGACATTTTACTCAGCTTCATTTCCACTGTCCCAAGTCTAAACTCCTAATCCCCTCTCCTGATGCTTCAGCTGGAGCAGATACTTGTCCGTTACTCCTTCATTTCCGTGGTTTCCAGAGCCCAGACTCCGTCCCAGGCCTCTTCCCTTCCTCTGCAATCCTCGCCGGTTTTCTCCTGTTCTCCACTGCTGCTTTACTGGGCTGTCCCATCTCGCAGCCCGCGACTCCCCTCTCCCGCCCTGCTCACCGCCCGTGCTCCCGCTGCAGTGCAGTGCCAGAGGTGCTGCTGGCCCTTGCTGTGGGTCAGGCACGAGGAGAAACACAGACGGGCACACTGGCAAATGCAGATCGTGTCCAGTGACCCCAGCTCCCGGGAGCATCCCGCCGCCTCCCGGGTGTGGGTGCGATGCGCAGTGAGCGAGGCTGGCAGAGGGAAGGAGCACAGCGGCTCTTCTCCCTCCGGAGGGCAAGGCAGCAATTCGGAACAGCCTTGGAGAGTTTGCACAACGTCTGCAAATTACAGAGTTGAAATTCATTTAGGAGAGACCCAAGCCTCCATATTTATTCATTCCTTTATTTTCCCTCCCTGAGCACGGACTGGAGAGAAACTGGCAGGACAAACCAGCCTCTCTTCACAAAAAGCAGCCTGAAATCAAAGAGGGAAATAAACTGCTGGGTCCTTAATGATGGGCTGGAGGCAGCATTTTATTTCATACTTTGTCCCTGCAATTTCCCCCTTTGTTTTACTGGGTGTGACTTTACCAAAAATAGTCAAAGGAAGAAAATAAAATTGAAAACTTCTTGGAGCAAGCCAAGTTTTCCATGCTGAAAATCAATTATTGCCCAGTATTTTCAAGGCGAGACCCCCATGCTCTGGCATTAGGCCAGTTCACCCACCTTCACCTGCTTTGTACTTTATTCACAAGAGTCAAAGATCCTGACAATAAAACTCCTTATTTCAGGAGAGTTTTGAGTTTCAAGGCATTGCTGTTTCTTCTGGCCAGAACTGCCACTGGAGGAAAGTGACTTCTTCCCTTGCTCCATATGTTGTTCAGTGTGCCCAACAACAAATACAATCATTCCATGAAATAGAATGATCGCTTTTGGAAGGAATTGCAAGGTGGCAGAATTAGACAGTGGCCATTTTAAAGGTTACTTTACTGTGCCGGAGCTGCGAAAGATGGAAGTAATTTATTTCCTCTCGGTAATGTTCCTTTCTGGCCGAGCAATTTATCAGAAATGTTAATCCAACAAGCATAAGTGTGTATGTGGTGGGAGGAGGGAGGGGAGCAGAGGAAGGAGAGGGAGAAGGCATTTAAAATTAGCTTCGAAATACTGTACATCTCATTAAAAATGTAATCATGCATAAAATGAGATCAATGAAAATTTATCTAAAAGTGCAAGGAAAAGGCGTTTTCTGGTGTGATACTGGGTATAATAGTCTGGATTTTAATTTAGTCAGTTTGCAACAAAATTCCCTCCAGGCTAAATAAACCAGTTTCCCTCCCAGTTATTGTCTGGACAGCTAATTTTCTGCACCTTTCCTTCTAATACTCAACCTTATCTCTTGCTGGATAGAGGTTTCAATATACTGCAGAGTTTGTTTTCTTTACATTTTCTATTACTGCAATTTAATTTGCATGATAAATGATGAGAGGTAGAAAGATGATAAAAAGAAGCAGAACATTTCTTTATTAATTTTGTTTAAATTAGTGTAACTTTTCCCTGACTGTGCTTTTTACCCAGAAAGCCTATGTAGAAATTATTTTAAGTCTTCGTATTGCAGTTAGAAAACATTTAATTCTTGACAATAAGCTCCTGCCTCCCCTCCCAGGGTGCAAATTCCTATTGTCATGCTTTCTTCCTACTTTGTGCTGTGTCTTATGGTACTTCTGGACCAGTTTGGTCACATCCCAAGGAGGCTCCAAAAGAGCTGGAGAGGGACTTTGGACAAGGGCCTGGAGTGCCAGGGCAAGGGGGAATGGCTTCCCTGTGTCAGAGATAAATGGAACTTGTTGCTGAAGAGGACATCTCCTTGCTGCCGGCTGTTCAGTGCTTGGCTTGCTGTTGATTTGCAGCTTCCAGAGAGGCTGGAGAAGATCTACCTTCCTGCCAGGGAGCTACTTCAGAAGGACCTATGTCTGGGCTGTTTCTTGGGTCAGTCCTTGGCTTGGCCATCCATGCAGCAGTGGTGGCTGTTCTTTCTCCACAGCATTGTTCATGGAGGGCTCAGTTTTCCCTGTCATGTGTGGCTCCATCAGTCTTGTCAGCCTCCTGCCCACCATGAAACCTTCTGCAGCTATTCCTAGAGGTTCTCCCAGTTTCTTCTGTTGTGTGTCTTCCAAAGGCACCATTATATAAGGCTTCTAATATTAAAAATCCTCATTTTCCAGTTAAAATGAATACCATGACCATTACAGTGTGCTAATTGATGTCCTCCATGTTGTGGGTAGATGTGATCCATCTGGAGGGATGCTTGTGCTATGATATTTTCTTCTCCACCTCACATGCCCAGAACAAAACTGGCTTCACTTTGCTCCCTGTGGTTTGTGCTGATGGTACCACCAGGCCGTGAACTTCCTTCATTTCATTCGTCCATTCCAAGTTGGTGCATTTTTTGATTGATGTACTTTAATACACTGGCCTGCGGGCTGTGATGTGTCAAATAACCTTTTAAAATCCAAACAGATTATGTCCCATGTTTTCTTCCTGTCTGGAGTCTGTGTTACCTCTTAAAAAAATTCCAGCAGATTTGTCAAACAAGATTTGCCCTTTATAAGACTCTGCTGGCAACTTTTTGTATCAGCTCACGTTTCTCCAGATGTTTTGTGATCTCATCACTTATTAATGTCTCCATAATTCTGTCTTCTGCAGAAGTTACAGTTATTACTGTTAATGTGGCTGTGAATGCCTTGTCTCTTGCTTCCTTACTGGACTGCATCCGATGACATGGATCTGCTCAGGATGGTTCGAAGCTTAAGGGAAAGAATCTTTTTTTGGTTCTTAGATTTGAGGGATTTAGAAGTACCTCCATTTTCTTAATCTATTACTTTATTACTGGCATTTAATAATCTTGTCTAAAAGGAGTTGGGATATTTCCAGTAGTACATGCTATGAGGGTCCCACACCTTTCCTATCTGTCCTCATTTCATAATCTCTCCTGCAAATATCATTCCAACTCTCAAAGTTAGACATATCTAATTCTTTTCTTCTAGGCTGACTGGACTTTGACTCCTCCCTTCTTCCTCACACAGCCATTGCCACAGGACTGTGGCTACCTCAGGTGCTTTTTGCAGGCAGATGAGACAGAAATGCCTCCACATCACCATCCCTACAGAAGACCTGCCCTCTTGTTGGCTGCCAGCTGGTCATGCTAAGCAGGGCACTGGCCTTCCCTGGCTTTTTCATGGAGGCAGTGAAAACAGCAGTAACTCGATTTTGCTGTTCTTGTGGTCTTGAAAATATTTATTTCCACAGAATTTCCAGAATGCTGTTTCAGAGCATGAACACTGTTTGTGCCTTCTGTCTGTTCAGTCAGTGTGTGTAGGCAAACACATCCCCTGGAGAATCCACAGGAAGGTGGCACAAGATTTCCACTTGATTTCCTTCCTTCAGAAGTAATAAAACTCCACGGGGGAGCATGAGAACTTTTCCCAAAGCTGTCCCTGCTTTGGGACCGCTGGAGTGGCTGAGAATGGAGGTAAGTCCCATGCTGCAAAAATTTATGGGAAAGTCATAAGCTCCATGAAGCATGTGGAATTTGGATGGGATACAAGCCAGCCTCTCCATTACATGTCTGCAGCTCCCTGCATATTTGTGATTTTCCTTATGAATAATGTAAGCTCCTGCTTTCAGATGGGAGAGGCTTTGGGAAGGAGCTAGGGAATGAGTCTGAGTGCTGGTAATGAACTCGGGAACCAGCAGTTTGTCACTGGATGGGGCAGTGCAGTCACACATAGAGCTAATAAAGTTCTTGGTAAAGGAGCAAAAATTCCTTTTCTTGCAGTCACCGCTTCTGGAACAATCTTTGATTTGTGTAATACAAGGGGCAGGGTTGGTGAGGAAGTTGACATAGTGGTGTCATTATGCAGCTTAAAACCAACAGCTCTTATTTAAAAATATTCCTGTCTGTGAAAGAGGATTTTCTCATGGCACTGACTCTTGAATCACTTAGTTGCTGCTGTTGGACTTATTTTTAAAAGTATTTTATAAAAATTTAACATTTTGATTCCCAGAAGAAGAAGAATTCTTCCTCCTCCTTTCCAGGGAAAGAAATTCTTTACCTATACCCCTTGAATTTCTCTGCCTGGGAAATCCAGCAGGCAGAAGATTCTGGAAGCCTTTTCAACACCTCTAATGGGTAAGATGTTTACATGACACGGGCCTGGATCAGAAGGGTCTTTCGTGTGGAGGCATTTTGATTACTCTTCTATGTCACCTGAGGAAACTGTGCTGAACGTTCCTCCATCGGGTGGAGCGTGGCAGTGGCCGGGTGTGGGTCATTCATCAGTGACGTCACACGTGTCTGCAGAGCCACAGAGTGAATAAAGAGAATTGTTCAAACAATTAGGCTAAAAGCAGAGCACAGAGGGAGGGTTTAATCTTTTCCTTGCTCTATCAGAACAGTTTAAAGGGATGGCTGCAGAAGAACATTTCCAGTGATCTTGCTGATGCTTGTGGTAGCTGCTGATGATGCTTGGGCACCAGTTACACTGAGTAGTCTCATTCCCTGTAGTTGGGAATGTGCTGACCCCACTGCTGAATTTTGGCTAAAATTTTCATTTGGTGGCTCCCCAAAAAGCTGTGGTTGAGATTAGGCTGGGAAATGCCAAGTTTTGTCCACTGAGAGCTCCATTGTTTACCTGCATAGAAATGTTTCTTCATCCCCAACCTTCTCTCCTTCCCATCACTGAGGAGGACTTAGCATTTGATCCAACAACTCCACACCAAAGGCCCAGGACCTGGGTTATCTCTCCAGGAACTTATGTCCATGTGGGACAAGAATATTTTGCTCTCCAGGCTCCCAAACCTGCCCATTTCTCCTGCTGGAGCAATCCTGTGGCCTGGGAAGAGAAAGGAAGGGGAAGGTTGGCTTCTAGTTCTGATTCATCACTTTTATTGAACCTAAATTCTTTTGTTTTAATGCACACTTGATTGAGCCAGCATTTATCCAAATGGTTGTGGTTTGTAGGAAAAAGAGACAGTTGAAGAAAGAACAAATGAATCTAATGTAAATCAAATAGTTAATGCTTTTATAGAAACTACAAAGCCTTAAATGTGTATTCCTAATGGTAATTTTACAAAACTCCACCAGGCATCTTCAAATGGAGGTGTGACAGTGATTGTTTCAGGCTGGAGATGGCTTTCCTTTCACATGCTAATCATCTGCTCATGGTGATATTTCCCAGCATCGTTGGAGTCAGCGCATTGAATAATTTATGGAATGAGTTTTGTTGTAAATTTATTGTGTCACAAGCAGGTTGTAATTTCACTAACAGTACACTTAAGTTATTAAGTAAAAAAAATAACGTGGCTGATAGGACGGTGCATTTGGAGGTTCTCTTCCTCCCTCCCCAACCAGTTCTCATCTTATATATTTTCAAACAGAGTATTTACCTAATTTTTATTCAGAATCTGATCTGAGAAAGAGAGCGAGAGAGGACATTAACATAAGTGGGTTTGCATTTGCACACTATTGTTGAATCTGGTAGTCGTAAACAAATTACAGAAGATTTTATACAGACAGAAATAGCATTAAAATGGCAGCGCTCCGGTGCGGCGCCGCCTTTGTTCCCTGTTTGTTTCCGACGAATTGGCCTCAGCCACAAGTGACGGAGTGCTGAAGTTACAGGCAGATGTGCAGAGTGAAGTGCAGCCTCTGGCTTCCCCCCAGCTCTGGTGCTGAGGTGTTTGGGAGCTGTTGGTAGGAAGGTGTTTCTGGCTGCTGGCACAGCAAAGGGGAGGCGAGCGCTGGGGCAGCACAGGGGCTTGGCCAGGCCTGTTCCCCAAAGAGAAGGGTCTGGCTGCCCCAAGGGAGGCCTGGAGAGCTTTACTGCTGCAGCTTGGGCAGAATTTTGCTACAACCTCTAAATGGCTCTTGTAGCAATTTAAAGCAGCTGTTGAACCTGTATCCAGTCGTTCTCCTTGGGCCCTGGGATGCTGGCTAAAGGCTGCCTTTGACGCGTGTTACAGACACAGGTTCTGCCTCACCGCAGGTGCCTCCAACGCCTGCCTGTCCTCCTCCAGGTGCTTGACTTTGTCCAGCCTCCTCTCTGTCCTCTGCCATCCCTTGGGGATCCTGGAATGAGCTGACTGTGCCTTTCCCTTTTCCACACCAGCTGGCCCCTGCAACTGTAGAAGGTGACAGCCTGGCTGTGGCCAGGGACCCCTCGTGCATCCTGTGTTCCCAGAAGGACTTGGCCAGCTGGAAGCTTCATGGGGCTGCAACTTGTTGGGTTGTCTAAATACCAGGAAAGGCTGAAGTGTTGAGATTGTTTATTTAATTGTTTCAATATGCCAATGTCAATACATATAATTACACCATATAAGCACAGTTAATTGCTTAAATGAACTAAATATTTTTGCATCCTAGTCTAAAATTGCAATCAAAAGTTCTCAGTGGGTGGCAGATTTAGAAAATAATTTTCCTCCTGTTTGGGCTTTAGTTCCAGTAGAATTCCCGTCTCTGGCTACTTTTCCTGCTCCTCCTGTAAATTGCACTTGGGAAGCATTTCTCCATTTCATTCCTCAGCTGAAATTCCTTGTAGTAGGTCTGTATTGTAATTATGGTGGCACATGTTAAATTTTTAATTTGATTTTCATTTGTCTATTCAATTGATATAATTGATGTGCATCTTTTCTCCCTCAGGATACAGGTTAATAACCTACTAACCTTGGAATGAAGGAATGATAAAAGGATCCCACACCAGGGTTTAAGGGACCAGTTATAATATACGTTTTCAGCTGTAGACTTATTTTTTGTCCTCTCTAGCCTCCAGCATTTTATACTTGCAAAGCCTTGACAGGCATTAAAAACACTGATTATTTTAATTTTAAGGAAAAGAACTGTTTACGCTGGACCTGCAAGGAGGATAGTTATATCCCCTGTTGTGAATATCTGGCAAAACAAAGGGGAAAAGTTTTTCAGACATAGTCAGTTTCTGTTTATTTTCTCAGCAGGTGCTTGGTTGGTTTTGGTTTTGCACTTGTTCAAGCTGCAACGGTGACTTGCCAAACAAGTAATGCACAGCTACAGAAGGTGATGAAAGAGGCAAAAGAAATGTTTAGATAAGATCAAGGCATTTGCTGCCCGGGGAGGATCGTAGGTAACCTGGAGCAGGACAGAGTGGAAAGAGATCACTTGGCAGGTTTATTCTCGGCGCCTGTTCTGCAGTGGAGTGTGTTCTTCCCATGGTCCTGTATTAGCTGATCACCCTAAGAGCACAGCCCGAAGCCAAAGTTCCCGCTACAGGCGGACCTGGAAGGTCGAGCTGTTCTGCCCGCCCCAGGCCCAAGCAGAGCCAGCGGAGTTAGAGCTGGGATGCTGAACACGCTCTCGGCTGGCCACCGGGAGCTGCGGGCACCCGGCATCCCGGCAGGACACGGCTTCCCGGGCTCCCTCCTGTCCCTGCTGCTCGGCGGGGCCCCGCCCGGCGGCTGCGCTTCTGCCGGGACACCCCAGCAAGTGTCGCCGGAGCTGGCGCTGCACCCAGGCCGAGCAGGAAGGTTATTCTAGCGGAGAGAAACACTTTCTGCTGGTTACAGGGCTGGAAATGGAGCGATTAAATTAGGCAGCAGTAAGTGCAGAATTAGCACATGGCTGACTCCACAATCTGCTGGATGATGCTGGAGGTCTCGGAGGAATAGCAGGGCTGAGAGGAGGGGGAAAAGGAACCGGCCCCAGCTCTTTTCTCACCTTCCCTCTGCCGAGGCACAATGTGTCCTGAGGGGCTTTGGAGCCAGACATTTCAGCAAAGCAAGAAAGTCGAGATGTAGGGAGGAATAACTTAAATGCTCCCAAATACATTAAATAAACATCCGAAGGCATCCAAATCTGATGCTTCAGGAAGTGTCCAAGCTATCAGGTGCTAGGAGCTGGCAGGAGATGTGCCTTGGTAAGTTACCCAGCACCGTGTGGGCTCTCCCCAGGCGCTCTGTGGAGGGCCTGACGCTGACAGTGCGAGGGTGCTGCAGGGAGGCTGTGGGAATGTTGGGATCAGCACAGGAGCTCAGCCTCCTGCAGCCAAACGGGAACTCATCTTGGTGCTGTTCCTGTTTAATCAACTGGGACTACTGGATAAACTGTCTCAAGAGAAAAATGAAACTAACCAGCTTGTCCTGGGTTTTCTCATGGTGCCATTCCAGTACCTTCTGCATGCAGGTCAGGGTTAAAGAGGGTCTAGGAAGAAAAGACATCCATGGCCTTTGGTTAGTGATGGGTAATGAGCATCGGGGACTTTCTAAAATGCTTCAGCTGGATTTGGAAATGAAAACTATTAAAGTTGTAACCCTGTCTTTAGGGAGCTGATTGATAACAAACAGCATTTCTGTATCTGATAGGGAAGGTGGAGAATGGCAACATCCTGTGTTTGTTGGCCAATGCAGTGGCAAGCTGCTTAAGACCTGAAAATGGGGATTGGGTTGATTAGATATAACCTGAGCATTTATTCAATTACTCCCAGCAATGAAAAAGCCTTTGCATGTTGGAAATAATGATGACAGAGAGAAACTTGTGCAAACTTCTCAGGCTCCATCCCAGCTCCCGCTCTGTGGTCATATCAACAAAGACTGAATAATTTGCATTTGAAATTATTATACTAAACTTTATTAAGGAATATGTGCAGTCTTTTCAGAAGGCAGCAGAATGAGCTCTAATGCCTTTATAAATACTTTCAGTGGCCTGTTCCTGTGGGGAGAAAATTGAGTTTTCTGTGGGAATGTCAAATTACAATATCTGGATGTGTGTGTAGAAAGCCTCATTTTTGAAGACATATGAGTAGAAAGTGTCCTTAAAAATTCTTGTGTGGTGTAATCCTCTCGCGTGCACAGCGAGAGGAAAGCTGCAGAGCTGAGCTGGGTGGTTCACAAGCCACAAAGAGGCTCAGCAGCATAAACAGTGTAAGATGGATGAGCTGCATTGTAGGGGACGCCAGTGCAGCTCCCAAATTGAATCAGAGACTCTGGGATTTCAAACTAATGTGACTTTGTGCTGAGGGAAAGCAGAGTCTGTTTTGTTCTGTTGGTTCATCCTCATCCCTGGCTGTAATGGTTCTTGCATATTCTAGAGGAAAACCCAAGAATCTCAGAGGACACTGCTGCCCCATAATCCCACCCCAAAATGTGTCTCTTACTTTGCTCCAGTAGTAAAAGACTGACAAAAACCCTGGGGTACAAGGTCTAATAGCCTTTTAAACTTATTAGAGTTAATTAGGAAATCTTTTTGATTTAACCTGGCTGTTTTGGTGTCTGCAGTGACTTCCTTTGGGATACTCCAACAGGATGCGTTACAGAAACATATTTTGTTTTCACCCTGTTGATCTGGGATATTGTTGAGTCTATAAATGCATTAGTTTTTGCCTCTAGTATACATTTCCTTCTGCTTATTAACATTGATTTTCCTTGCCAGCTGTGTTGCTGATTCCCCTTTTTCCTCGCTATCTTCTCCTGTGCTAATTAACTGTTACCTTTTCTACCAACCATATTAAAGAGCATAAACTTACTTTGTGCCAAGGGTGACTGGGCCAGGGTGTCCTACAAAGCTTTCCACTATATGAGTGTTAAAAGGTGGGCACAGATTTAGGAATGCTGTGAAACCTCCTGGCTAAAGGTTCTATAGACCAGGTTTTACTTGCTCCTTCTTTCATACAAGTTTGGGGTTTTTTTTGGTTTTTTTTTTAGGTTTTTTTTTTTTTTTTTTCCCACACCCATCATCTTCTCCATCGTGTCAGTCCAACTGCTGGGTGCAGACCACAGCATTCTGAGCAGCTCCAGGCTTTCGAGATGAAATCCCTAACTCGAAGTGCACCCAAAGCTGACAGCCAACATGGCAGAGACAGCAAGAGACTTAATAACACACTGAGTCTCCTGCCACGTCCTAAGGCTTTTTTCTTCAATATTATTCAAAATTTAGGCACCTTTCATATTAATTAAATGGTAACTTTCTGTATCTCACGATCAAACTATTCAATAATGCTTGCTCAGAGCAATCAGAAATGACAAAAATAAAGTACTAATATAATTTTATTATGAATTATTTGATCCCTGGGGTTTCTATCATATTAAACAAAGAAACAAATTAACCAGTGACTGAATTAAGTGGAACTTGCATCACATAGAGACAATAGATTTTTTCATAGTTAAGCTGCTAGCTACTTGAATGCTTCAAGTCCAGTTTCCAAATTTCCCCCTGAATTTCCAAGAAATTATCTTGCTGCCATGTATTGATGCATAGGTCATCATGGAGCTGTTTTTTTCCTTGGGAAATATGGTAAAGAAGACCAGAAGAGGAATTTTGAATGTATTAACTTCCATTTCCAGATCCCTCCATTTATCCATCCATCCATCCATCCATCCATCCATCCATCCATCCATCCATCCCTGCCCAGCCATGCTGAGGCTCTCAGCCCTCCTGGCAGTGATCTCCACATCTGCTGCACCAAGGGGGTGAGACAGTGAACATTATTTAAGTCCCTCAGCTTTTAATACTGCAGCTCATCCTAATACATCATATCAGATGACTTTGGCCATGTATCTCTCTTTCTAAAAAAGATATTATTGTAACAGAAGGATTAATGAAATCTGGGTTGACTGAAAGCCTGCCCATTCTGGTCAGCCTCTGGTTTCAGCAGTTGTTCAGTAATGGGCAGCCTCTTGCTCCTCACTATAAACATCTGGATGAGGAGGCTGAAAGAATTAAATTTTGTGCCTGAAAAATGACATATTGAGTAGCAGCTCTGCTTTCATCTCTGGGATCGTGTTTGGAGAAGAATCCGCGCAGAGGCTCAGCGTTAACATTCTTTAACTGCTCCTCAAATTACTAATGCTTCACGTTGCTTTAATCCATTCGGCTGTAATAGCTTTATTAGATTAAACTCCCCGCTGAGCGAGTGAGGAACAGTGGGATTATCACACTTCCCTTTGAACAGCCAGTAAAGACAAAATAAATGGTTAACAAAATAGAGCAAATTCAGTTTGCAGGTGAGCTGCAGTTCCCAGCCCCACGTGCTGTGGATGGGCTCCGAGCTTCCCTATTATTCCTTGCTTGAAAAATGCCTCTTTAGCAGCCTGAAGAAATTCCCGAGGTAAAAAAGAAGTCCTAATGGAATAAAAGTTCCTCTTTCTCCTTTAGATGTGTTGCTAATTGCATCGTGCCCACTGCAGGGACAGTGTGAGGAAAACCTGAAACTTTATTTAAACCCCCCCTATTTTTAGCTTCATTTTTGCCAGAGCTGTAGGTGTGCCAGTAACAGCCTTTATTCAGCGTCTCCAGAGTGGGAACGCCTAATGACTGATTTTTTATTATTTTTTTAGCAAATCTAATTAACTATTTGAAGTATTCCGTCGAGAGGCTCACGGTTACTATACACAAGCAGTGGGTGGCTCTTCTAGAGTCTCTTAAAAACTCAGTTTCTTCTCAGCATTCTTCAAATCCTCGTCTGCTGGAGCAATTTGAATTTTGTTATTAGTGACTGCTGGAAATCATAATTCAATAAAGACTAACTCATTTAAAAATGCTCCATGCTGAGCGTGCATTAGGTAACTTGGGAAACTTTGGAGACACAGAAAAACATATACTAATATCCAGGTCTACACAGGAAATTGGTATGGCACTGAGCAGCTTGAAGGAGGCTTTTTGTATGTTTTTAAGAAGCTGCAGAAAGGTTGGAAGGAATGCAGTTTTTTTCTAGTAAATCTATTCCTTCCCTCTCCCCAGCATTTTTTCCCTAACACGCTGGCGCCCGTCCAAAGGAATTAGAGCCCTCAACATGCAGGGGACAGTGAAAATACGCATGATAAACTTTTCTGTAGTCATTTCCTAGATAAGCGAGAAAGCTGTTGGGTTTCTCTTCCTGGACTCCACGTATGCCCCTTATTACTCGTCTCAGATGAGTTTGGCAGTCATAAGGATCTCTCCAGCCCCGTCTCTCCTTATTCCCCTCATGGCCATACTCTTATGGCCATAGAATAAATAGTCCTGCCACAGGGGACGGGCCTCCTGCTTGGGTTTTTAAGCCACATCTGCAGCTGCAGCTGGAGCAGCCTTGGCAAACTCCTGGCCTTGTGAAGGGATGTAATTTCCTAGCCCCAAATTCTCCTTCAGAGGACGCTGCACCGCCGCGTTCCTGCCCAGCGCTGTCCGGCAGCTGCCTCTGCCGTGCTTCATTTGCTGCTCGAGTTCACCCTAGGAAATACACAGGGGTATTTTTTCCCAATTTCTTTCCCCACAAGTTGTTTCATCTTTAGAATCACAACATTTCCTGCCAACATCAGAGGTTTTCATTCTTGTCTCCTCTCTCCCTTGTTCTTTCTAGCCATTTTCAGACTTATATAGCCCTTGTGTTTCTTACCCTCGCTCCCTTTCATCCCCCAGTCCTCTCGCGGAGCCTCCCTCGTTTCAATTCTCCACTTAGCTGGCCTTCAGAAAACAATTCCCGTCTTCCACCTGGTTTTCTTCCTTTGTTGCTCAGGGGTTTGATTTCGCCTCTCTTTGTCCGCTTTTCCCTTCTTGGGTTTTTTCTTTTTTTTCCCCCTCGCCCTCTTTTTAAAATGGGAGAAAAGGATCAATATTATCCCCCCTCTCTGTTTGATAAGATAATGCTGGGTGAACACGGTAGCGATGGATTTGTTGTCACTGCAGAGAGGGAGGAGAAGGGGGGAAGGTCTGGCTGCAGGGGCAGGGCTGGGCCCTTGCAGTCCGGGTCAGGCTGGACCAGCCTGGATAAATATATGCAATTCTTCAGATAAAAATCTGGGACAAAGGCCCGGGTTCTTCGCCGAGGCGAAGTGCCCAGGGAAACAAGGCGGTGTACGTCAGAGCACAGAGGCTGGTTTTAGGTTGTTTACCCAGGAGATAATTTAGGAAAGCCTGATGCGCAGGAATGTCCAGCATTACACCACGGCCTGGGCACGTCTTCTAGACTTTGTGTTCCCCCTGTGATCCGTGAAAGCTGGTGATCCAACGGCACTCAGCATCGCTGTGATGTACCCACCGTGCTCTGAAAGCTGCCGTGAAGCAGAGCACTCCGGCCGAGCCCAGCCTGTTTCTGGGTGGGTGCTGCACTGACCGGGAGAGGAGAAGGCTCTGGGGAGACCTCAGAGCCCCTTCCAGTGCCTAAGGGAGCTCTAAGAGAGCTGGAGAGAGACTTGGGACAAGGGCCTAGAGTGCCAGGACACAGGGAATGGCTTCCCACTGCCAGGCAGGGTTAGATGGGATATTGGGAAGGAATTGTTCCCTGTGAGGGTGGTGAGACCCTGGCGCAGGGTGCCCAGAGCAGCTGTGGCTGCCCCTGGATCCCTGGCAGTGCCCAAGGCCAGGTAGGAGGGGGTTTGGAGCAGCCTGGGCTAGTGGAGGGTGTCCCTGCCCATATCAGGGGGTGGAATGAGAAGAACTCTAAGGTCCATTCCAACCCAAACCGTTCTGGGATTCTGTGACTCCCAAAACCTTTTTAGTGGAGGTTGGGTTTTTAAAAACTTGTTTTGTTCTTCCTAATATTGTCGATGTGTGAAAAGTAGGTAAAATTTCTCAGGGAGAGAGCCGAGCCTCACTCCGCTTCTCCCTATGCTTAGGATCCTGCTGCCCTCGTTCCCTGAGGCATCATCACACGTGTCACACTTGTCCCCGCAGCCCCCGGCCATCAGCTCCGCTCTGTCCGTCCAGCCGCAGCCATGCCCGTGAGCCCGGTTCCCCCCGCGCGTTCCCGGCCGCCCGCCGCGGGGCTGTGTGTTTACTGTGTGTTTACTGTGTGTTTATTCATCCTGTGTTGTTTCACCCGCGTTTGGCCCGGCCCGCCCGCGCCGGTTCCCGGGCCGAGGTTGCCCCCTGGTGCCCCCGCGCCAGCGCACAGCGCGGGCACGCGCAGGGCTGGCTGAGTGGGTGTGGGTGTGTGGGTGTGCCAATGTGTGTGAGTGTGCCAGTGTGTGTGGGTTAGCCCGTGTGTGTGTGTGTGCGCGCCGGTGTATGTGTTTGTTTGTGTGAGGGGAACGAGGAAGGCACGCGCCGCGCTCCGTGAGGGGCACGCGCTGCGCTCCGTGAGGGGGCACGCGCCGCGCTTCGTGAGGGGGCACGCGCCGCGCTTCGTGAGGGGGCACGCGCCGCGCTCCGTGAGGGGGCACGCGCCGTGCTTCGTGAGGGGGCACGCGCTGTGCTTTGTGAGGGGGCACGCGCCGGGTCCGAGCCGCTGGAGCGGGTTCGGTGCGGTGGGAACGTGGCGCAGACGAAGAGCCGCTTAATTACAAATATCACCGACGTTTACTGTTTAAACGTAATGATGGAAGGGATGGACACGTTAAGGACGGGTCCGTTTCTCCAGGGAAGGAGAACTTCTGCAGGAAGGACGCGCCAGGGAAAGCCAGAGCCCCGCTGAGCAACGGCAGACGGAGGAGCCAGTGAAGGGGCTGTCCGCTCGCAGGAGAGGCCCCAGCAGGTGTGTGTGATCTACACAGGTCTTCTCTGTTCCACCCGCCTTTAGTAAGACTTGACTGAGGATTTGGTTCATTCAATGCACATATTAATTATTTAGGAATATTGAATGCACGTCTTTAGGGAGCAGGGTTAATTGGGATAGTAGGAAGCAATTCTTCCCTGTGAGGGCGGTGAGGCCCTGGCACAGGTTGCCCAGAGCAGCTGTGGCTGCCTCATCCCTCTGGGAGTGTCCAAGGCCAGACTGAACGGGGCTTGGAGCAGCCAGGAATAGTGGAAGGTGTCATTTGCCAGGGCAGGGAGTGGGACTGGATGAGCTTTAATGTCCCTTCCAACCCAATGCAGTCTGGCATATCTTGTTCTTAGTAGTCAGATCGAGACTGCTTTTACCTTTGCGAACTGTAAATGTGTATATAGTAGACAAGTGTATTTCCTTAGCCTGTGTCTGGTTCAGCTCCAAGGCTTAGGACTTGCCTCTCTTGCTATGCGCTACCCCAAGAACACCTGGTTCCTCACTCCTGTTGACAGAAAAGGACGGCAGAGTTCTGAAAGAATCCGTCCAGAATCTTTTAGCCTGAAAGGAACCAGACCCACACAAATTCCTTGGCAGTTTAATCCTGATGCCTTAGGATGGGGCAGGCCCATGGGAAGGTTGATAAAGCGCATTGTTGAAGCTCTTTAAATGACATGGTGAGGACAGGAGTGCATCATATCACAATTAAACCATGTGGCAAATCCTCCTTGGCACACCAGCAGGTAACGCCTTTATAGAGTCCTGGGTATCATCAGAGACCTGGAAATAATGGCTGAGGCCAGCACTAGGGAATATAATTTCTTTAAATGTAAGAAAAAAGCAAAACTCAGAAAATGGTGATGGCATTTTAACTAACTTCAAGTGTGCTGCTGGTTCAGTCGCCCCTTTGATGTTGCAGCCGGGTGACCTGGCCTCCCCCGCCATTCATCACTGCCTGGAAATCAAACTCTCCCGTGATCCTGCTTTACAGTCCTCCCTCTGTTCTGCTAATAAACACAATGTTAGTGAAAATAACCATCCAAGAAGCGTTCAAAGGGGATATCCATGGATGAATTTTAGTGAGAGTGCAGTTTCTTACTGCCAAGCCCAAACCTTCAAACTGCACTGCAGAAAAGATAGCGTTCATCTAAACATGTGGCATCAGAATGCAAGGCTCCCAAATTCTGTTGCTCTTGGGCCAACTCTGCGATGTGAATTTCAGGGGAAATGCCTTTAGTTATTTCATTTCACCTGCATTTTACAGTTCCAGTGTTAGTTAAGGTAACAGCTGTGTAAACACCCGTTCACCCCCTGTTTTTAAAGAGTACAATCTGAGAATTCCCTCCTGAAGGTTGCTGGACAGTGCTCAGTGAGTGGTCCCAAAGACCAGCAATGCCAGAGAGCTGTCCTGGCAGGGACTCAGCTGGGGCTGCAGTGGGCATGGCATGTGTTCCACACATGGGCATGGCATGTTGCTCACCTGGGCACAGTGCACGTGTGTAACACACCTGGGCACAGCACATGTATAACTCACCTGGACACTGTGCATGTGTCACACTCGCATGACCCTTGTCTCCTGCCTCATTTAATTTGATTAAATGGCTGTGACCTCACAGCCATGTTTTAATGGCTTCCTGTCATCAACACTGGAATCAAGCCCAGGAATCAAGACTTTGTGCCTTATCCCTTCTGTGAGGCTGAATTAGAAGAAAATTAGGCAGGGATTTTTTGTTTTGGATTTTTGACTTTGACACAGGTTTATTCTGGGTTTAGCAATTGTTTTTACAGGGTGTTGTCTGGACTGTGTAGCTGTGCATGAAGTGGGCTGGGAGAGCCTTGTGGTTGGGTGAGCACAGCTCTGCTGTGACTTTTCAGAGCCTATGTGTTTTCTCCTCTTAGGTCTGGTGCTTTTCATCCTTGCTGCCTCTTTACCTTTTTCTAATCTGATCTGTTGTATTTGTTGTGCAGAGTAACAGACATGTAAGTCTAATACAGTAAATTGCTGTATGTATTATGGCAACACCATGGAAATATCTCTTAGCAGCAGCAGAAAAAAAACCTCTCA
Source organism: Pyrgilauda ruficollis (assembly GCF_017590135.1). Taxonomy (NCBI): domain Eukaryota; kingdom Metazoa; phylum Chordata; class Aves; order Passeriformes; family Passeridae; genus Pyrgilauda; species Pyrgilauda ruficollis. The sequence continues at coordinate 738,848 of NW_024509988.1, read as the reverse complement.
CATTTAATTGTCTAATTTCTTGCTGAATATGGAATGGAAAATATGTTGATTTAACTCTAAAAAAATGTACAGTCAATTTAAGGGAAAAAAGAAAGAAAGGAACCCTTTACCATATCTAATTTCATTAGTAAACTGTAAATGGAAATGATGAAGAGGTATGATTTCAAAGGGCTGGAACCCACACATTTTATGTAGCATTAATCATGTGCTCTTAATTTTTCTGCAGCAGAGCTCTGCGGCGCTTCCAGCTTGGCCATTCACGGCGTGCTGGGCAAGGGTGGGCACTGGCTGGGACCCCCCATGGCAGGGACCCCCCCACGGGGGGACATTTGTGGCCACGTGCCTGAGCTGTCGGGGCTTTGGGGGCTCTGCTCGGGCTGGTGCAAACACAGCATTGCTCGTGTTCCACATTCCTCTGTCAGAGGCTCTTTCTCTTCCAGGCTGTAAAGAGGGTTAAGAAAGGAATTGTCTCTATTATGGTAATTAAACTCCCAGGAAACAGCCTCATTAGACTAATAAAGAGTAAATAAAGCAGGCAGGACACACTTTGTCTTCCAGTACTGAAGGCAGCACTCATTTCCCTTCTTTGGCTCCTGGGCCCTGACACCCGCCTGGAGTCACCTCCTCACAACTTTCCCAGCAGTTTTCCTCTTGAGCCAAAGTTTTCCTTGCTGTGTTGTAGGAGAGAGAATAGATATTTCTAATCCTTGGGGAAGATTTTAGTTGAGTTTTGCTTATCTTCATTAAACCCCTCCTAGTTTTGCCTGCTGGCTGCATGGGAGTGGCTCTGGCTTGGAGCTGATGCCGTGGAAGGCTGGGGCGTGCTGGTGCCGGACACATGTAACAAAGTATGGGTTTGGGTTCTGACAGCAGGGACGTTTGGGGCACCCTTGCGGGTGACACTGCTCTTCCAGCACTAGCCCTGAGGCAGGGACCGCACTGAAAGTGCACAAGCAGCTCTTCTGCTTCTCCAGCAGCAGAATACAGAGGGAGAATGAAATTAGCAGTAAAAGCATTAAAATATTGATAGCCATCATTCCATGTCCTGGCTTTACTAATTAATTATTAATTTTACCTCGAAGGTTAGTGTAAGAGATGGGCTTTCATTTATCAGGCCCCCACCTAGCATGATGTTTGACTACATATTTTTGAACATTATCAGGGCTTTAGCAAATAGCTCTTGTTTTTTCTGGGGAGCAGTTGGGATTTGCTTTGTGTGACTTCATGAGGTGGGAGAAAAGAGGGTCACCATGATATTTAGAAGGATGGAACACCTTCCCTCTAAGGAAGGGCTGAGAGAATTGTGATTGTTCAGCTTGGAGAAGAGAAGGCTTCAGTGAGACCCTAGAGCCCCTTCCAGTGCCTAAAGGGGCTCCAGGAGAAGGACTTTGGACAAGGGATGGAGGGACAGGACACAGGGAATGGCTTCCACTGCCAGAGGGCAGGGCTAGGTGGGATATTGGGAAACAATTCTTCCATGTGGGGGTGGGAAGGCCCTGGCACAGGGTGCCCAGAGCAACTGTGGCTGCCCCATCCTTGGAAGTGTCCAAGGTCAGGTTGAACAGAGCTTGGAACAGCCTGGGATGGTGGAAGGTGTCCCTGCCCATGGCAGGGGGTGGAATGAGATGGGCTGTGAGGTCCTTTCCCACCCAAACCGTTCCATGATTCTATAAAATAATTTTTAAACTGGGCAAGCTTTGAATTTGCTGTGAAGAACGTTTTCTTCTTGAAAGCAGCTTTTGCACTGATAAAGATGCAGATATGAAACTCTGATGTGTGACTGTGCTGGTGAGAAATTGTATCGATTTCAGTGAACTCCACATCCGAACAGGAGCGGGGCTGGTTGTACAGGGCTGGAGCTTTACATTTGTAAACTTCCCATTTCCTCCCCTGCATCAGCAAGGTTTTTGTTCTGTCATTTTTAAAAAGGAATCACAGAAAACTAGAATTTTGCTGTAGAGTTATGAGAAACAGAATTTACCCAGTCTGGACCCTTTTAAGATAAAGGAAATGAAGGAAATTATAGTCTTCTTCTGCATGCTGCTTTCCACTTGTAGCATCTGCAGCGTGCAGGTCCCAGTGGAGCTGGGGAAGTGCCTGAAGTTTCGATTTGCTGATGCTTTTTCCAGGACAGGGACTCTCCCTGTCTGCGCTGTGCGATGACGTACTCAGGAGCACAGGGCTGGGGCTGCTTGCTTGAACACTCACGTGGAACTTTGGGAGCCTGGCTTGTGAAAAGAGTCATAATTCCCCACTTATTTAAAATTTTATTAGGGGATTATATTTGTTAATTGAAATGGCAAATCCAGTTTATGCAGCCCTGTAAAGTACCAGGAACCCTGGGCTGGTTTTCTGCTCATCACAGTGAGTGAGATATTGATACACTTAAAAAGTGTATGTGTAGCTTTTATCTCCAGTGCTTTTTAAAGATCTTTCAAAGGCCTTTCCCAGCCCCTCTGCTGGTACCTTGTCTCAGCACAACATGCTCATCAGTATTACAAGTCCGCTGGGGCCATTGAGCACAAAGCTGCAGGCGCAGCCTCTGCCTGCACATGCTGCCAGGGCAGCCACCACACCCCTCACAGTGAGTCCTGCACTCACTCCCTTTCCAGGGGTGTGCAGCCACAGGGGAGCGTGGCTGTGACCTCCAGTTCGGTGATCTTTAGCAAGGAAAAAGCTTTTCCTGCACAGTCTGCTCTGCAGGATAATGATTTTATCCTAGTTGTGCTGAGCAGATGCATACTGGCTCAGGCTGTGGCCAAGGAATTGGTACTGGTATAAGAGAAATGTGATTTTAAGAAACTTGGTCCAGTTACCTCTGTCCTCCCCCTTTCAGGATATCACTCCCAGCAGAAAAATGCCACGTGACATCCATCTGTGTCCACATAATTGCAGGGTGTGTGTCAGCACAGTGTGATCATTTGTGTGCATGTGACATGAAAGTAATCGGGTTATGGTATCCAAAAGAAACAGCCAAAGAGGAATTTTCCTGCCATGTGATGTGAATGTCTTTGTGTTGTTTCTACATTATGGGAATAAATACAGGATTGAAACAATTTCAGCTAGGATAGATAGCACCAGTTCTGCAGAGACTGGCTGGAGCTAATACATGGGGTTTGGTGAGCTCAGGCCTCGTACAGACTCTCCTCTGCTCCAAAGACAGGCTGCAAAGCACCTTCTTCAAGTTATTCTTGAAAAAAAACCCATTTGTGGTTTCTATTAGAAGCTCTAAGGTGGAGAGATGGACTTCCAGAGGTCTGAGGGCTGGAAAAAGCCCCCCAAAGCCTTGGGAGAAGCACATACTGCCTTCTGCTCAGAGATGACTGATCTGAGACAACTGCAGGCACAGGCAATTTTTCAGGGGTTTAATGCCAACTCCTTTGTCCCCTTCCCTGCTGTGGCTCACTCAGATGCCTCGAGCATTTTGTGCCCAGAAGCAGAAAGTCCTCCTGCCCCCTGAGCAATAGATCCACTAGGATACATCTTCTGCAAAGATAATTTGGGTCACATCTGTCATAGGAGGTGACAAACGGATTTATTTCCTTTGTTATGGCTTTTACCATGAAGACCTTTTGGACTGTTGTGCTGTAGGTTGAGCAGCAGTGAGATGCAGAGCCTGGAATGGGAAGCGACACTGTCTGAGCAGCCTCCGCTGTGCTCAGCAGTGTGTTTCCTCCCAGCCATCCTCCTCCTCACGCCTCTCAAGGCAAGGATTTGTGGCAGCTTCTTCCCTGGGAGGTGGCTGCTCCTCTCAGCTCCTGGAGTGGCTTCATGTCGTTCCTTGAGCCTGGAATCAAACACCAGATTTGTGGTTAATACTCAACAATTGAGGCTGACAAAGGGCCTCAGCTCTGGAGAAGCTGTGGCTGCCCTTGGATCCCTGGAAGTGTCCCTGGCCAGGTTGGAGCAGCCTGGGGTAGTGGAAGGTGTCCCTGCACAGGGCAGGGGGGGGCACTGGATGAGCTTTAAGGTTCCTTCCCACCCAAACAATTCCATGATTGTAAGATAAGGTGTTCCTAAGTAGGAAAGAGTACAGCAATGGGATACTAATGAGAAGCCCTCTGGGACTGGGAAGAGCAAGTTATGATTGAGGAGCTTGCTTCTTGGCATCTGCATAGAAATATCTGTTCTGGTCATGCAGGGAGGTCATGGAAAATAAAGTGACTGGTGGGTTTGGCTTGTGTGACTGATGTGCTTAAGATGATCTGCTCCTTCATTAGCAGCACTCTGATGGAGGACACCAGAGGACACTCAGGGCGAGGACAGGATTTTTAACAAGTAATTTAGAGCCTGTCTGCACTGTGGGATTAGCTGGAGGTATAACTTGAGAGCTGCCAGTAACCTGACGCTTGTGGATGTCTGTGACTGGAGACAGAGGGTGGCTGGGCTGAGCTGGCCGTGCCGGAGGGAGGCTGGAGCTGCTGCTGATCACGCCGTGGGGCTGGGTTGGCTCCTCTGAACATGCCAGGCAGCTCCGGGGCTGGGTTCCAGGCTCGCTGCTAACACTTGGAGCTACTTGGGAGGAGCAAGTGTAAGTGTAGATGGCTTCAGCTGACAGTGGAGTGAGGACAACCCCACCGAGAGCTGAGACACCCGATGGAACTCAAAAATCCACACAGAATGTTGGGAGACAGCACATAGCAGCTTGCAGTTAAATCCTTTTCTTTCTTTTTTTTTTTCCTTGAAAAAAATTCTTTCCACAGTAGCAGACTTGCAGCTGTTAACTAATCCCATAACAAGTGGCATTTAGCCACACATTTTCCAAATTAAATAAGCTTGCATGTTGGACTAGTTTCATACCCTGTAATACAAATACTTTCCCTGCTGGGGAAAAAAAAAATAAAAGAAAAATCCTCTCAAGCGTAGGAAGAGTGGGGAAGGGGAAGGTGGGTGTGCACGGCCATGTCACTACTGCTGTCCCTGTCAGTGCGGCGGTTCCGCACCCAGCACCGCGTTCGCTGGAGGATCTGATGGGTTATCAAGGACTGCTCATGCTTAAATTATTAGTTAAGGCTGTGACATTAAAGAATTGTTATTTGGTCATGGTCTCATGGCTGTGTTTTGCCAGGAGGTGTTTGGAAATTCTCATCTCTGCTGTCACGTAATCTGTACTTGCCCTTTTGGTGGTTTTTTTTCCTGGTCATTTGAAGAATGTTTTCAGATCCTCAACTGACTCCAGGCTCGGCAGTTTTGGGCCACAAGCAATTAGCAGCACATGTTGGTAGAACTTAGGCTGGATCTATTTTGATGGTGTTTGAGAGCACCTCCTCTACCCCCCACCTGCTTCCTGCACATTTTTAAGAATCCCATTAAAAATTTTTCAGGATCCCCATCCAAGCCAAATGCATTGTTTCCATGGAAACAATTAATGGGGAGAGCAATTTATAAGACTGATGTAAAAAAATGAGCACTTCATCAGCCCCCCTGCTGCTCTGATATACAATCTCGAGGCAGAGGCCGGGTGAGGTTTGCATAAGTGATATCCTTAAAAAAGGGGGAGACAGAGAAAGGAGCCTGGGAGTCTGCCTGTGGCACGGTGAGCGATGCCTATTGTGCTGCACAGGCATTATTAGCTCTTGGAAAGGACGAGGTCTTTCAAAATGCTTTTCCTTCAGAGAAGGGTTTTTTTCCTAATCCCACCCTCTGCCACAAGATACGCGGCTTGGGGTCGTGGCTGGCGATGGAGTCATGGCTGGGGATGGCCATGGCAGTGGGGTCCCTGTGTGGGACCTGGCCTTTGATTAAAAGGCTTTCAGGAGGCCCTCGTTAGAGACTTGCTTTAAAAGTGTTCTCTTTGTTGGGTTTTTAAAATTATTATTTCATTTTGTATTTGATTTAAATCTGCCACTTGAGCTCTCTCCCAGTCAATGTTTTGCATTGATTTTATCGATATATATATAAAAAACCTAATCAGAATTTTCTGTTTAAGAAGGAGAATGGGCAGGACACCCACGGGAAAGGCTGTTATTCTGGACAGGGGTCTGAGCAGGATTTGATTTGGAATTTTACAAGAAGTTTATTTTTTGGGAAAAATTAATAAAAAAATCCATCATGTGCAGCTTTGCTGCAGCAAAAGCAGGAATGTGTCTGTGCTCTGAAATAATGTGGCAGAAATTTTAGAGCCTGCCAGAAAACATTACTTGAGAACGGAAAACCCTTCTTGGATCTGGTTCCATATGGAATGGGCTGGGGTGTTGCTGTGGGGCTGGGAGGGATGGAGCAGCTTGGGGAAATTCAGCTCAGGGACCAGCGCATGTAAGAATGAAATGAGTAAAAATCATAATCAAGCAGGAGTTCTTTGCTCCTGTTTCCCCTGATTTCCAAGGGTTTTTCCTGGCTGGGGGTGTTTTCCTGCAGAGGGCACTCGCCATCCACGAACAGCACCCGCAGCGAGGCTGCATCCCCTGCCAAACCCTGAGAGATGGAGAGAAAAAAAATGTAAATTATGAAAGCAAATGATTCCCTGGTAGTGCACAAGGCCAGCGGGAAGAGCCTGAGATTTAAGGAGGAAAAAATCCAATGTGGGGAGCGAGAGGCTGGAGGGACGTGGGGGGCCAGGGGCTGCAGTAACAGGAATCATAAAAGGGGTGGAAAAAGGAAAGGCTGCGTGTCTGGGTTAAAATTTAATAGCAATGGAGATGAGAGCGGAAAAAGCCTTAATTAAGGCAACATCCCAGAAAGGGAAAAGCCAGCAGAGTGGGGCAAATAGAGGGAATTATTTTTGGTTTGCAGCCCCAAGTGTGGGCTGTCACAGCACTGGGAAGCAGCCTTTATTCCGTGTGCTTCTTCCATGCTTCTGTATAGGAAAGGGACAGACTTACAAAGAGCTCAGCCAGGGAAGTATTGGGATCTCTCCATGCGAGGCTCTGAAGTACATCTCTGAGAAAGAAATACTCGGCAGCCAAACGATAAAACAGTTTAGGAATTAAGTATTCTGGAGTTTGTGGAAAAAAATCTCATATTACCAACAAGCTGCCCTTGAAAACAGATTATAGAAATTGTTTAGGGTTATTTTAAACCCGGGTAGAAATGGTCTGGCACCGTCTATGCCATCACTCATCTGAGGTGGAAAAACCCCCATGGATGTGTTCCAGTAAATAGCTCTAGCATTTTATTATTTGCTTTTATTACAGCAAAGGAGCACGTAAACAAAAATATCCTCAGAGCCAGCTCTGCAAATGTAGGTCTGGATGTCATAGAAATCCATCTTCCAGAGAATTTTTACATTGCTGATGAGAATTGTGAATTTATTTTTAAAGTTTCTTCTTGCTACCTGTTTTAGTCTTTTTCGTGTTTTTTTTTTTTTTTTTTCCTCTGCAAATATTTTCTACTTCTCTTTAAAAAAATCAACCATTTTGAAATGGAATGAGGGTTCTTCTATTTTACCAAGGATGATTTTTTGCAAAACATTTTTTAACAAACATAATTTGCAAAGTATGATTTTTATGAAATACGATTTTCATTTGCTCTAAGTTACTGGTTAAAATATCACTGCTTTGAGTAAATTCCCTTCTATCGGTGTATCTGTGCTCAGTGTTATGGGGAGGACGGATGGGAGAATTATTGTTAATAACAAATTTTGTTTCGGGATGTTCCAATCCATTTTTAAATGCGTGGTTTGAGCTCTGTGGAGCCAAGTTAGGTGAAGAAGAAGCAACCTCAAATGGTGGAGTAGTTACTGAACAAGGGGCTCGTGGAGGAGGGTTGTCAGATTTCTGTAGGAACCTTGGGCGGACGGAAAGCTGATTCCCATCTCCCCACTGGAATAACCCGGCTGGTTTGGCAAACACAAATTATGAACACTTCCAAATCCCTAACAGAAATCAGTGTTCAGAATGGTGCAGTTCCTTGTCAGTCGAAAAGACTCGTAATTTTATTTCAGTAGGTTTTACCTGTGGACTTAAGGAGGTGACTCGACCTGTTCAGAATTAGGATAATGTTATTGGGGCTCCTGCCTTTACATTTATGTGACTGTTGTGGATATGGGTGTCCTGTTCACAGGCTTAGGACTCAGCCTTAAGAAATATTCTGTATTGGCACAGAATATTTTAGTCTCATTGTACCTTTTCTGAACAAAATTAAATTGTTTTAACTAATTTTGGTTTTAGTTGTGATTTGACAATAAAATCTGTGCCTGCTGGCTTGACCTCCACTTGTATTTTAATATTTAAAACGGTCATGAATGAAAAGGAGTGTGGCTGCCTGTAATTTCATGGTATTTCTTCATTCCCTAGTGAAAAAATACAGGTGAACAAGGAAGTAAAAAGGACTTCCTTTTTATCCCCAAATACACTAATTACTAGGGAGCAATTTTTGTGTGCAAAACGTGATTGTTCATAATTTTTCTATGGATGTGGGATTTCCTGAATGACAGGAGAAACAGCACCATGTGCCTGATTTTGATAGATCTGCTACAAAATCTCATCCTTTATAAATTGCTTCCCCATAAACAAATTATGTCTCTGTTTGTATGTTTTGCCAAATATATTTGTTTTTGTCTTAATGTGTGTTTCATGCCTCTATATTGATAGGTAAGTGCACAAATAGCTATAAGGACTGACTCCTAAATAATCTCACAAAGGAAAATATATGTGAATTCCAGTTGCTGTTTTCTCAGGGATGCAGAATAAACCCAGAATTGAAATCTGCAATCCCTCCTTCCCGAATAGACTCGTGAGAGCAGCCTGGCCACCGGAGGAAGCGGCTGGCCCCAGACAGTGGCCCTGGACAGTGGCCCTGGGGTGTCCTGCAGTGTCACTGCCCAGCCCAGGAGTCGCCTCTTGGCTTTCACCTGACCCTTCCTATTATCTCTCTTCCATGTTACATTCCCTCTTGTACAGATATTCCCATTCATAAAATCTTTCCCCGATTGTGGCAGCGAGGGCTGGGGTGTATCAGGAATAAATAAGATCCCAAGCAGCAGCTATTCGTCAAAGCCCTCATTTCCTGGAGTTCTGCCCTGATCCCTCTTGCATGCATCGCATTAGAGGGCAAAATCTCTTCTTATTTATTTTATACTTTCTTCTGTCATTTATTAAACATCAGAATGCTGCGCGTGTGCTCAGCCCCGGGCTCAGGCAGTCCCGCCTGGCAGCGCTTCCCGCTGCGGGAACACGCGGCCGGGGCCGAATCCCGAGGGCTGTGGTTGTGGTGATATCAAAAATCTGTTCAAACTCACCCATCCTTTCCTGTCTCACACCAGGAGCTGCCCTCACTCCTGGCAAAGCTGAGGGCATACAGGGAGCTGCCTGGAAGTCCCACGTCCCCTTAGTGGGGATGGGAACCACCGGCGCAGTCGGTGCTGAAAATGGCCCCTTTGGCACTGGCTCAGCCAGCGTGCTCACGCGTAGCGTGTGTGCTGTACTGGGAGCCATGGAAAGGTACTGGGACTAATTTATAATGGTGGGATGAAAGTAGTAATTCTCTTCCCCCCTTTGCTCCATCCCATTTCAACTGGGACATGTATGGATTATTTTTTTTGGCTGGAATTTTAAAAATAATTTTTAAAACCCCCCAAAACCATATGAGTTAATTTTATTTATTTTTAAATTTTTATTCTGGGTTTGCATTCTAATATTCCAGAATATTATTTGCTAATGTTTTCTGCTTTTCTCTCTGGCTTTCACCCTCCTTTATCTCCTGTTTCCCTCTCACCCTGCTCACTGGATGGGTTGCATTTTCTCCCGGAGCTGAAGCCGTTGCTCCCCGTGCATCAGGAGGAAAGGATTAGCTGTACTTCTCTCAGACCTGAGGCATTACTGTTTCTTCTCCATACTCAGCATCCAATTGTCTGGCTCTATCTGGGTCCTAAATCCATCCTGAATTGGTTTCCTAGCTGGCAGATTTGTGTGTTCCATCTTGTTTTGGGACCTGGCTTTGATCTGAATATCTTAAATAATTTTCTATTTTTCCAAGGAGAAGTTTTATTACATGCAGACAATCTGTATATGACTAGCGAAAATGAGAAGATAAAGGGTTGATTGAAAACATGTCAAATGCTGGTTTTTGCCAACAACCCCGGGTTTGATCGTGGAGGGAGCAGTGACAAACCCTCGTGTTGGGAATGGATGGGCTGGCGTTGGCCTCCGGGAGAGAAATGGTTAAATTATGCACTCGCTGGAGTATGAAGGCAGTTCTTCTTTGCTGACAGATAGTTTGACCAGTGTCAGGTTATCCCGATGCGTTCAGCATACCTTCATTGCATCATAAATAAAACAGACAAATTACTTTTTTTTTTTTCCTCCTAGGGTGGAATAAGCAGGAGGAAGGGGAGGGATAGGGATTGGGACAGATGGGGGTTCGGGGGGGTGAAGAATTAGAAGGAAAAGAAAAAAGAGAGAGATCTTTGCAGACACTCTATGAATCTCTGCTTGGCAGCTGAGAACAATGAGAAAAGCAAGCAATTACCTCGAATCCTTCCCCTTATCCAGACATAGGAAATATATTCCTGCCTGAGCCTTTTTTCTCCTCTCACCCTCCCTCCCTCCCTCTCTCCCTCCCTCCCTTGCCCTCCCTCTCTCCCTCTCTCCCTCTCTCTTTCCCCCTTGTATATCTAATTTAATTCTTCAAGGCATGGCAGATGTAACAAAGAAAGGAGGGTCTGTGTGGATGGGCCACTTCCCAGCACAGGACGAAGCCATCCTCCATGGCAAACATCCTTTTCTGTTCTCTGCCCTGGCAGACTCCTGCACCCTCAGCAGCAGCATCCATGAAAAAGGAGCAGAAAGGTATTTTATAGCTCCGGCTCTTTTACAAATTCCTCCCAAATCCACTGGTGTGAATACTCAATCCTACTGGCCGGGTGCAGGAAGCCAATGTGTTCTTTATCTCCAGAAATCCATCCCAGAGGATGGATTTGCCCAGAGGGGCAAAAAGAGCCCTTTCCCCACTTTTCCCTCAGCAGCTATTTTCAGTGGTCTCTTTACCAGCAGCTCCCTTGTTCTCCGAAAATTCTTGTAGGATTTAAATTCGCATTCTTGAATCTTTTTTACACCTTTTTTTCCAAAGCAGCATTAGCAAATATTTCCTGAGGTTGCTGGGTCCGTAACAGGGATGTCCCTGGGGGGTCCCCCTCTGCTTCCTGCCTTGAACCCCATGGCAGAAGGGGCACTGATGTGCTGGGTTACCTGGACGTGATGGTGATGAACACGTAGGACCCGTGCCCCCTTGGATCGTGAGCCTTCCAGTTGTGAGAATGGTTGTTCTTGTAGAAGTATTCTAGCCTTTTAATTGCTGATAAGCCTTTAGGTAGCAGATGTATTTTCATTTTTGAGGTAATAAATACTGCAGGTATGGTAGTGCTGATCGGATTGCTGCTTCTCTCAGTCAACCATGTGCTGTGCTCAGGGTGACCCTGTGTTTGTAGTGTCATGGAATTGTCTGGGAACAGTGTCCAGAAACCCCCCGCCCCCGACTGCCAGCACAGTGGGTGTCTTCTCAGGGTCTCCTGGTTGCTGCATCCCCTTTCCCACCCGGCATTTGTGTTTCAGGGGACATCCATAATTTTGTTTGTCCTGTGCTGTGTTACAGACCTTTTCCTTGCACTGCTTGGAGTCACCCCAACACCTGCGCGTCAGGATTTAAAAGGGGACAAACTGTCTGTTGCCACTGCCTTTACTTTTAGAAGCAAACTGAAACCACTATTAGACTTTTAATAATTTAAGCTAAAAATGCCATTCCTTATGGATGTCTCTGGCTGTATTTTTACAGTCAAGGGATAGAAAGGAACATTATAGGAAATTTAAAGGAGGCTTTGGGTATTAAATCTTCACCTCTTCCAGAAGATAACGCAATTCCGTAAATCTGCGCGAGACCTTTGTTTAACCCACCCCCCGCTAGTGCGGGCAGGTTTTATAGGCGCCTGTCTCGCTGCCGCTCACAGCCTGTGTTTTACATAATACCCTTCAGCATCACTGATATTAACCTTGATGGCATTATTATTGCTATTTACAGTTCATATGCTGGGAATGGTAAACTTGAATGGGATTAATGAAATAAATTAAGTGATGGAAATATTAATGCTATTAACAATCAGTAACAATAGTTGACAGCAGAGAAAAAAGAATAACCTGCCATTAGCCAAGCAGGGTAGGATCTTTCTCACATCAGCATAAAGGTATCTGACACTTCATTTTGATAAACCCCAGATTAATTTTCTTTCAAGAAACAACTTCTCCAGGGTCTTCATGCTTCTGTGTTTCAAAACTGAGCTCCTGGCATGTTGCCCACGTCACCTTTCTGATGACCAAGAACCCAAGGGTAGGAGCTTGATGATGAGGACAGGCCTTGTGGGCTCTGTCCAACACTGCTGAAATTTGCCTTGGTTTAGTCCCACAGGGATTCTGGGCTTCACGAAGCTGCTTCAACATGTTGTCTGTGTCCCTTTTCCAGCAAAAAAAAGACTCCCTGCTGCTGATGTGAATTTACAGCGGGAGGAGCCATTGGTGATGCACAACTGGTTCTTTCTGTTGTGCCATTTCCATTTGAAAAACGAGATTCATCCAGCTGGAGGGTTACTAGGCTCATAGGCTGTTCGGAGCTGCTGGATGTCATTTTGGGTTGATGTGGTACTGCAAGGGGATCTCTCCTCTCTGTCCCCCCCGCCCCCCACTGGCTTGGGAACAGGCGAAGGTGACTTTATCAGGCCTGCAAGAGGTGGATGGCTCCTGGGCTGTGTAGGGCTTGCTGTGATTTTACCAAAGCCCTGGAGAAGAGAAATACCAGTCTGCCTTCCTTTGTGTTCCTCATGGGAGGTTTATCCTAAGCCAGAGCCCAGGTTTATCAGATGTGACCATGTTTCAGCACTCAGTACCTTTGTGCATTGTTGCTCGTGGGGCAGATGCTGAGGCTCTGGAAAATTCCCCGCTGATAAGGTGAGCAAAGGTTGGAGAGAAAAAAGCGTTGCTAATTTTTTCCCCTTCCAAGTGTGTCTTGCCAATCCTTCCCAGCTGGCTTCTCACACTAGGGAAGAAAGTGAGCCCATAAATAAATCAGGGCAGGACACCTGGAAAGAATAAAGTGCCCTTCTCAGCCTTGCAGGGGAGGACGACTTGGTGTCTGCCGGCTGGGACACAGAGGCAGTGTGGGAAAGGAGTCAGACTTGCGGCTGGGCAGCATAGGGATGCTTGGGAGATGCCGTCGTGCTCTGCCAAAACAATTTGTTGGCTACAGCGTGGCTTTTAGAGTTACTGATAGTGGTCTTCTGCTGAAGCTCAGTATGACGAGCACTTGCCACTCTTTTGGTAATGCTGGCTTTAGTCAGAGTGGACACTGAAATCTCTTAGGATAACCCCAAATTTCAACCCCTTAAAGGCTTCATCTCTGGGAGCTGCTCAGGTCAGGACTGGCAGGTTGCTTCCAAGTAAACAGGGCCATACAGTGATGAGACAGTCTAGTTGAAGTGTTTGTCTCTTTTCTGTCATATCTTGGATTATCTTGTGTCCAAATTTCAGTGTGTGTGGTTTTGTCTATGAGGAGGAAAACAATTCCTTCTAATAACCCCATTTTACTTTCTGATGGGAAAAAAATGTTCAAACACCTGAGATACTCCTTAGATGACTCCCTTCAGTAGAAATGGTCTTCTCCTGATTCTCAAACCCCCAGTTCTAGGGGGGCCTGAAAAGGAATAGTGGACTTTGATCCAGGGACGTGAAATATGGCCAGAAAAGCCCATTGTTTTACCAGCAGCCTTATCTCTGATGTGCTCCCAGCCACTGTCAGAACCTGAGACTTTTTCCGGAGCACATCAGACCTGTACATTCATTATCCACTCAGGGCACAGATAAATGAGTATACATGCTTTTCCTCAGGCTCTGGAAAATGCCTCGCCAAGCCCTGGCCAACGTCAGGAGGGGCCTGTGCCAGCGATGTCCTTCTCTGTGGGGACAGCATGTGCCTGGTGCGGGTTCTTTCACCAGCACCTTGGAGAGCCTCTGGCATGTCCTGCGTTGCAGACACATTTCTCTGCAAGACATGTTTCATATTCTACAGGCCGTCCCACCTCTGCCTCTTGGCTGTTGACCACTGAGGCATTTTCCCTGGGCTGTGTACTCTTCCGTGTGTTGCCTCTGTGTTCTCTCTCCAATGCTGGGGTCTGTGTTCAGTGTTGCTGCTTGGTGCCCTGACAGGATGGCAGGCTCCCAGGCACTGCCTTTGAAAGGGAATGGGAGACGCTGTGCTCATCTGAACTGAAGCTGCTGCAGGCAGGAAACCAAATTCAACAAAGATGGAACCCAATAAATGATTGTATTTTGAAATAACGGGTCTAAGGGCTGATGAATTGCAGTCCCAGTTTAACACCAAAATGTGGGGGCACTTCTGGAGACAGGCAGCTCCTTTGGCCTTGGAGTTACAGAGTTGTCTTGAGATACTAAGAAAATTTCTCTTTTTAATTGCTTCTGGCCTTAATCATCCATTAGCCATTGCTTAGGTCCCATCAGCCCATGAACCAGTATTCTGGGTTATTTGAGGAAGAATCCTATTTTCTGTTCCTTCTTGGTGAAGGTAAAATGGCTGCAGCGTGCTTTAAGATGGAGCCTCCCTTCTGGAGGGATAGAAATGGAATTAGCAAACATAAATTGCATTCAAAATAGCAGTTTCTGCTTTATCTCACTGCACTCTGCTTTCCTCCCCGTCCTCCTCTCCCTCCCTCTGTCCCAGCCCCTTTCCAGAGCAGAGCAAGTAGTCATTATGCGGGGAGTTTTTTATCCACTGGTTTAACTTGCATATTTCTGCAGCAGGGATGCGAGTTAAAGTTACAGCACGTTGGGTTTGCTCACGCTTTTCCTCGGACGTCTTGTAAAATAGCCTGAGAGAGCTGACAGCAGGATAAGACCTGGCATGAAGTTGGGAATAATCTTTCTGAATGCTACAAAAAAATACCAAAATGCAATTTGCTCTCCTGTTTTTAGCTTTGCATCCTTCAGGCTGCACACATTTCTAAGCACCTTCGGTTCCTATTTATTTTAGTGCTCCCCATCTCCTAAGAGCAATTCAACATCTGAAAGCTTTGGATCCAAAAGGGGTTTGTAGGAATAATGCCAGACCCGGGGGGAGGGGGGTCAGGGGATCAAAGAGAGGGGGTTAATGTTGGCTGCCTGTGCCTAAATCTGTTTTTCCACCTGAAACCAATAACGTTGTGGTGATAGGAATTCTGTAGGTACTAATTATTCTTCTCCTTATTCCTAATTCTACTCCAGGTTGGGCTGGTATTAGGTGTAATTGTTTTTATTAGAGAATAATACTGGAAGCAACCATTTATAAACTCACTAAAGCTGTAGAAACATTTACTCTCAAAGTTTTGTGAAGCTTTTTATGATTTCCGTGCATATTGTGGTTAATATTTCCAATTAAGCTATCACATGTGCCGCATATATTATGTAATTATACTGGAGGAGCAACTCAGAAATTACAAGACAAGGACACAACAAAAAGTTAATTAAAAATGTGAAAGCCTTAAGAGGCAGAGAGAACAACAAATTTCAGGAAATTAATAGTCTAGATTAAAAATTATTCAGTGTCTTCACTCTAATGGGAGCCCGTTTTAATATTCAGCATTCCATGTCAATATTGGAAGTTTAAATCCTGAAATGTGAATTTCCACGCTTTTGTGACATTGGCTCACAATCTTAACGTCCTTTTAATGTACTTTTTGTTGTGTAAATCTGTATAAGTACCATCAGTCATCAAACCTGACATGTGCCTGCGTGCGGCAGCCCCAACCTGCATCTATTAGGGCTTTTTGTGTTTGTGCAGTGGAACCTCCTTAGACAAATTCCACTGAAGGCACAAACCTGCTAAAGGAATAAATTTGTTTTCCCCTGAAACAACAGACCTGCATCAAAGGAACATCCAGGGAAACAATAAGTCATTGCAAAAGATAAATTTCTTTCCTGCAGCAAGGCAAAATGTACCAAGGGTCTGACTTGTTGAAGAGGTGAAGCTGTGGACTTACCAGGGCAGTGGATAAACCCATTAGAATATAGACCATCATTTAAGTAATTTAAAAATTATAAAAAAAGAATCCAGACAACACCTTGTGCTTTTCATGTGGTGCTGTGGTTTGAGGTGTTTTAAGAAAATGCAGGGAAAACATGAATGAGAACATTCCTCCCACCTGAGCTTCAGTGCATGGCTGAAACTGAGCTTACTGGTCAACAACAAGCTGGCAGCCACATGGCACTTTATTTAAATGTATTCAAATTTAAAATACATTTTGCCTGTGTCCACAAATAAACAAGAGGAATAGAGCAAGGGTTTGAGGAGAGTGGGGCAGCACAGTCAGCAGTGAGCATCTGTTTTTCCCCACCCCAGGACGGTGCTTTGCTGAGCTATGGTGCCCTGAGTGCTTTTAGCTCAAGGTGTGGCCCTGGCTGGGGCTGCAGGGGAGCTTTTCAGAGGCCGCCAGCTGCGCAGAGGTATCTTCCAAGCACGCAGTTGAGAGGATGGGGCTGAAAGACCATGCTGGAAAACTTGTCACACAGCAGGCACCTGCAGCCATGGGGAAGGACAGGGGAAAGGACGGAGAAGGGAAGGGGCTCAGGATTTTCTGCTGCCATGACAATATCTTTTTACAATTTTTTATTTTAAAGATAGGATGGGTGAGGTCTTCACTGGCCATGGAGAGGTCTCTGGAAAGTGCCAGGGAAAAGCTTTATGAAGGTCTTCTCTCAATACATTGTCAAATATCTTTCCAAGTGTGTCTGTGGGGAGAGGTGAATGGTACGAGGTGCGCAAAGAAAGGGAGAGTCACCCCACACACCTGGTGCCTCTCCAGTCCTGCTGAAAGGCCAGAGGTGTCCTGGCAGGTTTCTGTCCTGGGTCCTTTGGCCTGGTGCTTGTGAGGATTGCCCAGATGACACCTGGGCAGGGAAACCCTTGATAAGGATGGACGTGGTGAGTCCGTCACTGTGAGCACCAGGCAACACCAGCCTGGAATTGAAGGAATGCATATTCCTGTCTGGATTTGGAGTAGATTATTTACCTACCTGACACAGTTGAGCTCTAAAAGTACTTAATGGGTGTCTGCTCTGTACTTGGCACTCTGTGCTGGAGTTTTGGCCGAATTCTGTCCATAAGTAGATTCATTGCTGTCATTTGGATTTGTGGTGGCAGCATTTGCCCATTATTGTGTTATTTTAATTCCCTCAAGAATCTAATGAAAATTAAGTGAAAAAATAAGGCTTTCTGTATTCTATTTTCAAAATGATGGATTGATAGAAGGACAGGCGACTTTGACTTGTAGGCTGAAGATTTTATGCATATATACATAACAGATATGGAGACAGAATTTTTCCCTTATGGCAATGGAATGGTTTTGATAGTCTCCATTAAAATAGATTTGAAAATACCATTTGTTTTATGTTTAAACCTTAAATTAAATTTTTCAATAATAAAGTATGCTTATTATAACCCAATTCTATCAATCACTGAAATGAACAGCATATTGGTGGGTTCAAGCAAGTAAATAAATGTGTTATTTTACTGCATGTCAGGAAGGTTTATTGGGTAGAATTCTTCCCTCTGAACTGGTGGGTTAGAGGTTTAAGCATCACACCAAGGACTTGCAGTGATGCAGAGTGCTGAGCCTGCTTCTTAGGGCCTTGGGCAGAGGCTGGCAGCTCAGACAAGGCATAAAAGTGTGCTGCTCTCTGTCCAAGCTGTTCCCATGGTTGCTTTGAGAAAGTACCTTCAGAAATATGGTGTTGGGAGAGCCACGTGATGTGCCATCTTCTGCAAGGATGTTTGAGTTGTTGCTATGGATCTTCCAGTTGCTGTGTTTGTCTGGGGTCATTGTGATCGTTAAACTGATGATTTTAATATGTGCTTGGAGACGTGATGAATGAGAAAATAGTTTTAGATAAGATTTGGTTCTCGGAAGCAGGTGTGGGCATGGGGAGCATCTCCCTCCTTGGTCACTGCTCAAGGCTTTGCAAAATCTTTCCTTTGCACAGTGCAGTTATTGCTAATGGAGAAGGTGTGTCAGTGCTGTAGGACAGGGACCTTGGACTGAACAGGTACAGTTGGTGGGCGTGGACATTTCTGGGTGCTGGCCTGTAACCTTCCATGTCCCAGGGACTCCCTCCAGCATCAAAGCAGCTCGAGGAAGGAGGCACAGGCACTGTTGTACACCTGTGTCTCTGTGGTTGGTGCTGTACCAGGCACACGTCCTGTTTTCCTTCATGTCCCAGATGTTCATGGAGCAAGAGAATGCCCATAGCTGTCTGCAGCTGCTGGGTGCAGGTGTGGGATGGGAAACATCCCTCTGTTGTGTCCTGCAGTCCCACACTTGCTCTGCACACAGAGTCTTGCTGTCCTTACCCAGCTTGACCTGCCCTGCATATCCTGGTGGCTCTGGACACACAGCCCCTGGCATGGAGCATCCCTGTGCGGCGTCAGTGCACTCATGGCTCATGGGCAGGGGTACAGTCGTGGAGCACCGGTCCCCGTAACTCAGAGCTGGGAGCCTGTGCTCCTGTCTTCGGTTCCACTGGGCCCCCTGAGTGCTCTCTGAGAGGAGACCTGAATAAATCACATTACAGTAGCCTGAAGAAGAGGTCACAAATCTTTTTGAAGAGGAAAGAAGCCACTTCTGGCCACTGCTGAAACATGGACTTCCACATGTATCCTGTTAGAAAAAATTAATTCCATGTTGGGAAACTTATCGACATGCTTGGGCATAGCTCTTAGACAAGGGAGAGCTACTAACACTCCAGTGACACTTTCCAGATGTTCTCCCTTCAATAATTATCCATCTGCTCCAGGCTGGCTTGCTGCTCCTCGGACATCCCGGGAAGGCGGGATGACAGCCGCTGAAGGCCAATGACAGGTTTGGCAGAGGTGGAAATACTCTGGCAAGCTGAATAAATTCTGAGTGTTCTGGGTTATTCATCACTAATGTGGCTCAAAAGAAGGAGCAGGGATGGAGTTCAGAACTCGCCTCTTGTTCAGACACAGTGAGGACACCATCCCTCCACCCTCTGCTGGGGAAAGCAAACTCTCCTGCCTAGGCTGTGTTCTTCCAGTTCCCACTGATCACCACGTGGAGTGTGCACACCCTGGTAACAGCTGTTAGAGGTGTTGATGTAGCAGATCATCAACTACCATGAGCATCATGGAGAGAAAAATTGCCATGACAGGTTGAAGTCTGTTCCCAAATTACTGGAAAGCATGAGAAGGTGAGAGGTTCTCCCCGCCAGTTGTTTTCACTGAGCAGGTTGGTCCCAGTGTGTGGGGGTTAATTCAAGACCTCCAACCTGCAGTAGCCAGGCCCTTCTCCCTTCAGCACCCTAGGGGTCTGTCCCACTGCCAGCCCACCCAGCCAGCTCATTCACAGGGCTCCAGACACTGCAGCCTCTAAGGACAAGCAGAAAGTTAAGTATTTTTTCCCAGAAAGACGGAAGTAGAAGGAAGTTGTGTTTCTGCAGTGATGGGTGAAATCTCTTCATACAGATACTTTGGAGATGAAGCACACAAAGTGGAGCTTGCACGGGTCTTTTGTTTTACAGAATGTGCAAAAGCTCCACAAACAGCTGTAGCAAAGCCACTGAGGGCTTGCCTTGCCTGTGTGAACAGTGCTGAGGAAAAGGGGTTATCAGTTCAAACCAAACAAGATAATTGCTGATCTGGGTTGGCAGTTCTGGCCCTCTCCCCAATTTTTGTCCCTTGGGAGGTAAAAGAACTGAGAAGTACAGAACTTAGTTTAAAAAAAAAAAAAGAAGAAGAAGAAGAAGAAGAAGATCACAAGATTCAGATTAACTGAAAACCTTCAGATCAAGAATATTCATCAAACATGAAATCTTTGGTGTGCAAAATTCTTTAGATTACTGTAATTGGGTTTTGCTGTTTGTGACTTGAGACTTATGATGTCATTTCATGTTTATCTGTGAAGGGACCTGGGTATAACATCATGTGAACATGACCAAGTGTGATGGAATGCCAAAAGCTAAAGAGAAACAGATGAGTTCTGGGCTGGATACCTGCTTTACCCTCATATCTAATAAGGAGAAATCTGGGATGTGGAAACAGGGTGAACAGTAAGAAGAGAAAAAAATTTGGCACGTCTTTTGTTGAAATTCAATCCTCCCCCTCCCTAGAATGCCCAGAAACCATCTGCAAACTTTTCAATCATTTTTTAGGATACAGTGAATTTTATCATAATTTTGTCAACCAAAACCATATGTGCTTTTTCTATTGACAACATAGAATAACAAAATCATATTTGTTCAGACCACAAGGCAGGTAATAAATAACTGTGGACACACTTCTACAACCTAATGTGGTGGGGTTGTTTTTTTTTTTTTTTTTTTTTAAGGTATTGAATATTACCTAAAAATTTAATTTGGGAGGTAAAGTAAACTTCTGAAGAGAAAACCATCTGAGAGAAAGCTTGTGGCTCAATAACTTTCACCTTCCTGTTAGACTGATTCTAGCTCAGTGTCCTGAGGCCATAACAAAAGGAACTCTTCCCCTGCCTGCCCACAGCCTTCCATAGTTATCCATGCACGTGGTTATCTGTGCACATGGTTATCCATGCACACGGTTATCCGTGCACATGGTTGTCCATGCACATGGTTATTCATGCACGTGGTTGTTCATGCACATGGTTATCCATGCACATGGTTTTCCATGCACACGGTTTTCCATGCACGTGGTTGTCCATGCACGTGGTTGTCCATGCACGTGGTTATCCGTGCATGTGCTATCCGTGCACGTGGTATCCATGCACACGGTTATTCATGCATGTGGTTGTCCATGCACATGGTTATCCACGTGCATGCAGACTGCCGGTCCCAGTCCCAGTGTGTTCCCTTTGTACTCTGGCACCATTTCGGTTGGCTGTATGTTCATTGCTCTGAGAAGTTTGGACCTGTGAGGTAAAAAGATGAAATGTGAATTAAAGTAATTCAGGATGTTCTTCCTCCTAATACACCAGCCATGAAATATCTCTCCTTACTGATGTTAGACAAGTTAATCTTTCAGGTTTGGCCAAATACTGCCAAAATCATGCAAAAATCCTTCCCTGTGAGGGTGGTGAGTTCCTGGCACAGGGTGCCCAGAGCAGCTGTAGCTGCCCCATCCCTGGAAGCATCCAAGGCCAGGTTGGTTGTGGCTTTGAGCAGCCTTGGATAGTGGAAGGTGTCCCTGCCCATGGCACGGGGTGGGATGAAATGAGCTTTAAGGTCCCTTGCCTCCTAAACCATTCTGGGATTCTGTGATTCTATGAAAAATCTTTACTCTAGAGCATCAGAATAGTCCTGCCCCGGGTTGGCTTTGCTGACAAGCAACATTTGCTCATTTTCTGGGTCTAAAAAATAGGAATGCAAGGAACCACCTAAAGCACTTCAGAGAAGTCAGCCTTTTTTGTGGAGTGGGCTCAGCTTCTAATCACCAAATGCCAACAGGGAATATGACAGAGATGTTAGTTAATACCAGTTAGCCACTGGAAGAAATTCCCAAAAAAGCTGGTGAACTCCTTGTCTCAGACTGTCTATAACTTGGACAGGGTGAGAAACTTGTCACCCAAACTTGCCTGATGGGTGCTTTAGCAAGACTTTGAGCATAAAGAATGAGCATTATTACAGTGGCTTACACTGACGTTTGGGTCAAATGAATTAAAGAAAATACCAGTGAACTCATGTGTAGACAAACACATGGTTTGAATATGATTCCATATATTACATTATTAAACATGCAGTTGTCATGGTGCTAGCAGTGATAAACAGCCATAGGTTTTTATGGCCATGCCTCATTAAGATTCACTTGGGGACGTGGTTGGATCTTCACTGCTTGACTTTGCGCTCTCCTCACTCTATCTGTTTTAGTGCAGCATCTCCTCACTCCTCGTCCTTAACCACAGCATTGGGCTCTGCCAGGTTGTTTTCATTCTTTCTCCATAACAATGAGATAAACAGAAAGACACAAACCTTGGGCTGAAGAATCTACCCTTAAAGCTCTGCTTATCTGTTGTAATAATACCCCAAGACTTCATCTGTGTTGTGGCCTAGGGGTTCACCTTGAACCTTCCCAAGCTAAAGGACCCAGTGGAGGAAGGAGGAAAGGAGGAAAATCATACAATTTGTCAGCAATGATGATAAAATAATTAATAGACTTTGCAGGTCATTAAAGCCTTCCTTCTAAGTTCTTGATGATCATAACAAATAATCAATTAAAACCTTCTAAGATTAGCAAGCGTTATTATCCCTGTTTTATGGACTAGGTGACTGAGGTACAAAGAGATTAAATCCTCAGCCCTGTATCGTCCACCCATGTCAGGGTCCTCCTGTCCCAAAACCTTGGACACCCATAGATGTGCCAGTGCCCCACAAATGGAGGACTGAATTGTCTTGAGGGACTGGATTGGTCTTTTCCAGCCTTGATGATTCAGTGACATCACAAGAGCAGGTCCTGGGCACTTCTGAGGATGACACATGGGAGACAGTTGTTGGGCAGCTGAGCTGTTTGGAGTCTGTTCCTTTATCCATTAGTTACCACCTTCATCAAGGTCAGGCAGGACCCATCGGGTCACTGGAGCCACCACTGTGGAGGGGCTTCGGTCCCAGCAGTGAAAGTCTCTGGCCTTGGGAGTGTGATTGCTCAGGAGCCTTGGGAATGGTCTGACTGGGAAGTTTCCTGAACAGAGACCACAGAACCTGCAAACACAGGAGATGAAATGTCCCACCAGAATTAGTGATTAGTGACTGTCTTCACCTCTCTTAAGTCTTGAGACCTGGTGTAACCATTAAGGAATCCAGCCCTTCCTTGGGAGTGCCTGGGAGTCCCTTCACTGAGCAGAAGGTGTGGGTACCACCTTTCAGCAGGGACCTCTTGAGCTGTGGCTGTTGCTGGGAAGGTCAGAGCTTGCCTCCCATCCTACCCATTGTCAGCCCAGGGACAGCAGTTGGAAGAGGGTTGTTGGTGGTGATAGGGGCTGGTGGGGAGTGTGTTTGAGAGGCTTGGAGTCCAAAAGTGGGTGTCGCCTCTGGCTGCAGGGTGGCCAAGGTGGCCAAGTGTCGGGTGGTGAATGTGTGTGCTGAGGTGGTAAGAGTCAAATGTGTGTGCCCTTGGTCCTCTCCTGCTGTCACCAGTGACAGATGTTGTGCTTTGCTCGCAGCCATTGTTGTCTGCCTCTGCGTCTCTGGGGCTGGGCTGGGGGTGCCACCACCCTCCTGAAGGGCTCAGCTGAGAGCCCCGCCAGGCCCCTCACCCCAAGGACCTTGTGATGCTGATGCACCCCCTGCCGTGATCTGTGCATCCAGCTGGAGACCCTCTCACCTCCTGGGCTCCCCCAAACCACGGGTGGGCCCAGCGTTCAACTGCCTGCACAGCTGCTCCAGAGGCTGAACCTGCTGATTCACCTTTTCACCACACAAGGGCTTTGTCCAATTCGTGCTTTAGTAGCAAATTCAGGAGATTTAGGGGAAACGTGGCAACTGCTGAACTTCAGAAAGATGCGTTGGAGATACCCAAAGGGTTTAGATTCCAAATGCAGTAGAAATGAGGGTTTGAGTGTTTTTTTCTCTTCCAACAGATGCTCTGTTTTCCATCCCTTTTGCTGTTTTCTAGCAGAAGTTCTGCCTCCTCCTTATATGTGGAAATGAAGGTCTGTGCTTGTCGTGTTCCTGAAGTACAGGCCATTTTCTTAGAAATCCTCAGTTTTCAAGACAAAGCACCTGTGCCCAGGTTTCCTTTCAGGCATATGGCAAGGGAGAGCACATAGTCTGTTTTGCAGTGAAAATTAGACTATTTTTATCTCTGAAGAGCTCTCGTTTACACCTAATTTCTAGGTAAAGGACCCACTTGTTTTTCCTTCTTTTCTGAACACTGAATGAGGGATATTTCATAACTCTGTTCTGTAACGTGATCAAACCTGCAGGATCCACAACTTCTTCCATGACTCACTGTGCCGATTGCTTTGTCTGGGTTATAAATTCAAGCTGTTGCCACCAGCCTCCTTTTTTCTCTTCAATATTTTAATATTACATCTAATATTTAACAAGCATAGAAACGATGAAAATGCTATGGTATGTGTGACATAGGACAGTGAATTGGGTTGAGGCTGCTAAAAATCCTTGTTTTTTGCAGAGGTTGCTGTTGCTTTTGTGTTGGTTTGTTTTTAAACCAAACCAGAAACCACTCCAAGAACACTAAAGGAAATCTAAGACACAAAATGTTTCACAGGTCTGGATGCTAATAAACACAAGAACCCTGTTCTCTGTACACTTTAAAGAAAAACAAGATTAGGGTTTCTTTCACAGCTGCCTCAGTTTGGAGGCCAGAGTTTTAAAAAAAGCACCTTCTGCCTTCCAAAACCAGAAGGCAATTCCATTGGGGCAGCTCCTCTGTGTGACCAGGGTGAGGGCCAGGAAGGGAAGCTGAGTTGAAGAAAGTGCTACTTAAAGTAAATGCTAATGATTTAAAATGTTATTCCTTCTGTGCTTTTAGAGACAAGAAAAAAAAAGTAAAAAAAAAAAAAAGAAAAAAAAAGAAAGAGTAATAAAGGCTTCCAGCCTGTACCTCATCTCCAGTCACTCCTGTGAAATTCCCAAGAGAGCATCCAGGCTCCCCTCTCCCCCTCTTTAAAAATGGTGGACCTGGAACCACTTACAAGAGAGGCTTAATAAGAGGCAAATGTGTTTTATATTTTGTATCTTGTTAAGTGAAAAAAGATGGATTCTCACAAGTAGTCTCCTGGTGCAGATTTGAGTGGTCTGTGCATGCAAATGTTGTGATGCTTCGGCTGCCAGCATCCCGCTCCAGTCCCCCTTGGCCACTTAAAATCCCACCCCCAGAGCGAGCTGAGATGAAATTGCTTCATTTGTACAATGGATCTGCAGATCTGGGGAGCTTGTTTCTATCTGATTTGCTGATAATTTACTCCTCATTTGATTTTTTTTCCTTTTCTTTTCCCCCCACCTTAGAAAGGAAACAGTGTCTCAGCTCGCATCTCTTCCCTAAGGAGGAAGGAATTGTTTCACTGGGCTGAGAGGATGATTGAAAGCAACTGAAAAATATTAAAAAATACCTACACAAAAATGAAATATTTTTTAGAGAACAAGAAAACTCCTTTACATCTGAAAACTGATGGTAAAATTTTAATTTAAGCTCCTAATTGCTGAAAAATCTGCTAAAAAATCCACAGTGCCTTTGTGAAGGTGTGTGTTGAACAGTGAGACATGTTCCCCCTCAGATAATCATTTTTATGACCTTTTGGTGCAAGACAGTGCTGTGCTCACTGTCGGCTTTCACTAGTCAGTGGTGAGGAAACGCCTTCTATTTGTCTTTGATCCAGAGATCTGGATTGCTAAACCTGATGGCCACAATTAAAGACAGTCCCGCTGCAAACCTGACCTCTGCCTGCTCTCAACTTCATGTAAACTTTTCAATATGGATGTAATTTCGTATTAAATTACCCGTGCTTTATTGCTTTTTAGCACAGTGCTGTCCTGTTGCCTTTGAAAAATCTAAAGAGTAACAAAAAAGAAAACTTGCGGTGCATCTGCTCAATTATGTAATTACAGACTTGTTTTCCTGCATTTAGGAGCCTTTTTGGATGCATTGTGTGTTGGAAGGCTGCAATACTTGTGGTGGATTGGTTTGCTGTGTCCTTGGAGCACAGCCAGAATAAAACCTGGAGCTGCAGTTGAGGGTTTGCTGTCTTGAAGAGCTTGTGCTGACATGTGTCCTGTTTTCAGGGCAGCCCAGTGGGCTGTAAGGTTTTTCTTCCAAACCCTAAACACAACATTAGCCCATCATTTTGACTCTGTGGTCATGTGAACCTGTTTGAATGAGTACAAAAACTCCTCAGCTTTAGGAGATAGTGGGAATCACATGCAGTGATTGGAAGGGACTAGGAGGCGTCAACTGAGCCCCTACCACTTCCGAAAAGAAGAAAAGAGGTGGAATTTAGTGGCCAGGAGACTCTGGGCTCCTGTTAGGTAGCCAGCTGCTCCTGTGTTAGTGCTGGTGCCCCCAGTGAGCACCTCCCTTGCCCACAACCACTCAGGCACTAAAGTGGATAAATAACCAGATATCAAAACGTGTCACCCAAGGGAAGGAAATACGATTTATTAGAGACTTTAAATATAAAATTGTAAGGTTAAAAATAATTCAAAATTAATCTAACAGGTGCAGTAATAAAGGAAGAGTTAAAGGTGTTTGCAGCCTAATCTGGAGCCTAATCTGGTTGTAGCTGTTGCCTTCTCTGGCGCTGCCTCACTTTGATCCTCTTCTCCTTTAAATGTAAATGCAGCTTTACCCAACTATTTATTTATTTATTGCTTTTTTGGGGCTAAAAAATTGCATTCACTGGAAAAAAACGCACACTGCATGTAATACTAGCAACTGATGCAAAAGCGGGACTGCAGACTGTCAGGCAACTGGTGAGAGTAGGTTTTGTCTCTTGCCTGGCTTTTCTTGTGTATTTCTCAGTAAAGCTGTGACTGAATTCTAGTGCAGAGACACTTGTCCAAGTGTCCCATGCCTATGGATGCATGTGGCTCCCCTTCCCACAGCGTGTTCCCAAGCAGTGACTGTGGTGTGGGGTCAGGGCCGAGGCTGCTGTTGTCCCATGCTGAGCCCTGGGGACAAAGAACATAAAGCTAATTAATTGTCCCAAGAAGGGTGGCTGCCTCATCCCTGGAAGTGTCCCAGGCCAGACTGGACAGGGCTTGGATAGGGCCTGGGATAGTGGAAGGTGTCCCTGCTCATGGCAGGGGGTGGAA
Source organism: Pyrgilauda ruficollis (assembly GCF_017590135.1). Taxonomy (NCBI): domain Eukaryota; kingdom Metazoa; phylum Chordata; class Aves; order Passeriformes; family Passeridae; genus Pyrgilauda; species Pyrgilauda ruficollis. The sequence continues at coordinate 712,128 of NW_024509988.1, read as the reverse complement.
TGGGATGAGCTTTCAGGTCCCTTGCAACCCAAACTGTTCTGGGATTCTCTGATTATGCTGAGGAGCAAGAGATGGTTGAAAAAAGCTGCACTCGCCCTTTTTTCACAGCTAAAAATGATGTAGCAAGGAAAAGAAATTTTTCACCTAAATATCTGTCTTGATTGAAAATCTTGGACCTTTAACATGAAAATCAACTAATTTTTGAAAGAAGATTTTTTAAAAAGTTTTTGGTTTTGATTAAACTGAGTTAAACAATTCTTTGTGGAAATGGACTGTGCTGGGTTTATTTCCCACACGAAAAAGGGAGAATGCGCTTTGTGACAAGCTTTAATCAAAAGGCAGTTAAGGGGATGTTTTCTCATGTGGATTCCATTTCCTGGGATGCTCAGCCTAGGACCTAAGCTGTCTGGGTTTTCATCCAATGCCTTTGCTCTCTAGTGAAGAGGGAAACACTGGGGCATTTTAAAGAGCAAAATCTACAACCAGCTTGGTGGGTGCAATGTGAGCCTTCCTGGGGAGCTGCAGGGCTGCAGAGATGAAGGAGGTGTTTTTCATCTTGATTCCCTATAATTAGAAAGTGAATTGTATGAAGCTGTTGGGTTTTTAAAATTGTTGTCATTAACAACTACAATTCTGGATTTTTAAAATATTATTTTAGCATTACCAGAATTGTCCACTCCATTTTTTCTTCTGTATGTGCTCCTCTGCTTGGCATGTTCAGTGTTATGGAGTCCCCAAGTTTGATTTGCATTTGTGGAAAGAAATTCCCCTGATTGGTTTCAAATGCATCACCTTTTAATTTCATGGAGGATGCCCAGGTACTTGTGTTATGAGATGACCCAGAAGCTGCTGATCTACCCCCTGTAGGTTGTTCATTATCTTATCACTGTTGTTATATCTCTTCTTATTTATTGCCTAGTTAAGATTAGGAAAAAAAATCTTTCACTCTGTCCATACAAGAGATTTTCCATATTCCTGATCATCTTTGGCAGGTTGCTGTGAATCATCTCTAATTGGACAATATTCTTTTGGAAGTAGGATGGTCGCTACTGTACATCGCAGCTGAAAATACTCCATTTCCATGTGTTACGTGTTTTATTCCTGTATTACTCGTCCTCCTCCTGCACTGTTTCTTCTCTCTCCATTGGGTTTGCTGCTTTGCAGTCCTGGAAGCTTCTTCTCACTCAAGGACTCGGGCTGCTTCTCCTTTCTTTGTTCTGTCTCCTGAAACAGTCGGGGTGGCTGCGCCTCCCGTGTGCGCAGCAGCAACACGCTGCAAAGTCAGAGCAGCCACTGCTCACCCACGGGCTGAGCACATCAGAGGGGAGGATTTGAGGCAATGCTCTTTCCCCACCTTGCTCCCAATTTGAGCTGCCCGAGGGCTATGTGGCCACCAGCATCTGTGATGGTGACAGGGGGAAGTCTGCTGCTGATGCTGATTTCTCTAGAGAACTTTGGAGGGCACTGGGTGGGATTGCTCCACCACTGTGTTCCTTTGTTTTTACTGCAGCTCTTTTTTTGTGTCTTCATGTGTGCAGATGGAAAAGGAAAGGGAAAGGAGAAGGGAAAGGGAAAGGCTGGGTTTTAAGACAACACGGAGATAGGTGGAAGTTAATAAATTTCCACTATGTGTGGATGGGATGGGATGGGGCTGCAGGCTCTTTTCTGCCTGTGGCTCTGCCTGCCCAATGCCCACCAGGATCCCAGCAGGTTCCCACCAGATGCTCCTGTGGTGGTGGCTCTGTTGGTGACACTGGAAAAGGCTGCTGGGGACTGGGTGTTGAAGCTGTTTCCCTGGATTGCCAAACAGGGCAATTTTGTAATCATACCAATTGCTTGATTTGTACTGAAATTCATTGATGTTTTGGGGTTTTGTGTTGTCACATTTGTCTTTTTTTTTTTTTTTTAATTTTAATTAGTCTTTCAAATAGGTGTAAAATCCAGCATAAAAATTACAAAGTTATGTAGTGAAAATTTTGTAACATGGAAGAAAAATTTTCAGTTTTTGTCAAGAAGCAAAATTTTGCTTCTTTGGTTTGCATAATTTTTGGTTTGAGCTGAGTGGTTGAGACTGAGATGTCTGTTTGATATTTAGGAGAAAGATTTGATGCTTTAATAAGGGAATCCTTTACCTCCCTCATCCATCATTCGTCATCCTCATCCATCCAAACCCCACAGTAAATTTGTTAGAGCCTTTTTCATATTCAGGGCTTGTATAAATAGTGGCTGTTGTGAATGGAAAAAGGAAATGGGAATTTTCTTGTTTTGTTCTGTGTCTGGTCATAGCCAGGAAAATATTTAGTGGTTTTTGCTTTTAGCGTTGCCCCTTATTGTGGTCACCACTTGCCCAGACCCCCGAGTTCATGAGCCTTGCTCTAATATCTATATAATATATGTATGAAACTGCCTGTGCTCGTTACTGCGCGCTTTTATCCTGCTCCATAGTTTCTTGTTCCTTCTCTCTGCTATCTTAGGGATTATGCAGCTTCTCTGCAATATTCTGAAATTAATCAAACCAAGGCAAACCTCATGCTATATTATCCATCACTGGAGGAGAATGATTTCCACAAGCCAGGCAGCTTTACATTGTTTTGTCCAGGGGCTGCAGCAGAATTCCATTAACTGGAATACGCTGGAAATCTGATTTCTCACAAAACGCATTTGTTAAATATTCGCAAGCAGCAAATTTTTAGATTTGATGCCAAGTGTAGCCCTAAGCCCTAAGTTTCTTTTTTTCTTAGTTTAATTAGGCAGGGGACAAACACACTGTCCACTCCTTTCTGGGTGTTTTCTCCCATGGAGCAGCTGCCCGCGTGGATGCAGCCAGGCTGGAGCAGCTTTGCTCTGCATTGAGGGATGTACAAACAGAATGGCTGCTTACTCGGACTATTTTATATTTCGTCTCTTATATAATCGAGCTCTACAGGTAATTTCTTTCACTAAATTAGTAACCATGCTGCAGATTGCAGACACTTAGTTTGATTGAAAGTAATAAAAGGAGATTATCCCCAGAGTTCGTTGAATGACGGTTCTGACTTGACCCACTGCCCAGAGAGATAAGAATTAATCTTATAAACCTCTCCACACTTCCAGGGCTCTGATCTGCTGAACAGCAGTGCGGGGGCCCGGCTGCCCCTCTTTGTTCCAGGGCAGCCCTGGCTGGGAGAGGGAGCCCAGTTCAGGGAGGGCTGATCCGGGTCCTGGGAAGGCCATGGATGATTTCTGAGCGGTGATGTGCTTTCTTGACAGTGGTACCCAAACCACAGAGGTGGGGCAGCTCAGCCCCCAGCCACATGCAGGAACAGAAAGATGGGAGTTGGAGACTGAGAGAGGAATATGACTGTTCCCCAGACACATGTGCTTTTCCTCCAGACTGGGAGAAGCTGGATGGGTCTTTAGATGTTTCCCATTGCTACAGAGCTGCTCTCTGAGTTCAGATAGTTTCTGCACCATTTTCCTTCCTGTCCTGCCCACAGGTTTCTTTGAGTCCTACACTGCAACAGACTAATTTTTTTCCCAGGTATTTTGTCTTTGTCCAAGGTATTTCCTCTTTCTAAATGGCATTTTAATGAGTGCTTCCACAATTACTGAAAATAAAGTAATTGATTTATTTTGCACAGCTTTTGCTAACACCTGTGAGCTGTTAAAGTGTGATGATCCTGACTTCTCACCTCCTCCTTGGCATTTTGGGTGCTGAGTGTTAGATTAAGTAGGGAAAATGGGAATGCCAGGAAAGAAGACCAGAACTGAACTACTCTGGGCCTTTGGGGAGTGACAGTTACTGGGGAGTGATGATGCTGACCACAAATGGGAAGAGAGGCAGAGGAAATGCTTGTGGTGTCTGCAGGGGACAGAGAGGACCTGGTGCATCACCGTGCCCGTACACTCAGCTCCTGAGCCTGGGGAGCCTCCCCAGGGCAGAGGGACATGGAGAAGTGCTGCCTGGACATGCCTTCCTTTGTGAAGCGAGGCATTGGTACTCTGTGCTGTGCCATCGCACATCCGTGGTGTGCCGGTGCCTCGTGCTCAGGATGGGCAGGTGAGAGCAGAGCTGTGGGCAGGGTGCAGAGTTACCTGGGGGAGAGAGGCTGGGGCACATGAGCTGCCCTGGGTTCCTTCCCTTCCTGGCAAATTATATACCCCTGCTTCCAGCTTATGGAGAAATTATCAAACGGCTGTGTCCTTCCCTTCCTTCTTTCCTGAATTTTCATCTCTGCTAAAATTCAAAAATTAGGAGAGCAGAAATTTGTTATTTAAGTATCTCAACCCTAGAAAAAGTAGTGTGCTTTGTATTGCCTCTGTGTTTCACGCTTTCCTAAGGGAGAGAAGGATTTCAGTCACTACTGAATGATGAGATGTCAGAAAAACTGTCTCACAGCCAAGGCGAAGTTAAATGTGAATGATGCAAGTCAGCAGCATTTCCAGCTGAAACACCAGAGCCTTCTGCCACACCAAACCCAAGACCCCACGGACAAATAACCATCATTGTCAGTTAGTGTTGTTGAGGGGCTGGCTGTTCCTTCCTTTCTTTTTTCCTGTTGCCAAATTTCCCTCTCCAGTTGGATGGCCTGAACTTGTGTGCCATTCTCCCCCCGCCCAGGCAGCCCCCCCGTCCTCACTAACTGTTCTGCTGGGACAATGCAGGGGTTAATGCACCAGCTTCATGTCTGCTGGTGTGACATCCCCCCACAACCCCATGTGCTGGTGAGCGACATGTGGGTGCTGGTGGCCTCACACAGATCTCTGGTGGACATTATTGCGTGTCAAATCTTATGATTCCTCTGATTCAGTGCATAGTTTTTGCTTGGATACCAAGGAAGAAGGTCCAGCTCTGCAGTTTTGGGATGCTCTCATGTGAACCCAAGCAAACACTGAGCACTTCCCAGCACTCAAAATCATGAAGGAAACAGAGTGCTTTCTCCTGCCACAGCTGGGTGCAGTGTTCCCAAATCCTTATCTCTGCCAGGCAGATACACAAATGCAGATGTAGATGGATAACTTCCTGCTAGAAAGGGGGATCATCCCATTGCAGGAATTCAGAGATACAATGACAAAGTGAATTATTGGGTGAACTGGAGCTGTTGTGTGAATCACATTTGGTCATCCCCTATGTGATACAGGCACACATAGCTCCATCTTTTATTATATTTATCTTGTGGTGGGATGAACTTTTTTCACATACTCTAAAAAAACCCCAAAAACCATACCCAAAGCACAGGTGGGTGACAAGGAGCCCTAAGTATCCGGCTGTGAGGCCAATGTTGTGGCAGCACTGGAGTGGGGGTAAAGGGATATTTAAATGTCTGATGCAAATAACAGGTTTAAGTTCTGGCTTTGTCAGGACCCTCTGGTTGTTCTGCTTCAGGTTAAAAACGCAGGAAAAAGGTCAAGCACTACTGAGCTGGCCTGAGAGAGTAAACATGATTTCAAACGCTGGGGTGTGCTCACTTCTACCATGAGAGCTTCTGCTCACAGCAATCCAGTAGCATTCAAGTATTTAGGTCTCCTTAAAACTGTTTCTTCCCCCACTTGTGCTAATACAGATATTAAGCCTAATAGTATCTACTTAGCATAAACAAGAAGATAAAAATGATTTCTGTGATTGAAATGTTTGTTATTTAGCATTAAGCATCTTCATACTCTCATGTGTTTTGCATTTTAATCCACTCTGTGCTTGGTTTTGGGATTGATAGATTAGTTTTAATCCCCTGTCTAATAGTGGAGGACTGGTGAGATTTATTAAACAGGCAGGGTTTGGTACTTGGATTTAAGAGGACTCACATGCAGTGTTCATGCATATTAAATTTGGGAAACCACCGGTTCAGTTTATAAAGAGCTGTGATGTCCTTTATCACTGAGTGTTTCTGTTGTGCTTCACTAGCTCAGGAAGCCTTTATATTTCTGAAATTGAATGGTTTTGATGGTTCCTTTCCACTGCATAAATCTAATATTCCAAAGATGTATCTTTGTTGTTACTGAAATTCTGCTCATTTTATGCCAAGTTTGTGTTGTCCCTCTCCTTCTTGGCTCAGGAGCACAGAAGGTTGGCTGAGGATCCCATCACACCATAGCTGGAGCTGAAATACAAGACATGTACCAAGGGCCTGGAGTGCCAGGAAAAGGGGAAATGGCTTCCCACTATCAGAGGGCAGGGATAGGTGGGGTATTGGGAAGGAATCCTTCCCTGTCAGGGTGGTGGCACAGGGTGCCTAGAGCAGCTGTGGCTGCCCCATCCCTGAAAGTGTCCAAGGCCAGCTTGGAGGGGGCTTGGAGCACCCTGGGACAGCGGAAGATGTCCCTGCCCATGGCGGGGGATGGAATGAGAAGAGCTTTAAGGTCCCTTCCAACCCAGATCATTCCAGGATTCCTTGCAGTAGGTGTTCCACAAGCTGTGCCACACTGAGGGCTTTGACGTTGCTGCTCAGGACTGAACCTGCAGGGGAGGTGGTGCTTCCACTGCGTGTTCCATGGAGAACCCAGCAGGGACATGACTGGCACTCCGAGGGTGTGCCCTGCCTGAACAGGACCGCAGTGCAGGACAGCGCTCAGCAAAGCCCTGTGGGGCAGCCCTGCTGCGTCACTGGCTCTGGGCATTGCTGGGCCCGTGCGCGTCCCCACCTCCCTGGCACGTGTCCAGGGCGGAATGCTGTGGGTCGCTCTCTGCTGGACACTTCCATGCTGGCCTTACTTCAGGAAACAGCTGTAAAGGGCTGAGTGGTGATTAGAACAAAGCAGTGGCTCCTGAGTGGGTTTTACTGGTACACTGGGAAAAGCAGAGGCTCGACAATAGTTAAAAACCCACTGAAAACTTCCAACCTGCCTAAATTACAGATTCCTGCCCTATCAGTGGAAGATGAGTTGACTTAATTTGCAGGTTTACTGGTTAATTTGCCATTAACGCTGTAATACTGGTAATGTAGTGAGAAATGGGGGAAATTTACTTTTTTGTTAATGTAATTATAGGATGGCTGTATGAAAGTTATTAACTGCAGAAGTGAAAACCGGGAAAAATGAGTTTAAATTTAATGATAAGTTAGAGAAACACTCAAAGCTTTTTGCAAGAAGATGCTTTATTATTTTAGGCTGCTTCTTCATCTGTGATCTATTTTTGATTTACTAAATAAACATGTAAAGCAGAGATTGCAAATACAAGTGGCACTGCTGTAATCACCAGCTTAGGAATTCCTGTATTTGATTAGAACACAGATAATAAAAAAAATAATCTTTCTGGAGTTTCACTTGGTTGTTGGGAACTGATCAGTCCTGTGAACTGAAGAAGAATATCAACACTTGGGTTTAAGATCTGGTAATGGAAGATAGTTAGAAACTGTAATTGCAAATAAATTACATGATATGCTGGATAACTGACAATTCCACCACAGTTAGAGCAAATTTTTTGTTCTGCTTATGATATAAAAGGAAATAAAGAAGGCTAATATTATGCAATTCTTCGTTCCCAGTCCTTCCCTTTCATTTTCCTTTTCCCTAATGCAAGAAGCCAGTGACACTAAAAGGTGACAAATTTAAATACTGATGTTTTCACATTCTGGGCTTCCAGCCCTCAGAGTTCATCACCACCAGATGTTGATGCAACAAGATGGAAAATATTAGATGTTTTATTTTATGGCTAATGAGAACACCCATGCTAATATATGTAATTTCAATTAAATAATCAAAATTTGACAGCTCCAGGACATATGATGATCCCTAACCAATGGTGCTGAGGAGGAAACTCCCGTGTGGCCATGGTATTTCATAATTATCAGCTGCAGGTTTCTGGCCCATTTGTGGTGGATACTGAGCAAAATTAACCATTTGAGGTATGTGAAAGCTGGAAACCACTTGGATCATCAGCTTTTTATGTCCCTCAGGAAAAACAGCCCTTTACAGTGCAAGGGTTTCCTGGGACCCTCTTTTGGTATGTGTAAATTCAAAATTTCTGCAGTTATGATGTCATCAGAAGAGTAAAACAAAAATCACTTTAATATATCTGCTTAACAATTTTCCCTTTGTGCGTGGAGCTTTGGTAATTCGGCACAGGCAAATTCATCTCAATGTAATGTCCTAAAAGAGAATTAGGACAATTAGGCTGTTGTGTCAGAAGCTGTCCCAGCCTCTCCCCCATCGGCCCATGCTGGCCATGCTGGTGGCACAGGTGGGTTGTTGGTCACCTGAGGGGCTGGATTATGGCAGGATGTGGTGCTTTGCCCCAGCACACCTGGCAGACTTCCCACAACACTCTGCTTTTTAGGTGATGATCCAGGATTAGAACAAAATGAAGAAAACCATGAGAAGTCTGTACATTGGTAGCTGTGATCTTCTGAATGAGCTGCATTTGTGAGACTAAGCTTAGCTTCTGACTGGTGGGAGGTGGCTGCTAAATCCCAGCACCCAGGGGACTCTTTCTGCCTGGAGCTGCTGTGGCTTCCTCTGCATTCCTGGAAGTGCCCAAGACCAGGCTGGAGGGGGCTTGGAGCAACCTGGGATAGTGGAAGGTGTCCCTGCCCATGGCAGGGGGTGGAATGGATGAGCTCTAAGGTCCCCCCAGCCCAAAACACTCTGGGATTCTGTGGTTCCACGTTCATTGCACTTTGAAACATGTATAGAGATGCAACTCCAAGAGCAAGGTCCTGCTTAGAACCAACACTGAGATGTTTCCCTTCCTCCCCTGTGCCCACAGAAGGTATTTTTTCTCTTTGGATTATTTTCAGAAGCTCCAGCCCTGTCAGTGCAGTCCTGAACCTATGTCCTTCTCACCAGGACTGGTTCCAGTCCCTGCACACTGGAATGGGTGTTGTTTCAGCACATAGATCTTGAATTTTAAGTAGGAAACTCCCTGATTTCTGCTTTTGATGAATACCAAAGTTGTGTGTGAGATTGTGGAGGCCCCGGGGTGGGCATACACTGCCTTGGCTGCTGTGCTCTCTCTGGTGAATTTGGCTACTGCAAATCTGCCAGTGTCCTCAGCTATTTCAATTAGTTCAGCACAACATGATCACGTCACGTGGGTGGATGTAAGAAAACATCTTCTGAGCTGATTTCTGGCTTGCCTCACTGAATGCCAGAAGTTCTTGCCAGTTGAAGAGAAAATTTTTTGTATCCTTTTATGTAAACACATCATGTTAAAAAAGGCAAACTATAAAACATTAAAAACCCTGCAGGGTATTAAAAATACCGGTCTCAATGCACGTGTTCATTCCTTTCACTTTCTTTTTAGATCACTAGTGTTGGTACAAAATGAGCTGAGCGAAGGCAAGAATTCTAATTAGGTTTAAAAAAGAAAAAATATGGCAGTTTATTTTGAGCGCATGTCTGCTTCACCAAGGCATCTCCCATTTCAGACGCAGGCAGAGTGAATCATTATTACACATTTATCATCATAAAAATGCTTATTTGGACATTTTTTTTTTTAAGGAAAGGAAAAAAAATTTAAAAGGGCAAAGCAAAGAACCATCTCGGAAGGGCAGTTATTGCTTGCCCTTGCTTGGGAAAAAGCCTTCCTCAATGGGATTACGTCCCCGCTCATAACCTATCAGCCGTCTGATCAGAAATTCATAACGCAGGCCATCCATTTCCAGCTCGGCGAGGGCTGCGTGATTGAATTTAAATAGGCAAATGCCAGACTTGAGCTTTGACATTCTCTGTGTCTCTCTCAATCTCTCTCTTTCCCCTGCCCTCCCCACTGTAGCCCCTTTCTTCCTCCCTCTCTTCCTTCCTTCTCTCTGCACGCCACCATTTCACAGGAGTCTGGAGCGTGTGCTGAGGAGTCAGCGGGAAATGGAGGATGGATGTGGGGGGAGTGGAGAGGAGGGATGCGCAGCCAGGGAGAAACATGGAGGGAACTGGACAGCAGAAAATTATAAATTGTGGCTGTCGTGCTTTCCTTGGGACACTAAAACCTGTTTTCCAAGCCCCCCACCTTTTTTCCCAATTTGAAAAGAGATATTCCAGCAGACGTTTACCAGCGTGTCCTCACCCAACCCGCGTGGTGGCTGCAAGCACAAAGCTCCCCAGCAATTCTCTTTTTTCTGCATCTTTCAGAGCTGATAAGGATGAAAATTAATTCAAATCTGTGCGCTCTCACTACCTGCACTATCTTCCAAGGGGCAGAGATGGAAAAGCTGCCTGGTGGCAGGGGGTCACTGGGCAAGGGGCATCCTGTCCCATATGATCTCGGTGCATGGCCTTGGGACCTGTTGGAGATCCATGGGCACCATGGCCTTGGGATGACACAGGGCACCACTGGGGACAGGGGCAAGGACGACAGCCAGGCTGAGCTGGCGCTTTGGAGAAGGCAGAACATGTGGGACATGTCTGTGCCATGTGTTGTGTTCCTGCCATGCCCTGTGAGCCCTGTGTGCCCCTGTTGAGGGACATGTGCTTTGTGCTGCCCTGCCCTGCCTATGATGGACTGTGGGGTATTACAATGATATTTTTATTGCTTTATTCCCTGCTGGGCCTTTCATCCCCTCTCCAGCACAGGGATGCGGTTTCAGCCCAAATCCTTGCTGTAAATTATGCTTCAAAACGAACATGTTGAAGGTCTCATTTTGTCCTTCAGACGGCAGAAGTGCTCCAGACCCTGCATTTGTGGCCAGCACTACTTTACTGCCAAGAAAAAGTGCAGAGAAGTGTCCCAAGTGCAAGAGAGTGCTGATACTGGAATGGTTGGGTTTGACTTGATGAGGGTACTCTGAGGGCATTTATGTTGTTGTTGTTGTGGTTTTGGTTGTTTTTTTTTTTTTTTTTCTTTCCACCTTAGAATGTAAAGCCACAGAAGTCTTGGGCTGCGTGACCTCTCTAGAAACTGAGTTTTTCTTAATTACTGATTTTTCTAGTCCAAAACTAGATATTTACTGGGCTTCTGCTCAAGAATGGCACTGAATTTGGGGTTAAAATTGTCCCGTGGAGAATCAAGCCCTCCTACCCAAACATTTTGCAGAGATTAATCACCGTCGTGGTAAGAAGTGATGATCGGATTCTAATTTGAGTCGTCTTCTAACTTCACCACCAGATCTTTGTTTTCCTGCAGTAAAGTACAAGACATAGAGGGGCAAGGACCTGGTGTGACGGGATAAAGGGAATGGCTTCCCACTGCCAGAGGGCAGGATTGGGAAGGAATCCTTCTCTGTGAGGGTGGACAGGCCCTGGCACAGATTTCCCAGAGCAACTGTGGCTGCCCCTGGATCCCTGGCCGTGTTCAGGTCCAGGCTGGACAGGGCTTGGAGCAGTCTGGGACAGTGGAAGGAGTCCCTGCCCAGGGCAGGGGTGGAATGAGAAGAGCTCTAAGCTTCCTTCCAACTCAAGCCCCTCTTTGGTTCTCTCATTCTGTGATTTCTGTGTCATCTTAACCATCAATAATGGTTCTTCTTCTACTACTACTACTACTACTACTACTACTACTATTATTATTATTATTATTATCTTCAAGATTCTTAAGCTCTTGTCCCAGGGTGTGCCTGGCACAGTCCTGCAGGCACTGGGCCATGCTCTTCATGGAGGGATCAGTTCCTTGCCCACCAGTCACTGCTCCCAGGTGGACCCCCAGAGCCTCCTGACCCTCAGCCAGCTGTTGGTGTTGGAGAACATCTGCTCTGCCCAGAGCTGACCAATATTCTCCTTTCAATTGCTAAAGCCTTGCTTGATTTCACCAGAGCTCAGAACTACGAACCTCTTAAGTGCTTCATGGTTCTCTGGTAACTTTCTCAAAATCCATCCTTTGAAGTAAGAACTGTGAAGATTTCTATGTTTTCTACTTCATATTTTCCATTTTGCCATCATCATCTCGTTGTGGTTTTACGTCAGAGCTATGACTTCTGTGTGTCTTTCTACAATTTAAAGCTGAATATCCCAACTTTGTAACCATTTTCTTGCTCTCTTCAGCCTCCCCCACTGTCGTTCTGCTGCCCACAGCTGCTGGTTCATTTTACTCATTACCTATTGCCCTTGTTTCCATTTGTCATCTGGGTTTTCTATTTTAATTGCTGACTTTATACCACTGATAAACCGAGACTCCTTTCAGCTGAAGTTGTCACCTTTCTTCATTGTCCAGTTGTCTTTTTAGACATTTAATATGTTTCTTTTGTGTTTTAGGTTGTTTCCCCCCTAAATCCTTCCTTATGATCAGTTTTCAGTGCTTTTTTTAGCTTTAGGAAGTACCATGTACACGTACTTTGGAACTGTGATCGGCATAAGCAGGTTAAATAAGAGGTGAAAGTTCCTGAAGCCCTGGCTTTAGACTTCCAGATGGGAATTATCTGGTGCTAAACCATGTGTCCTTTATTCTGTGTGCCTTCTGTAAAAACTCATTCTCCTTTCTGAATAGCTTAGCCTAAATTTAGGGTAGAAAAGGAGAGTATAAAACTAGCAAAGGAAACTGTAATTTCAGATCTGAATTTAACAATGAAATGCAGAGTAGAAAAATGTGAAGAGACTAATTTTAATTCAAATAATTATTTTTGTTAATACAAAATCTTATTTGAGAGTCCAGCTGTTTTTGCCTCTTCCTGAGAGATTGAGCTGGTGATATCAAGTAGAGCAATGGTGACATTTGGGATAATTCCTTCCCAGAGGCATTGCAGAGAGTGAAGCTGGTGGTGATGGTGGGATTATAATCACAGAGTTTTTGATCAACTGAGTGAGAGATGAGCTTAGCTCACGTGGCAAAATCCATAGTTCTGCTGAAAACCAACTGAGGTTTTTAATTCTTCTGAAGGAAAAACTTCTCTTAAGCCTAATTAAGTTATAATTAGCTGGAGCCAGTTGAGCTGTTCTTCCTCCAAGATCACTGCCTCCAAACTGAGGTCATGGTTTTGGATGCAGAGGTCGCAGTCCGTGGTCACGGGGCCGAGGCGTGGGAGCCCTGCCGGAGCTGGCCCCGGGTCTGCGTTCCATGGAAGGGGAGTCACTGGGGGGCAGCTGGGCTGGGCTGATTCTGTTTCAATTAATGAACACAAACTTACCCTGGGTAGGGCTGGGCCTGCGCTGCCTTATTTTGGAGTACATTTTCTTTGTGTACATTTCCACGTCTTTGTATAAAAACTGCCTGCGCCATATGCCACGACTTCGGAGATTAAATCTAAACTGTGCAGCAGAGCGTCTGTGCTGCCTGTATAGTTTGTGGTTTTTGTTAAAGTCACAGTGCCAACACCCCCTGTATTTACAATTCCAGGATTAATCATGGAGTTAGTAGGAATATCTATTTCATTGTGCATGAGACTTGTCAGCTGGCACTTACATGAGTAAGCTGCTGGTAAAGGGAATGGGCTTTGTGCTTTTTTGTTTAAAGATGTGGCACAACAGTTGCAGATAATATTTAATTGACTGTGTGTTCTTACAATGCCTTTCTTGATCCCTCTGGAGGAGATTTTGTTTATTCCCTATGTCATACATATCCAGTCCCTGGCAGAAGGAGGTGAGGAGCAAGCTTGAGACAGAAGCATGTAGGTTCAGTTCCATGGCTTCATACTCCAAATTTTCACCCAGATAATTTTACAATTTTTTATTCCTTTCACTTTTATTTTGTTGTTTTTCAATTGGGTGCATGTGTCTCCAAAAAGGTCTGGTTTAGGAATACAAAAGCCATTGAGCTTCAGGAGGAGTTGAGCTGTGAAGGCCCTGTTGACGCAGGAAGGTTACACCTCCTGTACCACTATAGTTCTACTCATGATCACTCCATCCAGAATAATTGGCTTTTTTGGCTTAGTTTAACTTCTCCAAACCACTGGCTCTTTAACTATAGTCTCTAGAATTCCATTAAACAGTAAAATTTATGAATGAGTCAGCTCTGTGTGGTTGTGCAAGGTGACTCAAAGGAATTCCATTAATGGCAGTGGTTTCTTGGTCCTAACTTTAAGAACCATTAAGTGGAATAAAATAAAGATGTCCTTATTCCAAATTAAGGGCTTTGGGAAGTTACAACTGAGTATGTTTAAAGTTCAAGCCTTGGTTTTTATTAATGTAGGCCCCAACTCATTAAGGAAATCCAATCAGAATTACTCTACATCTCTTACAGTGCAGAGCCATATGCACACCCTTTAAGAAATGAGAATGACACAACTATTAAGATGATGTGATGTAGAATATTTTAGATTTTAATTTTGAAAGATAGGCACACTCATTAAATTTCTTAATAGTTAAATTGCAATATTGACTATATGATTCTGAAATTCTTACGCAACAGCAACAAAAAAGTAATGCCATTATTCTGCATCAACTGACCACTGAGTTTCTATTTTTTTTTTTTTTTTTGATGTTCAGAAATCAGATTTTTGTGCTTATGACAGCTCAGAGTTGTAGCATGAACCTTAACAAAAAAGGTGAATATTTTTAATTTTCCCCTAACAACAAAGTCTTTTAGACACTGAAATATTTTCCCAGAATTGGCCTAAAAAGGAGCAAGTTTCATCCCTGAGACAAACTCAGCATCTTCCTCCAGATCACTCTCAGCTGTAGTCAGGTTTGGGGATTTATTTAATGATTGGTAGGCTTCCTTTTGTGTCCTTTGTTGGGAATCATGGTCTTCTCCAGGACCTTCTCTATTCCATGCAGAACTGCCAGCTGCTCATGGAGGAGCCTCTTGTAAGGCAGAGGATTCTCCAGAACCAGGTGGTGCAGACACTGAAACACCCCGAGGCTTCGCTGTTCTCACCTCCTCGAGTCCCATAGCACAGTTTCCCCCTGGAACAGCCACATTTGAAAGACTGCTCTCTGCAGCTCTCACTGCTAATTCAGTTCTCTGCAGGGTTGAAATCCCAGTTGAGATCTCTGCTTTCCTGCTCTGTTTTCCCCACGGATGCAGCACTGCTGGCTGTAAGTGGAGAGGAGGAAGCATTTCCCCGATCACCCGCCCTGGATCGCTGCCTGGGTGTTTTTCTGCATAGATGGTTTTGGCAGCATTCAGATGACTGAAAACGGAGACCCCACATTTCTGTGGCTGCAGTGTAGTTCTGGATATGCCACCACATTCTTATTCTTAGCACTCTAAAAGCACTGAGACACCACAGCCCAGATCAGGGTTTCACTACACAGACACCTGAACTTGCTTAACTGACCGTGTGTGTTTATAAGGAGTGAGCCAAATGCACTGGGCTGTGAGGAGCTAAAATTTCACTCCCTATCTTGTGGAGTTTTAGTTTAAATAGCTACAACAGATGAGACTCGGGGAAAATTGCTGCCCTCGTGCTGCAGGAGCATTCAGGAGCCATCCACAGCCCAGGAGGCAGCAGGTGGCATGTCCAGGGCCTGAACCACACCTTCACCACAGAAACCTTGGCCTTCTGTACCAGTTCTGCACTAAAACCAGAATGAACAGAAAACCCAAACCCCTTCAGAACTTTTCAGAGGACACATGCAGGGGCTTCATATATTTAAGTGTTAGGTTTTGGGTGCTAAAAGCTTTGTGAGCTGCTTTTCAGTAACTGAGAACGATACGGCTTAGAAAATTGAGCAGGTGAGTCCTGTTCTGTACAAAACAGTTGGTTTTTTCTGTTTCCCAAAAGAATGCCTTAAAATGCACCTGTATATCTGTTATGGACATAATAAAGTTACAGGATTAGTTGCAGAATTTTCTGTCATTTTGCAGCTGTTTTAGGCGGCCGTGGGTTGCTGGGATATTTGGGAGCAGGGAAGGGCAGAACCAGAGTTCTGGCAGAAAGCTGAGGAAGTCTAGGGCAGCATGGGGCAGTTGATTCAGTGCCTCCTACCCATTGTGGTCCTGCCTGGGTTGGGACTCTATGGATGGGCACATCATGGAATTACAGATTTAGGAATGAGAACCTGCTTATTTTGGATGTACAGATAACCAGAGCAGAATTCAGTGGCAAGTGACACCCAGCACCTTCCACCTGCTCTCTGCCCAGTACAAAACCATACAGACAATGAGGTCTCACAGCCAACAATTCCAAGTGTCTTAGACACCACAAAGGCAGGAGAAGCAGATTTTAGATTAATAGCATATGAATGAAATGTCTTTCAGATGCAGAAGATTTACATTAGATGCTGGAAAAAAATCCTTCCCTGTGAGGGTGGGCAGGCCCTGGCACAGGTGCCCAGAGCAGCTGTGGCTGCCCCTGGACCCCTGGCAGTGCCCAAGGCCAGGCTGGACAGGGCTGGGAGCATCTGGGACAGTGGGAGGTGTCCTGCCCATGGCAGAGCATGGGATGGAATGGGCTTTAAGGCCCTTTCACCCCAGAACAATCTGTGATTCTATGATTCCATTATAATCTAGAGAATCCAAAATGGCAAGAGAATCCTTGAACAGTTTCAAGAAGTGAGGCAGGTAAACACCAGAGGGCCTTATGGGGGGACTGTATGCAGGAAATAATTTGGGCTGTTGTTTCTCTAAGTGTGGTTTTGACGTCCATTCAGGAGGACATTGCTGTGAGAGCTGCGGGGGATTAGAAACCCTCCAATCCACCCTCTCCTCTCTGGCAGCCTGACTTTGCCTTCGTTTCTAAGGAGAAATAGCACTTTATATGGGATCAGCTGATAGAACTGAAAAAAATGGGCATGAGATCAGAGTTTGGCAATCAGTTCTGAAAATTGTATTTTTAAATCCAGTAGAGTGTTGTCACGGTTCGAATACTCTTGTTACTTAAGCTTTACCACCTGAAGGCTGAGCACAAGAGCTGCTTAACACAGCAACTGAGTGTCCACACCTTTGATTTTACCCTAAAACATTTGGATATTCCAAACGAAATGTGGTGCATCATGCTTTTTGCTGTTATTTTTACTTACAGGAGGGATAGGATTAAAAACATGTGTATGCAAAAATGATCAAATACAGTGTAGGCAAGTTCAGCCATGTAATAATGTGTTGATAAAAGTTACTTCACCCTTTGGGGATGGAGGAGTTGGAAATATCTGTGTGTTCCGATGCTGATAGGACCTGTTTGGCTACTTGGGATCATTCACGAAATCAGGATGCTAGAAAGGGAATAACTGGGAGGGGGAAGCAAGGCTTCTGGTTTGTTTGTACCTCTTTGTCAGGTATCAGCTTTAATTCCTTGTTTATATTTGGTGCTTTCAGAAGCCTAGATTTTGTTTCCTTGCCTTAGCTGGCAGTTGTCCCTTGCTCTGAAGCTTTTTGTTTGTGATTTGTTCCCACCATGCTTAGTAAGTGTTTCAGCCTGCTCTGTGCACTGATGTCACTGACTTTGGCTGGTTGTGATGGGGACAGGATGGTTTGGGACAGAAGTGATGGACATGTTCACACTGGGACCTGTTCAAGGTGCTGTGGGACACGCGAGAGAGAGCTTGATGTCTTTAAGGGTCTCGTTTCAAATCCCACTTCTGATCCAGGAGTGTTCAGGACTGAATGTTTATGATTTACATTGTTTCAGTGTGTCAGTGGCAGTTACATGTATCTCATGAAATTTCCTTCACTGATTCCCACTGTCTTCCCAGCTGCTGTTCGCATTAACCTTTAGCAAGGATGTCTCTGAACGTGCAGGAAAGCCCAGTTGCCTTGGACAGCTCAAGAATTGCTGTGGCTCTCATGTACTCTTAAGAATTCTCTCAAATCTCTCCAGTAGCTGATTTTGTGAATCCCTGACCATAAAACACCCACCCCCTCAGCTCAGCTCCGTGGAAGCCACCCTTGGCTCGGCCAATTGCATGAACGGCTCAATCCTGTTCTGTATTTACTTTGAGGATGTTATTTATCATTGATCCCTGTTCTCAGCAGTGTCTCCCATGTGCACTCAGCTGCTTTGCTGCAGAAAATTAATAATACTTGAGTCCCAATTCTGGTAGGGGCTCCCCTGGCAGCAGAAGCTGCAGGCTCTGCCTGTGCCCTACTGGTGCCAGATGGGCTCTGCAGCCCCTCAGAGGTCAAGCTGAAAATACCTGTCCATAAAAACTGACTCAGAGAAGGCAAACACATCTGAAACAGCAGCTCAGCTCAGTTTCTGTAAAATGTGATCTCTCAGGTGCCAATATACATCATGGGGTTGGTGTGTGTCTCCCCAGCAGGGACCTGGCAGGGACCCTCTCCAGTGAGTCTCACCTGTTATCCTGGGAATGTTGTGGGAATCTGCACAGAGGGTGGCGGGTTTGTGCTGGAGGAGCAGTGGGAGCAGGGATCAAGACAAAGTAAATTTTTCCACTGTGTTCATCTTCACCCCCAAATACCCAATGTGTCTCTATTTACAGAATGCAGAATCCTGGAACAATTTCAGGTGTTCTGACACCCTTTCACGTGGCCCTGCTGAGGATGGCCCCACAATGCAGCAGGTCCTTTTGTGTTTCCATCATGCAGTCCCTGTTATCCACCATGTTGGGTGTTTTCAGCTCTGCTTACATCTGATGTAAATGTGGAGCAGTGCTACTGGAAATATTTGGGGCAGGGTTTGTCCCACAAGGCCCCAGCCTGATCTTAACAGTTTCACACCTTTCCTTTTTTCTGACCATTTGCCATAGTGGAGGAAAAAATACTCCTTTTTTATTTTTCTAAACCAGATTTTATTCAAATAATAAATAACAACCTATTAACCCAGCATGCTTTAATGCTCCAAATCTGAATCTAAAAACTAGAGAGAGCACAAACATACCATTAAAAAAACGTGCTCGGTTCTTCCTCCTGCCCAGCCTCTCCCCCATCGCGCACGCAAGCTGTCTCTTTAATAATGCAAAGGAGCAGTAAATTTCAAGCTGAGGATGGGCAATAACAAGGAGAGTTATTTCCACAATGCCCCAGTGTCAGCCCCTGGCTTAGGCGCACACCTTATTAGTTCTAACAGGCTGGTTAGCATCGGGTCACCTCTGCGGCTCCGCTCCCCGCAGGGTCACCCGGCTCCAGGCGGCATTTGGGGAGGGGGAAGGGAGGCGAGATTTACAGATTCTCTTCTCACCCGGCATTTTTAGCACTGGTTATTTTTATTTACACACCCCGCCCCCCCTTCCCCTTTTACTCCTTGCCTTTCTCTTGCCCCCTCTCCCACCCAAAACCTGTGTAAATCCTGGTGGTGGGCAAACCCCTCTCCGGTGAGTGTGGATAGAGGGACTCCTTGGAATGGGGGGTTCCTCTCCTTCTCTTCAGAAGAGAAATAATTCAAATTAATCAGCCTGGGCGTGTGTATGGACAAATAACAACATTCATAAGCCAGTGTTGATGAAAGCAAGCCCAAGGTGGTTGCACTCCCAATTAAGCATGACGGTAGCATGTCTGCAGTGAACACGTGTGTGTGTGTGTGTGTGTGTGTGGAAGAGAGATGGGCGATGCCTCACTCCTCTCTCACTTTCTCGGGGCCACAGCAATTGTCTGTAGGATGGTTCTTTAAAGTGAGCTAACCCAGGG
Source organism: Pyrgilauda ruficollis (assembly GCF_017590135.1). Classification (NCBI taxonomy): domain Eukaryota; kingdom Metazoa; phylum Chordata; class Aves; order Passeriformes; family Passeridae; genus Pyrgilauda; species Pyrgilauda ruficollis. The sequence continues at coordinate 692,831 of NW_024509988.1, read as the reverse complement.
ATGTGTTAAAAGGAATGTTCATTTTTTTCCCTAACTGAAAAAATGGGAGAAGCTGCCCATTATGGAAATGCACAGGCGGTTGTGGCCCTCTCCCGGCCCCCTCCCCCACGCGCCAGCTCCCATCCAAAAATGAATGCAAAGAAATACTATTAGGCTGTCTGGTTATGTATTTTTTATGAGGCCATACAAGACACTGCCTGACCTCGTCCAGCTCATGTTATAACCACATTGAAGATGCTTTTCATTTGGGTTCTGCTTTTCAGCCTGGGTGACCTCTATTAAATAAAAAAAAAAAAGAAAAAAATGGCCTAATATGTGACCCCTGGGACGAGTCGCTTCAAGGATTACATTTAATTCATATGATAATATTGAAATATAATGTTTCTGTGTCTAATGTTTTGGATGTTTTTCTTTCTTCTTTATTTCAGGAATCCTTTGAGTCTTGTTGAGGATTTTTGTTTCTTTTTTCTTTTTGGAGGGGGGAGAACAAGTAACTCATGCTTGGTGGACAGATTCTTAAAAATCATCTTTATTTCCCCTGGAAAGCCAGTGTGAACATAGCAGCCTGCTCTTCCCCTCGCTTTGAAGGAGAAGAGGAGAAACAAAGGCAGGGAAATTTTTTTTTGTAAGAAAACATGTCTGGCTCGTCAAAATCCAGCCCCATGCTTTGTTTTGGCGTTTGCTTACCCAGTTGATAAGGAGTGACCTGCTTTCCTGGCCGGGGGGGCACGGGCAGACCCCCCTCTACCTCCTTGCTCGCCTCCAGCTCCCATTGTCTGCCTCGGCCCCGCCGCTCCCCTCGCACACGGAGTTGGGGCATGGACGCCCCTCTCTGCGCCCGCCCGGGCTGGAGCATCCCAGCCTTTCCGACACACAACGCCTATTTCAGGGCCGTGTAACTTCTCCATCAAATGTACTCCGGGGTGAAACACGACTTGCGACCCTTCAGCTTAGGAGCACGTTTGCTTTTGCCAATTGCAAAATTAAATTTGACTCTTTCCTAAATATTCTGCTTACGAAAAAGCAGTCAAGAAAGTGCATTTCTTCCCCCTGTCCTCACACTAAAATCATGTTGCCAGGTGTATGGGGGAATTCAGCCATCAGTCAGCAATCCAAGCCGAGACCTTGCACTGGGAAGCAACGAAGCCCTTAATCATTCCTGGTAATGACATGTTTGGAAAAAAGTGCCACACGTGTGCACTGTGTATTTTCAGCAAACATCTAATGCGAGGGTGTGAAACAGTGGCTGCGGTGCACAGTGTGCTTGTGCAAGGGCTTCCCTCCCCTCTTCCTCCTCCTCCTCCTGCTCCAGCCTGGCTGTGCTGCCCTGCTCACAAAAGCCGTGTCTTTAGAACAATAGGCCTGTGCTCCTGGAGACCCATCCCGGCACACACGATGCTGCTTCTGTGACGTTTGCAAGGGGATACACAACCCTGATTATTAATTTTTTTTTTCCTTTTCCCCACTGTGAGTGGAGCTGTGAAATAGTAAAATTAATTTGTGCAAAAATACCCCTGAACAGCACTCGGGTTGAAACAGTCCAGGTCGGTGCCGCGTGGTTACGGCTGACCTGGGTCCCCGCCGTCGTGGGAGCTCTCGACGCGCCCCATAAACGCTCGCCCTCCTGGGCACCCGCTCCGGGAGGCTCGGGCAGGTGGGGGCTGAGCGCTGGGGGGCTCGGGGCAGGTGAGGGTTCATAACTCCCATCCCCGTTGCGTTTATTCGTGTCATAGGCTGAACCTCGACAGTTTTTGGCAAAAACCTAATTAGCGCCAGGTCTGAGGCCTGCGTTACGTGTATATGTGCGGCGGCGTTTTGTGTACGATATTAAAAAAAATATCCAGGCTTTGGGTTGCCTTTTGTAAGGCATGGAGCTGTGACCCTCCCTCCGCTGCTCCCTCCCCCCGGAGCCCCAGACTTCGCCGTGCCCTGGCTGCGAGCTTACATGGAGTTGTCTTTTTTTATTTTTTTTATAAACCCAGTCACAACACGGGAAGAGGAGGAGGAGGAGGAGGAAGAGAGAGAAAGACAGAACTAAAAACCCTTGAAGGATGGCTCTCCAAAATTCGTGGCGGAACCACGGGGAATCCCTGGTAGCGCGGGAGCGGAGGTAAGGCAGCCTGCGCCCACCCTCCTGCCGGCCCCCCGCGCCCTCGCTTTTGGGCTGGGAGCGCGGCTTGTGGGGAGCGGGAGGGAAGGTAGAGGTGGGAGGTGGGTGGTGGGTGGGTGGTGGGTGGAGGAGACACCTTCGCCTCGCGCTGCTTAAGTGGGCGCGGCGCTGATGTGAATATGCAAATGGGCGGCCGGGCGCGTCACACGTGCGGCTGCTCCCCCTCCCCTCGCTCCCCTCCCTCGCTCGCTCCTTTCCCACCCGGGGCTCGGGGGGAACGTGGGGACATGGGGGGCACCGGCCCCGTCCCGCCCGTCCCGTCTCGCTCATCCCGTCCCGCCCTGGGAGCGGCGGAGGTGCGAGGCCGGGATGGGAGCGGGGGTGACCCCGACACGGGGGGAACGGACGCGATCGCTGCCGGGGGGCGCGGGGGGGGGCTGGCCTCCCCCGCTTCGCTGATTGATGTCAGGGGCCAACAGGATCCGGCTTTCCTGGCGATGATGATGGTGATGGTGATTGCGATGATTACACTCATCATTAGTGGGAATTTGAATTTTGCCATGGTCAAGGCTGGGCGGGTGCACGACCCCCGCGCCCGGGAACTTAAGGAAAGAAAAGACAGGATTTGGAAAATTATTAATTTATGCACTGGAAGGGTCGAGTTACAAAGGTTTTCACGCAGCCCTGTTTTATTGCGAGTATACGTCGAGATCGGCAAAAAGATGGGAAAGGCGTTTTTGTTATTAAAGGAAAATCCTTTATTGGAGGGATGATTTAGAAATTTACAGTCAATGGAATTTAATTTTATCCTTTGCCTTTTGCTTTATCCACATTTTAATAAAAGAGCCACGAAGAATAAAAGTAGCCAGGTGATTGCTGAACAAAGCAGATCTCGAGTCTGAATAGGATTTAAAATCGGTGCCTGCGCTCCCTGCGCCTGGCGGGGCCGCGGGTGACACCCCCGGCTGTGTGCCCGGGCTGGGGGACACTGCGGTGACGACACACACCTTAATACAAAATTAATATTTCATGTGCAGGAGGCACAAACTTTTTGGTACATTTTTCCTTTCCCTCTGTTTGCCGACCTGGTGATTTGGGTATGCCTGGTCATGTCTTAGGTTTCTACATGGTTATTCCACGCAGAGACCGATTTTCAGGGGAGTGGAGTGCTGCTGGGGATGTCTGCCTGCACCCCGAGGTGGCAGTGACCATGTGTGGTTCTGCAGAACATCACTGGCATTAATTCACTGGGAAAAAAACCAAATGCAAATCAACTCCATTAGTTTTTCTTAGGTTCTATCAGGGACTTTAAAAGGATCTACTAATGGGATAACTGTATTCACTAGATTGATAAATAAATAGAAAATCCCTAATTCTTTTGAGGCGTGGGGCTGGAAGCAGCAGATGGAAGTGACTCCAGGGTAACTGAATAAAACCCCTGTGCTGATAGTGTTTGATTGATCATAGTGTAGTGCACTAAGAGACAAGGAGTCAGCTGAGGGGAGAAGAGGGAAAAGGTGAGAGATGGAGCAGGAGAGAAGTGTAACCCAGTTAACAGTTCCAGCAGGACAAACCACCTGCCTGTGTGCCTTGCTCTCCAAAGTGTGCCCAGTGTCCTGCATGCCTCTGCCACCCAAATGCCACGCTGGCTTTCAGCTCTCAGACAGCCCAGCTGGTCAGTGTTGAGTTTTCTTTCATTATTCCAGGCTCTGTGCTTTCCCTCGCTGTGGCTGCAGGCCCGTCCTGGCTGCACCGCACTCTGGGGTATACAGCTGGCACAGCCTAGTGCCAAGGGCACCGTGCCCGGGGGCAGCGTGGCTGCCAAGGGGCAGCGCGGGCGGGCCGAGCCCCGAGGACGCGGCAGGGCAGCGCTGGCTCCGGGGCCCTTTGGGTGCCCGGCCCTCGGCCGGCACCTGCAGCCGTGCGCGCTCACACGATTCCCCGCGCTCGCTCCGCCGTGCCAATAAAGAAGAAAGGCAGGGATGAGGATTGTTGCTATTGATCTGCCCAAGGGGATCATTAGGCATCAGTATCAATCTACAAATCAGTGGGCCTGTGTTACTTGCTTGGGCAGTCATTGCCAATTTGTTCCTATTAGATGGCCGAGCCCGGAGGTGTTTGATGAGCAGATTGGGTCTTTATCTCGGCGCTGGAGAGCAGGCGGGCGTGGGGAGATGCCGCAGCTTTGCAGGATTGCTGCTGTTTGTTTGTTTTCCTCTGCTGAAACCCTTTTCACTTCTCTGTACAGAATTTTGTAGGGGCTGAATGTGTTTCTGCTTTATGGATGGTTTTTCATATCATCAGATTAAACATATTGAGAGTTTAGGAGAAACTATTTTAAAATAATCCCCTTGCTTTTATTCGGTCTGTTTACCAGCAGCACTCCCTATAAAAATACATATTCATGCCAGATTCTTTTGTTATCCTTTCCAGGTCAGACCCAACATTAAGGAACGCAAACAATTTTGCTTTTGCTATCCCAGTGCCCATTCCTTGGGATTTATTGAGTTGTGCTTAGTGAGATGATTGTTTTCACAGTATTTCTCTCTGTGATTTAATTATTTAGGCTAAAAAATTAAAGCTTGCAGATAATATTTTATTTTCTAAGTGTTTTTATGTGGAGGGCAGCCCCAGGGGTTAGTGGCCCCTTGGACAGAGCCCTGCTCTGTGCGGCGCCTTACAGAGCTGCCTCCCTCATCTGCATATTTACAAATAAGAAAAATGTTTAACACCATGCAAAATGAATAACAAATTTAGACCATAACAGAAGAATGGAAATTAATGGCAAAAAAAAAAGATCAAACCAGTTCACTTGAATGATCTGATCCGACATCAGTGCTGTGTTATTTAATGCAAACCTTGATTGAGACTGTTCCATCTCACTCCTCGCATGAGTATCGCGCAGTTTAAACATCTGTCCAGCCGTTAAAGACCCTATTGATGCTGTGTTATTGGATTTCTAATTTCCAGGTTTTGTCAGGGGGTTTAACAGACTATGTGAGTGTTTATAATTTCTAATGAGTTTAATCTCTAATTTGCCTCTATTACCTGGGACTGTCAAATCCCCTTCTCAGCACTTGGTCTCAGAAAATTCAAGATACAGAAATACAGGTTTCTAAAGAACTCGAAATATTTGTCATATCTTTTATATACAAATATGTGTGCAGTAAACAGAACTATACATTCTTATTCTCTTTGAAGATCAAGCCTGATTTTAATCCTGCCTATCTGCTGCAATCACAGTATATTACCTCAACCCAAGTTTCTTTGAGGACTTTTTGGATAGATGTCACTATTTCATTGGAGATAAAATAGGGTGTGTTTTAGGATACCACATTATTGCTGCCTGATTAGTATTTGATCAAATCCTATCTGTTTTTTTGTCCCTGAGACAATCCAGCTCCTCCACATCCGGAGGCGAATTCGCCTCATTCTGTCTGACAAGTGTTTTGTTGGGGAGCAGCGGATCAGATCCGTGTAAACACGCGGCTGGGGCGGGGAGACCCGCACTTTTAATTTATCATAAACTCCACAGAACTCATTAGCTTTCATCTTTACATCGCACGTATAGAAATGAATTCTGAGCTCACTCGGGGAGGCTTTTTTTTCTGTGGAGTTTGCTGTACAAATATTTATGGACCTTTTCCTTTGTAGTAGAGATTCCAGTGGCAACAGCTATCACACGACGAACAGCAGCTTGCGACTTAGGGAAGAGGTTGCCAAAAGCTGTTGTTTATTTAGTTGCATGGCATTTTGTCTTGAAATTTGTTTTGCTCCTATTCGCAAAAAATACAAGGCTCTCTTGGGAGGAGAAATCAGGATTTTTTGCCTATACTACAGGAAAAAAAAAGGGAAAAAAGCCTCCCAGAAAATGAAATCTAAGTGTGTTTGTATGTACGAACATAACTTTATAATCAGCATATTCTAAGGATTTTCAGAGCAGGAAACTGCTCACGGCCCATTCACAAAACACACATGGTGATTTTATGGTAGGTTTTGTTTTAAAGATAATGATTTGTCTCCGTGTTGCAGTTGTTTATGTTTCTGTCTATATCTCTTTCCTCACCCCTGTTTTATTTAGTAAGGTTTCAGCTGTGAAATTTCTCCATGAAACAATTGATACATTCTCCACACGCTGCAGCGAGGGAAAAAAAGCCCCTTAGATTAATGGTCAGTGTCTCATCCACACAAATTTGTGTTACGATACTACCGAGAAGCTGCGAATTACTGACAAGATCTAGAATAATTCCTAATGCTGTTGAAGGCTTCATTTTCTCCTCCGCATGATGGATGAGGCATAAGAAGTGCTTTCTGAGATCGTTAATGTGCATCATTCTGTTAAGTGTTATTAAAGTCCGTCTGTCTTCGGCGGCAGAAACAATGGCTCAGCCCTTATTTTGTCTCTCTCTTTGCTAAACTCCAACTGGCTTTTACTAATGTGGCCTGTTTTGGGGCTCTTACAGTGGCTGGTTTGTACCACGGTGTTTCTGTTGGTTTGGGGAATTGTATTTCCCCTTTGAGTTTAATGTTGGCTTGTGGCATGGGGAGGCACAGCGAATTCACGGTGATTCTATCTGTAACCTGTGGATAATGTCCAAGCAGTGCAGGATCCGGACCAAAGCTTCCATTTAAGCTTGGAAAATAGGATTCAACTTTCCCTTCGGAAGGCTGTTCCTGCGGAGCGACGCTGGGCTGTGAAACTACCCCCAGGAGCAGCCGTGCCCGCTCATTTTCCCCTGGATTAATTGTTTAAAAATCTGGGAATTGCTGTCTGAGGAGAGAGTGAGCTGGTCCCCTGCTGGCAGGGGAGCTGGCACGGGGCGACCCAAACTCGTCCTGTTCAGGCAGAAGTCGCTGCCCTGTCCTGGTCCCGTGGGCATCGCCCCATTCCCCAAGGGGGAGGAGGCCAGCCCCAGATTGCAGATGGATCGTATTAAATCAAAAGTACTTTTAACCAAACAGAAGAATTCACTTTAAAGGTTTTTAACCTTTCTTAAGAGCCAATTTTTCCTTAAGCCCTGCGATAATAAAATACAATATAATTTATAGAGCACTCTCCACGGGTATGCATTCCTCCTCTCTTCTTTTTTTTGGTACAGTCAGATAAAACATCCAACAACTGGGATGATAATCACGAAAAAACAAAAAGCAACTGATCATAAAGCATTTAGAAATGTAACATTCCTTTTACAAGGGATTCAGACATCCTTGGGAAGCCTCACTTCTATACTTTTAATAGAATTAGAGAAGTGTGATGCACAGCTGGTAAAAGCTCAGTCATCCACAGCACAGCGAGTTTTTGAGTATTTAATTTTATATTTGAATAATTCTCCAGATCAGGCTATAATCATGGATGTCATATAAAAAGATTTTTTTCATAAATTACATTATTTCACAGATGTGCAAATACTTCTGTGAAAAAAATTACATTGATCAGTTTTTAATACCCCCCTGTCTCACCCTTCAGTCAAAAGGAAAAATAGCTTTTTTCCCATCTTTGTCTTCAGAAAGGTGCTAGATTGTAAACATCTGAAGGAAATGAAAGGGGGTTGGCCAGTCCACCCCAAATTCTTTCCAGATTTTCATTCCTTTCACCAGCAGCCTTCTGTTCTTGGAGGAGAGGGAGGAACAGCAGAAGAAAGAGAGAGATGTCTCTGTTTCTTATTAAAATTTAAAGTGCAAAGCAGGGGCTGTATTTTGCTAATTTTCAATCTGCTAATTGGGAAGGGGGTTAGGAGGTGAGGGGCCGTGGGGACACGGGAGGCTTGGTGGGACAAAGCCTGGCCAGTGACACGGCCCAGCGGGGCCGGCAGGCACCAGGCACAGCCCCGGCCTCGCTGCCGGAGAGGGCTTGGACTGGCTGCACTTCGTAATCCCACATTATAACATCCTGTTTATTCTTTTAATTAGAAAGTGACTCGTTTACCAAGAATAAACTTCCCAACAGGCTTGTGCTCTGCCTGGCCAGGGCTCCGGGGTGCCTGAAAGCCTTGCTCCCGGTGGGACCGGGGGGCCTCAGGGCCACCTGGCCCCTGGAGCTTGTGTCCCTCCAGCTCCTGAGCTCTTTGCATTTATCTGCTCCAAACATGGGAAATATTTAATTGAGGCACAGGCAATGCCACAGCACTTCCTCACATGCCGAGTATCTGGTTATCCTGGATATTGTTGTGAATGGAAAAGTTTGCCCTAATGTTAAATTCAGGAATGGCGATTTAGATAAATGCCAACTTCCCAGCTCTCTCATCCCATCTCCTATGCAGTTTAGGGGAAAGGAAGGCTGAAAATAACTTCATAAAAGTTACCAAGGTGTCACACCCTGCCTGCTTGGGCTTCAATCAGAGTTGCCAGCTTGTTTTTCAGGGAATTTAAGTACCAGATGCACTTGGAGAAAGCAAGCTAAACATCAGAGTTTATTTTCAATATGCAAGTGGTATAAAAATATGCAAGCCCTGATCTGAGTGCTATGGAAACTGCTCCACAAAAATGTGGAACGAAAGCTGTTACTGTAAGCGTGGTTCATGTCCTGTAACAGCTGTGACAGCCCGGCACAGCTCAACACTTGTCCAATTAGATGAAAATATTCAAAAGGAAAGCTGATTTAAATAAGATCTGTAATAATCTTTCACAATTACAAAGTATTCCAGTGACAAACACTGTCCCCCTGCCCGGATCTCCTGGACCCTGCGTTGGCCTCGGCCCAGTGGACGCCGTCTCTCCCTCCTCGCGCCGGCTCCAAAAGCATTTTTCAGGGCTTATGTTACAGTTATTTGCAGATTATTTTAGGTCTGTGTTCTTTTATATCCACTTAGCAACTTGCAAGGAATATTTCAGGAGCAGCCCATGCTTGATGTGCCCCATTTTGGGGAGCAGGAGGACTAGGTGGGGCAGATTTAAAAGCCATTATTGTATTTATGACAGATGGTTTTCAGTTTCGGCAAGAAAGCCCCGATAGACACTAGCACAGAGACAGGAATGTGGACACGTATAATTAAGCTCTTTCTGTTAATCAAATGCAAGAAATACAGTAAATTTATTTTTATACCTGACCTGTGGAACAAATATGGCCAATGGATATTACACGTAATAGGTCTTAAAAGGAACAATTATAGTTTCCCTTTAACTTTTCTGATTTCTTACAAGTTGTATCTATTTCTAAAGTTTTAAGGATACCAACGATTAAAATCATCCTACTGCATAAATTTTAGTTATTTACCATAGTTCATAAGTGTCGTGTGATGACCTTTTTCTGGCTTCATAAAATCAGTGACTTAATATAATTTAGGATCTGAGAGTGCAAGTTCCTCGATTCATTTATCATTTGATGCTGAAATTTGTTTAGTCTGGATCGACGGCCCTACTCAGCTTTTCCTACTGGTCATAGATTCTTTGTACACTGGAAACTGGGAGATCTTTGTGTCTTGTCTCTTTTCTTTCAAGTTTGACCAAAAATAGTCATTAAAGACTTCAGAAGCCCCCTAACTTTATAAATAAAGGCTCTTGACTGACTCTGATGGGAGTTCCATGCACAGAACAGCCCCTATCACTAATTTTTCAGAATGGGAAAGTGTGTTAATATAGAATACACCTTGAATGAAGTGGCCAGTTTTGAGTGTATTCCAGACAATTTTTTATGAATGCAGTTAAATAGGGAGTTTTAATAGCTTCAGGAGAATTACATTTGAAATTGTTCTATAAAGAATGTTTATAAATATATACATAGATAGGTGATAGACGTATCTGAAAGCAGGAGGCAATGCAGTAATTTATTTTAAAAATTCTTCTGTAGTCAGCGTGAGTGATTTCAAATGGGATCCCAGAATCTCCAAGCCAAAGCTCTCATCTTCTAAGGAATTTCACCTGGAATAAAATGTTGCCTTAGAAATTGTTGACGTAATAGTCCCCTTGGGAACCCCAGAGCAGTCAAAGAGAAATCCAACAATAAATCCAGGGGCCACCTGGATAACTCCCATTAAAGGCTTTTTTTCAGTGGAAAATATTCTTTAAAAGCTTAATTCTTCCTAAATGTAAAGTCCAGCGATCGTGTTTCTGTAGAACTTTTACAGTTGCGTGTTTCACGTGGTTTTGTTTGAAGTACTTCTCCAGGCTTGGGGACAGTGAAAGCAGCACTGTGTTCTCCGTTTGCCCCCCCTCTGCAGGGGCTGGGGAACCGGAGGGCACCGAGCACACCCGGGCTGTCCCTGCGTGGCTCCTGGTGTGACCCAGCCTCGGCAGCGCAGGGCCCAGCAGTGCCCCCGACACGGGAGCCACGGCAGGAGAGCTGAGCCCTGAGCGCTGAGCGCTGAGCGCTGAGCGCTGAGCGCTGAGTCCTGAGCCCTGAGCGCTGAGAGCTGAGCCCTGAGCCCTGAGCCCTGAGCCCTGAGCCCTGAGCCCTGAGCCCTGAGCGCTGAGCCCTGAGCCCTGAGCCCTGAGCGCTGAGCGCTGAGCCCTGAGCCCTGAGCGCTGAGCCCTGAGCGCTGAGCCCTGAGCCCTGAGCGGGGATGGGAGCTGGCCGGCCTTTTTGAAACGCTGCTGCGGAGCGGCACAGCGCTGGGACTGCAGCGGGGGCTCCGCAGCGCTGGGGACTGCCTACAGCTGCTTTTCTGCAGAAAAATAAAACATGGAAAAAGCCTTCTGTGCCCATTGCAGTCCCTGGTGTGCAGGAGCAGCCCTGCGGAGCAGCTCAGTGTGCGAAGGCTGAAGTTGCAGAGTTTCCCTGTGCAGTTTCCCTGTGCAGTTTCCCTGTATGACAGACTGAGCGGCTCCCGGAGCGCTCCCTGCTCGCAGCCCGGCCATCGCAGCGCCGAGCTGTGCGGTCCTTGTTCGTCGGAGGGACCCGCACACAGCCCGGGCAGGGCCGCCTCGGAATGAGGGCATGCGTGTGCCGTGACTCGACTGAAAAGCAGTGCTGTTTTTAAGGGGGGTGTGAGGGAAAATCCAGGGGTCTCAGGACATCCTGGGGGGCCTGTGCGCACGGGTACGCAGAATCACAGATTGCGCCCGTTCTCCACAATCCCAGCTGTGTTTTGTGCTGCAGCAAAAAGGCACCGTGTGGCTTTTGATTGAAAATATTCAGGTAGAAACAATCATCCCATAAACCAGTGGAAATTTTATCACAATTTAATTCTCTATCAACATTTTTAAAAGGCAAAAGGGGTCAAGAATGAAGTACGTTATTGTTAGTTGTCTGTATTATTAGTTAACATCAGCTGTCTGCTTATCCCCACCTCCGTGCCCAGTACAAAGGACACTATAAACCACATTAAAAAAAAAAAAGACATTTGATTTTTGTAGAAATACATATAAAAATAGATTCAGGATCTGTGGATATTTACATATGGTAATTTTACAGATTTTCTGGTGTGGTGGCTGGAAGACAAACTTCTATTAAACCCTGTGAAATTCAACATTTCACTGAATTTAACATATTCTAAGTTATACATAATATATATATTGAAGCAGTTTTACGCTGTTTCTATAGGCTTTGATTTTAAACAGTGTCTACTTTTCATATATAATGAAGGTATAATTTATAACAATATTTTAAACAGTCCAAGCCAGTTATTTATACTGGTTTTTATCTTGAAATGAGGTTTGCTGAGTCTTTTGGTTTTGCTTTATATACCTCATCATTTCCTTATCACCCAGAGCCTTTTTTCCAATTGTATTTATTTTAAATAGTATTTTTTTACTTTTAGTATAATCGTGTTGTTTAGACAAGAGGGTTTTTTTCTTGTGAGTATTGAGGAACTTGTTTTGCTGTTCTCCCCATAGCAGTTCAGTGCAGCAATACGTGCAGTCAAACGGGGAAGATTCCCAAATTGTCTGTTCCCATGCTTGGAATTCAGACAAGCAGGCACTGTCTCGGTTCCTGTAAGGAGCAGTGAAATTTGGTGTCGTGGATCAGGGCTTAAACTGTTCCAGAAGCAATTTCTGTTTATAGGCCACTGTTTTTCTGCACATTTTGCTGTGTTTTTGAGCAGAAAGCAGATTTGCTGCACTGGAGACATAATCACTGAGCGTGGGCTGTGCTGGGTACGACGGGGCCACATTCTCACTCCAGGATAATGCACGGAACTGTGTGGGATAAGGGCAGCAGAGCCAGTTCTGCTCATCCTGGCCTTGCTCATCTCCTCCCCTGCCCGCAGAGCCTCCCGCGGCCGCGTGAGCTGTGTCTGCCTGCCACGAACACGGGACCCTCAGCGCTGCCCAGGGAACCCACCTCCATCCCATCCCATCCCACCCCATCCCATCCCATCCCCCTGCAGCACCACGAGCCCACTGTGCAGCTCCTCGTGTGTCCTGTCCTGCCTGACCTGCCTCCTGCTCTCTTGCCCTGGCCTCAGGGATGAGCTCCCGCAGGAGTGGGCAAGCGGCAGGTGTGGGAGGCGAGGTGGCCAAGGCCATGGAGGGTGGCAGTGGTGTCCCTGGTCCTGAGGGACTCTTGGCTCCTTGTCCGTGTCCTTGCAGCCTCCCGGCTGCACAGAGCAGGGACAGGACCTGCCTGCTGGGTCCGGGAGCAGGGAGAAGCTGCGTCCCAATCTGTGAAATAATGATGGATGGTTTTCCCGCATTGTTACCAAAACTGGGACTTTTTCGGTTGGAAAAGCCCTCAGAGGGCATGGAGCACATGCCAGGGCCGGGCGATTCCCGCTGTCGGGCATTCCCCGCCGTTCCCGGCGCGCCCGGCAGGGGGCGGTGCCGCCCGCTCAGCGCCGCCGCCGCCTCGGCCCCCCCGCCGCTCTCCCATCCCATCCATCCCATCCATCCCATCCCATCCCATCCCATCCTATCCCATCCCATCCCATCCTATCCCATCCCATCCCATCCCCATCCCCATCCCACTTCATCTCTGCCATCCCCGTCCAGGGAGCACAGGCACAACTCAAATTGTTTGGAGACTTTTGCATTCAAACGTTGTTTTCTATAACAATATTCCTAAACTCCACCTACATTTATATGGAGATCATCCTCCTCTGGGCTGTTGGGGAACAAACTCAATTCCTGCCGCAAAGACAGAGGTGGTGGCCAAATAGTTTCCATATAATATTAATTTTATATGTGTATGGTTGCACAATTTGTTCCTCGAAGTGTAAGATCACAAAAATGAGGCGGTTTTTGTGTGGGTGCATTGGGTTGCTGTGGGGGTGTGGTGGATATTCCAGCACTTCTATTTCTGCCTCAGATATTTGTGTTTGTTTTTCAGGGGCTTTGTTAATACCTGAGGGAACCATTAATGCAGCCGAAATAACAGGAGATCTGATGTTCTCATGGTATTTTAGTATTTCACTTCCTCGATGGAAATGCCAGGAGAACACCAGATCTCGCGGTATTCGGGCCCCAGAAATAGGTCCCTTGGGAATTTTTAAAAAGCCCATAAAATACATAAACACAAATATGGAGATATCCAGGTTCCTGCTGAAGTTGCCTGCGCAGCCTTCCCTCGATTGAAGCCATCAGTCAGCAGCTTTCCCTCCCTTCCAGCTGATTTGTCTTTGTCACTGAGCGAAACTACTCTTTCTGCCTCAAACCGATGGCAGAAAACCAGACCCGTGTCGGTAATTGTGATTATGGAGAGGACAATTCTGGATTGCTCACACAGACAGAAGATTTCCCCCAGTCTGCTTATTTTTTTTTTCCTAATATGGCTGTTTCCATTTTAAAAAACATGTTATTATTTTTTATTATTATTTTTGGTTTCACTATAATTTTCATTGGATATTTAGCTCTATCTAGTTAATTATCTAATCAAGCAAATGGTTTCTTTGGCTCTTAGCTAAAACAGGAAAACACCCCAGTATCGGGATTAAGTTTTCATCTCTATCAACTGGCTTAAAAATACTGAACTTGATTCCTTTTGAATTAACTGAGTCTTATTTTATTTTTTTTTTTCAATATCACCTATCACCATAGTAACCACCAGCTGTCAGTTCAGTTTCTGACATTTTTCTCATTTGGTAAGATTTCAGAATTGCCATCCTCCCTGCCAACATGTCATGAACAAGAAAAAAAAAAATTGCATGAAAAATCTAATGGGTGTCTGGTCTGATTGTCCTCACTCGTGGCAGGGAAGACAAAAACTGATGAATTGTGAAATGTATTCAGAGGGATTCAAGAAAAGCAAGTGTCTCGGACCCCCTCCTCACCCACACCTCCTCGTTTTCATCTTGTTATGCTTGATGCACCAGACATGCTTGCCCTGACACTCGGGTTTGTAGAAATTTAAGATTAACAGTTTTTACATTCACCTCGCTGATCCCCGGGTTTTAAAGTCATCATTAAAAATAAAGTTCGCAGAGCTCGTATTTAGCACCATTTCCCACTCATTGATGAGGTTTTAGCACCTGCGAATTCTCAGCAAAACACTTCCCGTGCCTGAAGTCAACAGCCAGTTCGGTACATTCCCACATTTCCTCCCTGTTCCTGTATTTTATGTACATTAGAAAGCAACCTTTGAGCAGGCCGAAAAAGAAAGGCAAATTTTGGGTAACTCCTTGGGCTGGGGTTTTGTTTGTGCTGGAAAAAGGGCAGCAAATGGTAAAATTTGACTTTTTTTATTTCTCCAGTTGGTTTAGCTGAAATAATATAAATTTAAGGAAAAAATGGGTTTGTGTTCAGTAAATGATGCTGCACCTCCTGGATGGCAAAATATCGCTGAGAAACCTCCTTGCCAGTGCTGCAGGAAGGCAAGAGAAAGGAAAAGGATTCATTTACCTCTGGCAAAGCAAATAAAATGCCAGCAATGCTTTTCTAACATGTATTTTTGGGGGGCTTTCTGCACAAGACACACACATGGAACTGGCATGTCGTGTTTCCATAGGTATAAAACAAATCCCCCCAGCTGCCTCCATTGGGGCACAAAGAGCCGTCCCCTGGACGTGCTTCCAGGGGGGTTGTTTGAGGCTGTATCCATCTCTTTTTTCCCCCGACTGTCTGTGAATTCAGGCTCAGCAGCAGGAACTCATTTCAGGAACATAAACCTGATTTGATGAGCAGCTGCAGCGCTCGGGTCCCTGTGCTGCCGGGGACACCCCGGCGCTGCCGGGGCTCTGCCCCGCTCCCGGCTCACGTTTCACATTCGGGGGCTCCGGCGCTTCAAACCCGGCCAGCCCAAAGGGGAATAATTGAAACAATCCCGGGACATTATACCCACTTGGGAACATTTGGGGGAATTTGTATTTGTGAGTATATTCGCTCAGTTCTGCTGCATCTACACGGAGCAGGGAGGTAGCTCTTCCCAGGAAAAGTACTGACTCCCCTAGGAAGATCCAGGGCTGCGTGTTTGTCAGTGTTTTCCTCTGGGAAGTCGGAGGTTGAGCTGCCCCAGCCCCGTGGTTCGGGTGCTGCAGCTCGGGGTGCGGGGCGCTGGCCCCGCCGGTCCGCGGGGAGCGGCGGCGGCAGCTCCGGGAGGGACGGCGGAGCTCCGGCAGCGCCCGGCGGCGGGGCTGCGCGGGAGGGTCCGCCCAAACCGCGCACATCTAAGCGCCTTTTCGAATTAGACATTTCAGATATAGGTAGTGCTTAAATGTCTTCTCGATTTTCGAATGAAAAAACATCATATTTGGGGGAAAAAAAATTGAAAATGATCCCATTTTCCTGCCTGTTTCAGCCATGCATTTTGCCAGCTGTATTTTTAAAATAGTTCTATAAATGTATCTCATGAAATAAATGCACTGGGAAAGTGTAACTCTTTTAATGATAAATAATATTGTTGTACATAATATTTGAAAACAAATGGGGTAAACAAAATGTACCTTAATGTCTTTATGGTTTGTGAGATTTATAACAATAATCAGCAACCGACTGTAACACTGTTTGCACCTTGTGTGCCCTAAAGCCATTGGATCCCTCCGTTAATTGTATAAATTCCATGCACTATGGAAAATCATGATGTATCATTTATATTCAGCTATGTCAGGTATATAAATATTAAAATATATTGGCCAAAAATGGCTGATTACCCCTCAAACATTTCATGATAAATCTTATCTTTTTACAGTGGTGGTAGCACTGAGGGTGGGGTGCGGGGGGGAATGGACTAAATATTTCATGTTATTTGGAAATATTCTTTAAACAACCCAGATATATTATTAATGTTTTACAACTGCTTCAAAAATCCGGCAGCTCGGTTCAGGTTTAGGGGATACAGTGGCTCAGTACCTGAAGAAAAAGTGATTTTTATATATGCAAAGCACCCCAATGGTGGGGATTATGTTATTTATTCAGCCTGGGATCCGTGTGGCTCGCGGAGGCTCCGCGCTGACGCCCTGGTATAAAATAGAGGTGACGTTCCTGGAGCCTGCGACAGCAGCACCTCCCTGCTCTGCTACGCCAAATATTCATGGGCATTTATCAGGGCCTTATTATTCACCTATAGTCTTATTTAATAAACTCCTGCTCTCCCCAGCCGTGATGTAAAGGTACAGGGACAGTGCTGGTGACAGTCTTTTGCCTAAAAATATTTATATGAAATATGATCTATTTCTCTGTGCTCCCCACACAGCCCCAGCCCGAGCCCCGGCCTGTGCAGAGACAGGGAGAAAATACTGTTATACATATTTATTGATACTAATGCCTGGGTTTTAATGAATAAAGAAATACACCGTTGGGCTGTGGCTCAAATGTGTCGGGCAAGTGGCCGTCTGCAGTGCGGAGGGAGGAGATGTCGGCAAGGGGCTTGGAAATACGCGTGGCTGGGAAGAATGGAATGGGAATGATGCCTTGCACCGACAAGCAGACTTGGGGTGTGTGATAGACTTTGTTCATTTGATTCTCAGAACTCAGTCGGGGTTAAATTGGAATCCAGACATCAAAGAATTCTTCCAGCAGCCCCAAATTTTGCCCGTATAATTTTTTTCTTGCAGTTGTCATAATTGTAGCTAATTTCACACTGCAAATTTTTTTTTTCTGTTTGAAGTATTTTCCTAAATATGCACAGAATGTGGGAGTGGGATTATTTGTTCTCTCTGGTGTTTCCCTGACGGTCACAGCCTGGCAGTTCCGAGCCCTCGGTGGCCGTGAGGAACCCTTGGGTTTGGTGGGGTGTGTCCACATCCCCTGGAACTCACGGATCGGAGCAGGATCCTGAGACCTGAAGGGAGGGGAAGGCTCAGGGCTGGAAACAGCAACGCCCTTCTGCCTGTTCCTTTTTTTCACCCGACTGTTGTGTCTGAGCACAAGTGTGTGGTGCTGCATATTTGGTGGGTTTGCAGATTTCTGTGCGATTTTTATCTGAAGGTCAGGGCTGTGGAAATACATCAGGTTGGGATTTGGGATGTTTGCCATTTGCCATTTAGCCTCGCTCCTGCTTATCAGATCGCTGGGAGCACGGGCCTAATAAACCAGGGAGCTGCTCCGAAAAGGAAAAATAAATATTGTTCTGGTTTTATGGAGTCTCTTTACTATTACACAGCAGGAGATTTAAATGTATTTATTTAAGTTTTTGCCTTTTTGCTTTGGAATTGTGGAAAATAAATTAATGGTGGCTATTTATAATTTCGCTGGATATTTGCATACATTAATTTTTTAAATGAAAAATTTATTTCCTTTTTTTTTCCAAATTGTAAAAATAAAAAAGGAAAAAAGGTGCAGGAAGGCCATGCCAGAAAGTGGGAGTGGGGAGGCCTTTTCTGCATCCAACTTTAGTTTGAAACCAGAATGTGGTATTTGAGGTTTCTCCTGCTGGGGTTTTGGGCTGTTTCTCTCCTTCTCCCGTGGAACAAGCCCCAGTGCCAAGCGCAGAGCTCCTGAGCTATGGGACTGCAAGTCAGCGCCAGGGCTGGCAGAGCCACAGCCAGGGCCGGGCTGGCCTCAGTCGCTGCATCCCCAGGACTGGAATTGCCGGCAGTGGCAATGCCATTTGCATCTTTAATTCACCTTTCTAATGCCGGCTTTTATGGTCAGGATCAGGCCTAAACAAGTGTTCAAGAGGGGGGCAGCCTGCAAATGGTGTTTAAACCCAGCACTTTCAGAGTGGCCTCCTGGAGGTGGCGACGGGCGCTGGCCCAGTGCTCTGACATCTGCACCCCTGTGGTGCAGGGATGCCCCGCGGCACAGGGGTGCTGCTGGGTGGCACAGGGGCACTGCCCACGGTCTGGCCAGCTCCAGGCAGTGGACGGCGGCAGCGTTGTGCCCCCAGCCAAGCAGCCAGCTCTTGGGACCCCATTTCCTGCTGTGGGTGCAGGCTGTTGGGGCAGGTTGTTAATGGCTCTGTTTGCACAGAGCCATCCCAGCTGTGGTCTGGGCACGAACCCCTTCCCTCCTGATCACCTCATGGCCGAAGCCCCTCTGACACAAGGAGTCTGTTTTTCTCTGGAACGGGCTGGAGGGGGATGGCTGGAGGGGGAGGGAGAGACTGAAAGGCCATGACAATCCTTAGGAAAACATTAGTTTGTTATTTTAATATTTTTGAGAGGAAAGCATTTTGCTCCTGTGTCGATACCTTTTTGTGGTTTATTATTTTGTTGCTAATTTACTTAACCATTAGCAAATTAAGGTGGATTATGGCTTGGATGCACTAAAAGCACCAAGGAGTTGCGGTCCTTGTGGCTATTTCGGGCAATGTCATAAGCACACTCTTTTTTTTTATTGTCCTCCTAGGGAGCAGAATTTGAACTTAATATTCCATGAAATAAGCCATTGTAATCACGTTGGGTTAATAGAAGAAGTAAAATTGCCTCTCCTCTCACAAGACATTAGAGCAAGGCTGCATTATTAAAGTTTTCTTGCGGACAGGCGGTTTAAAATATATCCTCAGTGGCTGACGCAAGTCTTTTCAGCGGGGATGACAGCTTTTCAGATCTTAATAGGCTGTTCATTTCTGGCCTACGAGTTTTCAGCATTTCTTCTTTTCAAGCCAGGCTGTGACATGATGGCTAAAAACTGACATAAAGAAGTGCCATGTACTGTGAAAACCTTTATTCACTAAGTGGCTCCATGTAAATTGGTGTCAATAAGCAAACAATTAGAACTTTAAAAAAATTGTTGGTTTAAATCCCTTTTCTCCTTAATCATTTGACCTAAAAATCTCTCCTTTCTCTCTCCCTTCTTTGGAAGTTGTGCATATAAACCAGTGACAAAGTGTTTTGCAAGTGAAAGTGGATCAGATCTTTGTTAGAAATCAGTTAATGATATTTAGCCAAGGTGAGTTTGGCATAAGGTTTTTTGTCTTTGAAATAAAATTTACAGTGAACTAAACTCCAGGTAAACCATAAAGGAGGAAGAAGGGGCTCGTTCTTCTTCCCCTTCCCCCCACACTCCTAGTCTCCCCTGTTTTGAAGCCACAGCCTCCTGCAGCAGGTACAGCCACCGTGTTCTAGGAGCTTGGCTAATTTAAAGAAATTTGGTCTTGCTGTTTATGCTTTCTGGAGATTGTTTACTTGAATTATTTGCAGAAGAGAGTTTTTTCCTGTGTCATTAGGTGAAGAAAAGGTGCAGCACTTAATGCTTTCCCCATTCTTGCTTGTCCCAGGAAAAAAATGTTCAGCAGAGCTTTTCATTTCTGTTTTAATTTATGGTTTCTCCTTTTCTTTTTATAACTCGACTCCCTTCCTCGTTCCCTCCTCCTGACGGATCCAGCAGGGCTGCTCGTTGCCGCTCCGATGGCTCCCGGGCTGGCTGCCGGCAGCGCCTCGTGGCCACGGCTGCCCCGTGCCCCGGTGTCCCTGGGCTGGAGCCCCGCGGGCCGGGGGCACTGCAGAGCCTCCTGCACTTCCAGGCTGCTCCAGCCTCGGCTCTGCCGTGTTCCCTGGGGATGTCACCTGCCGTGTTTCACCCCACATAACACGGCCTTGTATTTCAGGTGGCCATTGAAGACCCACTGCTTGCTGGAGCAGGGCAAGTGGCTTCACCTCACTTTCTGCAATATTTCTGTGGGGTTTTAGGCACTCCCTAAGGTACCCAGGCATAAAGGGAGACTGCAGGAAAAGGGACTGTTGCATTCCCTCTGAGGCTGAGTAGGTGAGGCTGCAGGGTGATGTGTGGTGGTGCGTGGCCAGTGCAGAGCTGCTGATGGTGTGTGGGCACATGGCACTGGCCAGGAGGGACTGGACATGGCCCCTGTGGCTACAGGGAGCACATGCTGCCCAAAACCCAGAAAGCAAGGGTCTGGCTGGGGGTATGGAGGCGCCAGGGTGAGTGGTGCCTTCAGCCCTGGGCCCTTGTGCCGTCCTGGGGGCAGCGGGGCACTGAGTCCCAATGGTGCTTCCTCACCCCCCTCCCCGTGCCCAGGGCTGCTCTGAAGGCACAGCCCCCCAGAACAGGGATTTGTCTTCTGAAACTGAAGTTTCAGAACTCCAGTTCATCTGAGCTGAACGTGGAGGTGCCACCAGGTGAGAATGAGCAGGGGCACCTTGGTGCACAATGGGCTGGGCTGGAATCCAGGGCTGGGCAATGTTTTAGTGTAACAAGACTGGCTGGGAGGTGACTTCACCTGGGGGTGTTCTTCATGATCACATTTTTAAAGAGCCTTTTCAGATGCCAAAAGCACTACCCAACTGCAATACATTTGGGTTGGAATGGACCTCACAGGCCATCTCGTTCCACCCCCTGCCATGGCAGGGACACCTTCCACCATAACTCACTCCAAGAGGTCTAGGTCCTTATTTTTGGGGCTCTAGTGAGGAACTGGTTTAAGTCCACCTGTGTGCTTCAAATCACTTTATATCAGTGACCTTACATTAGTTTCCTAATTAAAGGCTATATAAATGAATTCAACAGGAATTTCTCACAGACCAGGGCAGGAGTGAACATTTGAGGGTGCTCAGGCTCTGCAGCAGGGGAGTGACAGGGAAAGCTCTGGGTCCTGGAAAGGAATTTTTATAAAGGAAAAGAAAATGGCTGATTATTGCCTTTAATTAATAAAAAAACCATGACAAAATTATATTCTAATTTTAAATAATATAACTAAGGAAGTGTATGAATGAAGGGGAATGTGGCAGCTGGCTCTGGAAAGCTGGGTGTGGAAACCAGGTTGTTTTATTTTAGATCACTTGCAATGAAAATTATATTCAAAGACAGTTTAATTCCAAGCTTTCATTCAGATCTGCCTGGAGACAACAGAGGCAGAACATCAAACAGGCTCTGGTTCTCCTCAGAATCCATGGGTTTTTTCTTTTAAACTGAGCTGTAAGTGAGATCCCCCTGCAAAGGCTGTGCTGGGCTGGGCTGGGCTGGGCTGGGGTCCCTCAGTGCCAGCCCCGAGCGCTGCAGCCTCCGCGCTCCTCCTCGTCACCTTCAGAACCAGATTTCACCTTCTTCTCAGAGTTCACAGGAAATGGCCTAGAATGCTACAAATACAATTAAAAGAAGTCAAAGGTATAATGAAAGCTTTTGCGTTTACAGGAATTAAAGCAGCAAACATTTCTTAAAATTTCCAGAAATAATTGAAATTTATTTAGGTATAACAGGACAGGTTAGGACATACTTCTTACACCGAAAACATAATTCCAAAAATTATATCGATGATTTCTGACAATTTTCTACCATTTGATAATTACACAACATTTGGCAATTTAAAAAATTATTCCTGTTGTTCCTTTTCAAGCAAAGGACGAGGAGCCATGGCTGGAGTCCTCGGAGGCGGGCTGGCCTGCCCCCAGATTTGTGTTTATATATCTTGCAATATTTTTCAGTAATCAAGGCAATGCCTTTAAATAAAAGTGAAAAGTTATGTGACCTTGGTTGTCAGACTCAATTTAGACTCCGCTGCAACACTTCGCATTTTATTTTTTAAATTAGCTGTTGCCATCTTTTACAATTTGTTTATGGGCAGAAAGAGCCACATGGAATGGGAAGTATCAGGGAGGAGCTGAGAGGTGCTGCTTTGGCCTCAAATAGAGGTATTTTTAATAACTTCAACAGCTTCTTATTTTATTTTTCCTTTTAATCTCTTTTCTCAGGTGGTGCCTTGATTCATTCTGGTTTTCTTTGCAAAAAAATTTGTTTTCTTTTTTAGAAGAATGTTGCGGTTCTGTTCCCCCTTCTGAGGGAGCACAGTGAATTTTTGGGAAGCTCACCATTAAAAGGTGTGCAAGGTAATGTTCCCTCTTGGGTTACACTTATCAAACCATTTTGTTTCCCAGCTGGTTTTTTGCCTGTTACAAGGATCAGGAAGAAGGGCGTTTTCTGTGCCCATAGTGTCCATGGCCCCACGCGGGCACCACCTCCCTCCGGTGCCCCATTCCAGGCTGGATTTTTCTTCCTTGGACATCTGCACAGGTTTTGGTGTTGACTCCTCCCTTCCCTTCACTTCACTGCCAATATCCATGGATTTTCCCCACCTTTATGGCTGAAGTAGGTCATCTGCTTTGCCAGAGACACCAGTCAACCTCTCTAGTATCTGACTTCTATTTTTCATAGGATACATTTTGAAAGCATATGTAAAATAGGACCGAAAATAGCATTCCAAATGTCAGCAGCCCTGTAGCATCTCGGCTGAGCTGCTGTGCTTTACTGTTTGGAACAGATAAAGTCATTCTACTCAATGAAAACCAAAAGCAAGCATGAATTGTAGCAAAACTACAACATTTTGTAGTTGTGGCCTGGCACACAGGGCGGTGGCCTCTCTGCTTTTGAGGGTGGAATAGAAAAAGGAAAGTTTGAGGCTTGCATTCATGAAAAATACAAGAACTGTTTTGACCTAAATAGAATAAAAAATTAAGGAAGAGGAAGATCATATGGCAAACTACAAGCATCTGATCACGTTGTGCTTCTCTGGCTCCTTTTTGAATATGAGAATTCAATGACTGTAAAATCAGGCTCTGACTGAAGACGGGGTGATGGTGTGGGCGGCACCCCCAGAGCTGCTGCACAGCAATGACATGGACACATCTCACATTTATCATTTCAGCCTTTTCTCTCCCACAGCTCTGCATGCATTTTCAAGGGAATTGGTACATTAAAATGCATACTGGGGAGTATTTTAGGCTCCATAGAGTCAATTGGGTTGTTACATATGACTCTTCTGCTACCAAAAATTATAATTAGATCATTTCAATTGGTTTTAATTTTGTAATTCTAATAAGAACAAAACTCTTATAGTCTACTTAAGTAAAAGTAGGAAATTAACACACATTAAAATACATCTTTAAAGCTTTAACCCAGCCTATCAGTGCGAGAGACGATGGGCTGCCAATTACTGTGTGATGCTGTGGCAGCACCGCACAGTTTGCAACTCTGCCTGCAATCCTGTTTGGGGACAGTGTTGCTTGCTTTTGAAAAAGGAGCTTTTTAAAATGCCAAGTGTGTGACCGGGCCTGAAGAGGCACCTGCTGTTCTCATCGGACCGGCAGAGCCGCCACATCTGGAGCAGGAAACGGCGGCGAAATGCGGCTCACCCAAAGGGCTCGTTTCTGTTCAGGCCTTGCTGTGCTTTGGAGTGGGTTTGCTTTTCTCGTGCCCTTTCCCCAGCCCAGGCTGCTGGTGCTGCAGGTATGGTTGGGCTGGCTCGGCCATCAAAGAGCCGCCGGCTTCGTAACGTGGGGCCGGGCCCCCGCCCCCTCTTTGAGCATATTCTATCCCCACGTTATTGCATCAAACATCCCTTCTAATACAATACCACAGGAAACTAAGGGCCCTATTCAGAGATTACATGCACCCCATGGAAGGGTGCTTTTCATCTATTGGAAACCTGATTTAAAACCCAGCCCTACGTGACTCTTCCCTGTACTGTAACTTGCACAAAACGGGGAGTTCTTGAGGTTTCCTGTATTAGTCCCTGCTCCTTTGACACGCCTGGCACAAGCCCGACAGGGTCTCATTGTGGCATTTTTATTAAGAAAGAGGATGCTGATTCTTTTTTCTCTGTCAGCTGCTGAAATAAGAAGGTTTTAAGAACAAAGAAAAAACTTGTGCCAAGGGGAGACACAAGAGGATTATGATTCCCAAAGGAATGTGGACGTTCCCCACACCAAAACACTGTCCTAATGAGCCCATGGGTTTTTCTGGTAAATATATTTAGGGAGAAGTACATTTGGGTGCCATCTCTACTCATTTATTCTTCAAACTGTAATGCCGCACATTTTGGGTTTCACTATATTGCATTTTAAAACTAATGATGCATTCATTCTCCGAGCAAATCTTATTTCTAAGCCCTAATTTAATAGAATTAAACTCTAAGCTGAATTGGTTTTATGAGATAAAACTCTGAAGTTGATAACTGCATTTAGGAATAGTTCAGGTATTGAGTTTCTAATTTGCTTCCCGAGCATGGAAATCCCTCAGATAGTCAATATTGACGCCCTGTAATTGGTAAGAGTGGGGCTTGCTGAGTTTCCTCTCGGTGCCGGAGCGATGCTCGGAGCACGGCCCCGGGGCTGCGGCCAAACCCTGCCCAGCCCAGCACGGCTCTGCCTGCCCAGGGGCCAGCTCCACTGCCCTTCCCCAGCACCTGCTGTGCCAGCAACAGTCCCTTGGCCTCCCAGGGAAAAGGTAGCTCCAGCCTTGCTGGGGGTTCAGCTCAGACATGGAGCTGTCGCTTCGTGCTGCCGTTTTCCCCAAGAAGAGCGAGGTAGGACTTGAGGAGACCATCTCCAGATGATCTGAAGTTGCTATTCAGATCTAACGCAAGTCTTATTTCTGCTGCTTGGAAGCCCCTGGATGCTCTCTCAGGAGACACTAGCCAGATGGGGAATTGATGCCACTTGTGCTTTGTGGCACCTCCAGATTTTGCTCTGTGTTCCAAAGTACTTGATTTTGCTGCTTTATTGCAAGAATAGTTTGAGAACTAAGCCTGAAGAAGAAGAACAGACTTATAAAACATCTGGATTTTGCAAATTTACCGGTGTTTAGTTGCAGATAGGGAGAAATGCAAATAAAGTACAACCCTCTCTCAGGGAAATCACCAAATACTTCATTTGGAGCTCCCTGAAGCTTTGGTGAGTGAGGGTGTGTGGACACGGATAAAGCAGCAAGTTTCCACTTAGTGACATTTGTTGGTGGGTGGCTCTGTGGAGAAATTGGTTATTGAGCCTAGTTCCAAAAATAAATAAAATCAGACAGTTGTGTGATTTAAAAAAAAAAAAAAAGGAGGGGAGGGAAAACAACCTATTTTTATTGTAGTTGCTTAATAAAAAGGTTTGGTTTATACCTAATATGTAATGTTGTGAAGCATTGGGAAGGGGTTTGCCAGATAGTTTGTCTCCCTCATTAGGGTAATGAGATTTTTATTGAAATTTTCCCCAACCTCCTCCTGTTGCTCCAGGTATCTTCCTTGCATTTGAAACCCACTGTATAATATTAAATGAAGGAGAACACAGACCAATTGATGCTTCCATGTTTTGTCAGGTCTAGAACCAGGAAGGGTTGATGATGTAAGGTCAGTTCACAGAGTCACAGAATGGTTTGGCTTGGAGGGGACCTTAAAGATCAACTAATTCCAGCCTCCTGCTGTGGAGCAGTGGCTGGACTCCAGTGACAGTGGTGGTGTTCAGTGCCTGCTGGGCAGCCTGGAGGGCTCTGAGGATTGATTCTTGCTCCTGTGTCATTGATTCCAGCCAGAAGCCTGGGGCCAGGGGTGCTGGTGGCATTGGGAAGGGCTGTGTGGTATGGCACGGCCAGCTGGAGCCGTGCCAGAAAGGGAGGCTGCTCCGGCAGGGACGAATGGCTGTCCTTGGCTCTGTCCATCCTTGGCTCTGTCCATCCTGGCTCTGCTTCGCCTCTCTGTGCTGTGACTCAGCCAAGCCCCTAATGTGAGGTTTCGCTTGGCTCTCAGCAGCGACGCGAGCGGTTCCCTGGAACGCCTGGAAATTTTAGTCATTTTGTGAAATGACTGGTTTCATAATACGACGGTAACACGTCCACTGAGCTGGCAGTCGGGTGACAGGGTAACGGGGGTTGCTCTTTCCTCCTGCAGCTAAGGCAGCTTCTCTTCTGCATTCTCAGGGATTAAAGTTTCTTCTCCCTACCAAGAGTATAAAGGCAGCTGTTTAGTGATAAACAGTTGCAAATGATAAATAAATCAATATTTGTTAATGTTATGATGCACTCGCATCTCTCAGATACACATGGAATGATTTATAGAGTACAGCATTTCAGGGCTGACCCTTGCAGGTCTCAGAAAGCACTTAAAAAATAAATTTACCCTGGCCTCTCTCACCCCATTTCAAAAAGGGTGACAAAGATGAAGTAATTTATAAGTCACACTTTTATTAATGCTTTTAACTTTCATATACTTGGCTTTCTTGCCCTCTGAGCAGCTAAGTGCAGCTCTTGGTCGAATGGTAACCTTCGGTGCTTTGAGAGGGGTTTTGTACAAATGATCAACTCATAAATAGGTGCTGTGCTCCGCATTATCCTGCCATAAATTCCCAGGACCTTTCAAGTACATCAAGAAAGAGCAACTTGAACTAGGCGTTCTGCGCTCGAGTTTACAGACTAATGCAGTCCTAATGAGCAGCTGGGCAAAGGGTTTCCAGAGCATGTCTAATGCTTTCTCTGGTGATCCTGGGCTGGAAGAGCCTGTGAGGCAGGAGGGAGGTGGCCGTGGCAGCAGGGCCCCATGGCAGCGTGGCGATGTGGCTGGGGGACATGGCTGTGACAGGAGGGGCATGGCTGAGGTCACCTCCCCTCTGCAGCTCAGGCACGGTTTTTGTTGTGAACTCACAGTCACGGGGAGTATAGGAAACATTAGCTGGATTAATGTCTATTGACTATTTATCACCCTTCTGGTTATAGGTGTTAGGAAAAAATTGATCTGAAAGAGAACAATACACAGATAAACTTCAAAATGCTTCTCACGGTGAATTCTTGCCGTGAGTGTAGCCCTCACAGTGACACTGCTGTGACACCCGGCCAGCGCTTGTGTGGCTGCCTATCAACATCTCCAGAACATTTTCCATACAATGACCACCTGCTTGGGGAAGGGTTGTGTGGTGATGCTTCTTTGAATAAAATCATGCCTGTACCAACAGCCTCTAAAGCCCTTAGCAGGTATGGTTGACACAAATGAATTGTTCAACTTCAGCTCTCCCCAGGTAGTACTAAATGTAACCCAGCCTGGGAGCTGCTGCTAAGGGAGAGCTCAGCCCAGGGAAGGGAGATCTGCTGGTACACCTGTCCTGTCTTCTTGGTGAGCCCTCAGATGGGGAGCAGGGGTACAACCTGAAACCCAGGAAACTCCATTTCTACACCAGAAAAGCCTTTTTCATTGTGAGGGCAGTCAGACTCTGGCACAGGCTCCCTACAGTGATTCTGTAGTCTCCATCCTTGGAGATTTTCATCTGGACATGGTCCTGGACTCCCGGTCTGCGTGCTGAGCAGGTGGGTTGGACTGTATGATCTGCAGACATGACTTCTAACCTTGGCTCTGTGACCCTGTAATCCCCCTTTTGCAGCATCATGTCTGGGGGTTGATTTATTTCAAGAAGCAGAGGCAGCCCTTCCCAAGGGGAAGTGTCATCAGAACCCATTCTGCCTTAGGAGGAAGAATGCTGTGCCCAGCTGCAGCTCCATGAGGCAGCCAGAGCCCATCTCTGCTAGATCTGAGTGGGGAGGGTTGGTCATTGGGGTCAGGTGTCTAATTATGAATAATGAGGGTAGGGAAGTGTGGTAAACACAAAATTCTTCTTTTCTGGAAGAATCGTGCTTTAGGCCTGTCTGGTGCACTTCTGCTGTGGGAGCCTATTGATAAAGCAGCTTAATTGGGATTTTGGGCTGTAAGGATTCTTCTGGGTTTATTGCTAATTCTTTTAGGGGGTCTTTTATTGCAAAAGGCTGCTTCAAGGGTGAGGGCAATGGGCTACAGCTGGTCCCTGTTTCTGACCATACGAGCATAAGCTGCTGCTTGTTGGTGCATCATTACCCAGTCCTGCTCAGGAGTGGGAGCACAGGTGTCCTGTGGGCAGGAGGGAGAGGATATATGTAAGGGTAGGGCAGATGAGAGTTTTGAGGAGTCCTGGTAAAAGAAGAGAAGGAGCTGCTCTTAGAGGAGTTAAGGTACATTGAGTTTTCTTGTTCTGGTTTGCTGCTTGAGCTTCTCTGCAGTTGTAGGAGTCACAGGATAACTTTAATTCTGAGTGTCTCTGATGAAATGCCCTTGTGCAATGTAAGTAACCTGAGCAGGGAAGGCTCTGCTGGAGTTTGCTGTTCTCAGCCAGCCTGTCCATTGTGTTTGGAGTGCTGAAGTGGTGCTTTGTAGTCCCTGTCTTGAGGAGGCTTTGGGAGACCTGTGTGGTGGGGCTGAGGGCAGCTGGGACTTAAGATTTCTTGAGCCTTGCTCTAGTGAGAGAGCATATCCTGGCAGATCTTGATACTAAGTCCCCCTCAAGCTCCTGCTTTGTCACTTTCCCCATGCAGTTACCTTTTTTTTTTTTTTTTCTGGTATTGTTTTCACTGTTACTGTCTGAAATGGAGGCTGTGTGCTCATGTGTCACTTACACCTGGTGGCTGTGAAACCTTGAACTGTCTACATCAGGCAGCTCCTCTCCTGCTGGGGTGTCCAGTGGAATATATTGACTTTGGATATATGATGTAACAAAAATATGCGTGATTTTTACTTGAACTTAGTTGTGCACATAAGACTTTCGTTATTAATACTGTGAAAACTGTGTTGGGTTTTTGACTTGATTGTAGGGAAACTTGCTGCAGCAGGCTGGAGTTTTTTAGAAGAAAATCTCCCATGAAATGCTGCAGGAACTTTAATTTAAAAAAAATGTCCACAGACCCTTGTGTAATAAAGCATTTGAAGCTGGGGCAAAGCAGCATGGGTTGAGGCTCTTTGAGGGCATTGATTACCCTTTTTGGAATCAGATCCATCTGCCAATTACCCCAGAAGTGGGGGGGGGGGGGCTCTTATTTTGGTATAAATATGTAATGCAGTGCATAGGAAAAGCAAATTCCCTGGATTCAAACCATATGGCCAGGCTGAACGTGGGCACTGTCTGGTCTGTTATTAATGGATATTGTTAAGTCTGGGATCAATGTGAAGTTGCCCCTGAATGCAGTGTCTCGTGGCCAGGAGGAACTGCTTGAGGTAGTTGAGGGGCAGCAGGTGGGGCTTGGAACAGAAATGGCTTTTCACCATCACCCTTTCCCGTGTGCTATGTTTGGGAAAATGTAGTTAAAAGAGAGACGTGAATTTGCTTGGATTTTTGTGCTTTACGGAGACTTCATACAGTTATGACACTTGATTTTTCTTTTTTGAATAGTTAGTGACAGCAGTAGGGGTGTTACAGGTAGGAAATTATTTCTGCTTCCTAAGGAGAAGATGATAGGAAGACCTCAGTGAGCTGGAACCCCCAAGTTTCTTGATGTCCTATCCTGCTTTTCTTCTCACACCCTCTGGAATCACTGTGTTTTTCACTCTGGGGGTTTGATTTACACCAGTGTGTAATTTACATCTTTGCTGCTCGTGGTTGTACAAGGTGTATGCTTAGCAAGCATTGTTGTAGTCTGGAGGCTTCTGGGAGGTTTGTGCTGCTGCAAGGCCCTGGGGGCACCTGCCCAGCCCTGGAGGGTCCAGGCAGTGATGAAGGTGATGTGTGGCACCTCGGTTGGGCAGCTCCAGGCCACTCACTGAGTGAAGGTCCATGAGTGTGAATCCGTGGGTGACCACCTAAAGGAGCTTTTCCAGCTTTTTTCCCTGGTATTCTCATCCTAACTTCCCCCCAGATCAGCACTGAAATGAAGCAATGACCCCTCTATCTGAATTTGCCCCAGTTTCTCTGTTCCACTGGATGTATATTGACACATTACATACAAGCCTTTGTACGTTAAAGCTGCCCATTCCAGCTCTCAGTCGGTGTAATTCTGCTGTTAATAATTTAAATGATGAAGTAGAGTTGGTGAGAACAATAACCGTGAAACAGATGGAGCTGGGAGCAGTGCAGGGCACAAATCCGTGAAAACTCGAGGCTCTGCCGTGGAGCATCCGAGTGGATTAGCGGCTCTGGGAGCGAGCCTGCTGCAGGACGGCAGGGGAGGAGCCTCACCAGCTCCAGCCTGGCGTCTTGGCTCTTCCCTGAGACAAACCCACGGAGCACCGAAGGCACAACCAGCTGCAAAGTAACCTCAGTAATACTGGGAATGAAGCTGCCTGTGGTGCTTGGTGCTGTTCTTTCAGTTTGGTGTTCACTCAGATGTCTTGAAAATGCTCCCCTCCTCAGGGATGCTGGTTTTTATTCATGCCCAGGTCCCTTCTTACTCAGCTTGTCCTCAGTGTGTGTGGAGGGCAGGGATGGGTCAAATCCTTCAGCTCACATGGATTGACACCCTAAGGTCACATTGGCACAATCTCCAGCTTCTAATTAAAAAAGTTTGAGTGAAGCCTTGGCAGACAGGAACTCCTGCACTCTGTTCTCACAGCTGTGTGGATTGCCCAGGTAGCAAGTGACCGGGCAAGAGGAAACAGCCTCAAGTTCCACTAGGAGAGGTTTAGGTGTGGTACTGGGGAAAATTTCTTCATGGAAGGGGCCATTCTGCCCTGGCAGAGGCTGCCCAGGGCAGTGCTGGAGTCCCCATCCCTGAAAGTGTTCAAAAACTGTGTGGATGTGGCACTTGGAGATATGGGTTAGTGCTAAGCATATGGGTGGTGGGCTGGGCTGAGGGTTGAACTTGATTATCTCAGAGGTATTTTCTAACCTTAATGATTTTATGATTCTCTCACTCGTCTGGCTGTTATAGTTGCAGAGTCTTTAGGTCTCTTAAGTGGGAAGGAACAGGGTCATCTTCCCATCCAGCCCTTGAGCTGTGCTGCCATGGCTCCAGCAGCTGGAAGGTGATGTGGTCTCTGCTCTGTCCACTCCCGCAATTCTCCAGAGCCTCTTGGAAAATAGCCTAAAATGTCATGGTTTCCAAGAAAGGATTAAAACAAATCACCCCAGCAGTTTAGATAAAGAATCCTGAAGCGGATGTTTCTGAGGGGAATTCCATGCTTTCCAAGATGCTTTCCACATCACCCAGATGTGAATTTGCATGTCTGGAAGTGTCTCTGTGCCCGGTGAGTCCTGGCAGTGGTGCTGTCCTTGGCTGCCACAGCTGGGGGTGGCCGAGGTGCAGCCAGGGCTGAGCCCAGCTCCCCTTGCCCGGCACAGCTCCCTGGCACTATGGCTCACTCGAACGAGATCAGGCTTGTCACGAGAAGGGACATGAGGTGGGATTTGCAAATTGCTTAAACTTACTGCACTTAATTATAGGCAGACCTGCCAAGCAGCTGAGAAGGACTGTGGGCTTCGTTAGCCGGCCGTGCCGAGCTCGCCGGACTCAGGGCCGCGTCCCTGGGCTGTCCTTGCGGAGCGATGGGATCTGGCCGTGACATTTCATTATGCTGATTTTAACTGGCATGAGGAGAACTTGTAGACAGGCTCCAGTCTTGTGAGGGAGAGGAAAGAGTGGAAAAAGCAAACCATAAATTAAAATAATAACAGTATGGGCCAACAAACAGCACACACATGTGCAACAAAGAGAGGCGACCTAATAAATACATTCACTTTGATTTACGGCGTTGTGATAATCCAGACCGTCATCCTCGCTGTGGTTGGGAAGGTTTTTGTGTGGTCATGAAGGACAAAATCAATGGTGGGTTTTTTCATTCTTTTAATAAGAAGAAAATAATTCCCCCCCCGTGTTCTGCTAGTCTTGGGACTTGGCTTCAAAACCCATATAAATCTGTAAAAATGTAATTCTGCCTTAGGAGCCTCTTCCTCCTGCTCCTGGAGGAGGATTTTCCTGGAGGTGTTTGAGCTTTGGCTCATAGGTCTGGCTGCTCTGGCTCACCTTCACCTTCCTCTCCTGTTGGCTCAGCTGGGGATGGCCCATCCTGCCCTTGATTTGATTCCTTTGAAGTGAATAATGCACCTGAAATTCTGCTGCAAGAGTAGAACAAACATCCTTTGGGTCTGTAAGAGACAGGTATTCATTCTTAATATCATGGAATGGTTTTGGAAGGGACCTTACAGCTCATCCTGTTCCACCCCCTGCCACCGGTGGGGACACCTTCCACTATCCCAGGGTGCTCCAAGCCCCCTCCAACCTGGTTGTTTTTTGGGTTTTGTTGCCCTCGTTGCATGTACACAGTAGAAAACAGTGTTTAAATTGATAAAAATATTGATAAAATTAGCCTGTTTTATTTACATGTTATTTTAGTATAAGCCTTATCATCACCATCATGTGATATTTTTGAAAAGAAATTACAGCAATCTTAGAAATGCTTTTCCAGATATAAATCAAAATTCCTTCTTTGCCTGCCCTCATCCAAGGATATTTAGAAAAATTAAACATATAAACTCTTTTCTCCTCTCTGTGGAATTAGCTGATGAGTAATTTAATATATGTGCTTTGTGATGCATTATTGTGAAATATATTTCATGAGCTTTAAGTGCATTAGCTGATACTTTAAATTTTATGAAAATGGGAGTGTAGTTTTGAGCTTGAGCTTTTTGCACAGTGTGGGCATGTTCTTCCAGAGCTGGATTAGCAAACACTTCAATGTATATATAGCACAGCCCTGGAAGGGAAGTTTTGAAGTTTGTGCATAGAAAACACAATTATTACCAGATTAAATTATCAGGGTAATAAACCTAAAAAAAATAAAACCTAATAACCTGACAGATGTTTTTTGTTTTTTGTTTGGTGTTGTTGTTTGGGTTTTTTTAATGTAGGGAACCCCCATTTTTTTCCTGCTAAATGTGCTCATGGTGTTCTGTGTTGCAAAGGCTTCCAAAGGCTTTTCCTGCTGTTTGGGAGGGTGGGTATGTTGTGTGTGTATCCATAATTCTGCACAGGCTGGATTTCTGGAATGGGGAGATGGCGTGAGGAAAGGCAGGATTTCCCCCATAGGGCAGCCTGGGGGGCTGGAGTGATGCTGGACCCCCAGGCTGGGCTGGGACCCCCAGGCACCACATCCCAGGGTCACACGGAGGGCTTCCCCTCACTGGGATACAGCTGGGCTTCTGCACTTACCAGACTTCTTTCCAGCCCCTGAGCATCCCTGCTCTTGCTCAGGGTCCAGGACCTGTTCATCCACGTTCTGTGTAATTTTTAAATCACTTTCCTGTGGCCTTTAACCCCCACAGATTACATTTTGGGGAGCTGCAGAGGACAAGCCTGCTGTCAGAGCAGAAAATCAAATTTTTTGATGTGATGTTGTTGCATTAAAAGGGCCAATCTCGTGTCATGTAACATGTGAATAATGGGACTAGCATGTGATGTCAAAAATTTCCAACTGCCTCATAAATAAATGCAGTCCCTCCCCTCCCCCCAAAAGGTCACCCCGCTTGAACCTGGGCTCGCATCCCAAATTACCAACGCGCTCAGAGTCAAGGTTAAAGGTACAGTATCCCCTTTCAAAAGGCACATGTCAGTGTCTGTGCTGGGAATGATAAATAATGCCTGGAACAGGCTATCAATTTCGCAGGGCCCTGCCTCCCCTTGCTGCCGTGCCCTGGGCCCGGGAGGGAGCGGATCCCTCCTGCCTCCCAGCCTGGCCCTGGTTTTGGCTGTGCTGGCTCCTGCCTCGGACCAGGGCAGCTGCTGGCTCTCTGGGTGAGTGGAGCCTGTCAGCGTCAACACCCTTGGCCCAGAAAACTCCTTTGGAGGGCTGATTTCACACATTTTAGTGTTCAAAGCCTTATGTGCCTATAAGTCATTAAGGTTGCAAAATCAAGCAACGAACTGAAAAATTTTGGAAGTGCGCAAGTTTGCGCAAAACCCCTGACTCGCCCTGCCTGAGTGGATGTGTCTGACCCAGCCTGAAATGCCTTTGGTTCATGGGCCTCCTTTTGGGGAGGCCTTGGCTGATGTGGGCACAGGGAGCAGAGGTGCTGAAGGTGGGAACATCCCACCTTCTCCTTCCCTCCTGCCTCTGTGTTATTCACTGTAGACAAGCTAACAACACACAGGCTCCAAAATTTATTCTTTCTTTCTCGATTCATTACCTGTTGAGTGGCATTGGGACTTAGTTGGGGAAAATACCCTCAACACTTCCTTGTGAAATACTGTTATCATATGGTATAAAGCCAAAATAAATTGCTTTTAAGCCCTCTTTGCACACAGGCAGCAGAGTTGCCATGGTTAAGGTCCTGTGCAGGAGTTATGTACCTGAATTTGGTTGAAATGAGGCTGTGTGTCTACAGCCAGCAGAGAACTTGGTTGGTGTTCAGCAGCACCCCATAGCTGAACCCTGCTGTGCTCACCAAATGGGGTCAGGCTCCTGGCCAAGGATAGCAAATCAGCATACAATTACAAATCAGCATACAATTCATATGCAACACAGCGACAAATTAAAGGTAAATTTAATGATAGTATTTTCTAATTTTTTGCATCTTGAGCATTTCATACATAGTTTTGCTTTGTGTTTTTTTAATAAACACCATGCATAGTTCTTGGAGGGGGCAGCTGTAAAAGCCAGTGGTTACCATGGAGGATGTCCCAGTGTGGACACTGGGAAGGTGGCTGATGCAACTGGCTTGGCCAAGGGGCTCCCATCAGCTGGGGGCTGGAGAACACTTTCTGTTCGTCTGCTGCACCTATAGGTTTAATGATCTCCAGACCCTTTTGTTTGCTAGGCTTACTCTGTGTTTGGAGTTTGGCTGTCTCGGGTCTCTGGCAGTCTGAGCAGCTGGGGGTGTCTGTCCTTCGGTGCAGGAGCGGTGGCAGGGTGCTGGTGTCACCCGGGTGGGGTCTGTTGCCGGTGGAGTTGGGTGCAGCTGTTTGAGCAGCGCTCAGGGCTCGGTGTGGGGACAGATGAACCCTCTCAGGGAGTGGCTCAGATGGTCGGGGCACTGCCCGTCCCTCCCCGGGGAGCTGTTTGTCTGCGGCCTCGGCCATCCTGTGCCACGTTGTCCCCTCCTGTGACCCTGCGGGGAGCAGGGGCTGCTGAAATCAGACTTGTTGAGGAGCTGGGTGTCTCAGTGGGGACAGCAGCCCACCCTGCCTGCACCCCTCTGTGCCCCTAGACCCTGCTGGGTGCTCAGGGAGATGGATGGGTGACCTCAGCCCTGAAGAACAACACATCCCTGGTGCAGCTGTTGCTTAGCCAAGAGAGGGATGGAGCTGATGTCACTGGTCCAGCAGGGATCATTATCCACGTATTTGGTATTAACCAGTAGCTGTGATTCCCAGTCTTTAGCTGATGAGGTGTCTGTGTGGTACCTCTTGGCACACATTTTTACCTGGTACCTGCTCAAAGTTATTTCTGGGCAACTGCATCAGCCCAGAGTGTGCTAAGGTCAAATCTGTTGCCTGATAGCAAGCATGAGGACCTTTGGAAAGAACTTAAAAAGGTTGATAAGTTCTGTAGTCTTTTGTGAATTTAAAACTTCTTTAAAAAGTGTTCAAAAATGCCTTTTCTATCCCTGGCTCTGTGCTAATGAGATGCTGAGTGCCATGTTTGTGGTCGGTCACTTTCCTGAGGTAGGAGGATGATAATATGGGAGGTGAAGCCTGCCCCTGCCCAAGCAATACCCTGTCTTCTCCTTTTTACTGGTAGTGCTTTTTTGTTAAATTATACTTAGACTAGCAGTAGATGAACAACCTGGGCACATAAAACCCATATTCATGCAATCACAGATTGATTTGGGTTGGAGAGGACCTTAAAGCTCCCCTTGTTCCACCCCCAGTCAGAGCAGGGACACCTTCCACTAGGATTCCATGTGGATGTTCACTCACCCGGAAGGAATGGGGTTTTACAGAGCTCGGTGCGGAGGAGGCTGGCAGGCAGGGCTCGGTGGCACTGCCGGGGTGGCTGTGGCTGTTGGCAGCGCTGCCCGTGCCGTGCCCGGCTCCGTGGCACAGCCGCCGGCCCAGCCCGGCCGCCGCAGCTCCATCTGGTTTGGCTTTGTTCGCCGGCAGAGGGGAGGGAGGTGCTCGCTGTGGTCAGGGGCCAAACTGCATGTCATATTTCATTACCTTCATTAGCTACTACAGAAGGCTGTGTTAAAAGGGAGAAGGTTGTGCTTAACTCTTCAGCTTCCGGGGCTTATTTTCTGAATGCATTCTTAATTCTGCTTCCTGCTTGTCTCAGTGTGTCTTTACCTTTGTTTTGAGCTTATCAAATCCATAAATCATGTTTCTGCACAGGGTTCTGCCCCTTGGTGCTGAGGAGGTGCAGGCCTTTCCCAGCTCGCTGCTCAGACAGCTGCTGAACCATCTGGAAACAGTTACAGGAGCAGGAGTGTAAACCCAAAAGGGAAAGTGTGCTTAGTGTTAATAGAACTTTACTTTTTATTTTGTCCACAGTTGTCTTTTTCTTTTTTACCTCTCATTGTTCTGGTGATTTAATGTTGCTGATTTGTCCAGAGAAGCTGTGGCTGCCCCCTCACTGAAATGTTCAAGGCCAAGTTGGATGGGGCTTGGAGCAAGCTGGGATAGTGGAAGGTGTCCCTGCCCAGAGCAGGGAGTGGGATGGGCTTTAAGGTCTCTTCCAACCCAAACCAGTCTGTATTTCTATTATTTCTTTTGGGGGAAGTAAGGGCAAAAGGACACTTTGTGAACAAAATGCCATCGAATTGTGGATTGGTTTGGAAGGGACCTTAAAGATTATCCCGTTCCAACACTTTGCCATGAGCAGGGTGTTGGCTCTAATTGATTCCCATGGTAACCTTGGCACTCCCAGCAGAGCTCACAGTGCTCCCTGGAGGTGTGACTGTTTCCAGAAGGAAGCAGGATGAGCCATGGAGAGCCAGAGTGGGCTGGGATGGGCAGGAAACTCGGGTCCTCTCAGCTGCTGGGGGCTGGAAGTGCCTGTGGTGTCACCCGCATTATGTCTATCTGCAAAAATGAAGGAATGGATTTACAGCTCCAGATGTTTACATTGGTACTTCTGTTACAGATTTACAGTAGAACCAAAGCCAAATTGTGTATTAATTAGTAAAAAAATTAATGAGCAAGACACTATAAAGCCAGCCCCATTTCCCTCTCACTCTGTAAATCTCCATTTTCCCAGGCAAGTATCTGGCTGGTATTTGTTCCAGCATTTTACAGAGAGAGGCTGTGGCGTAATCTGCACCGAGGCAAGATAGCAGGGAGGATTAAGATTTAGCTTTTTATCTGATAGCAACAACAGCACATCCAGTATCTCCTCTATTATTCTTAAAATTCCAAAAGCCTGCTTTCTAAAATTACTCAAATTTTTAAAGGGCATGTGTGAGGGGCATTTGTGGCTCTGCCTGTAATGTCAAGCCTGCAGTGCTTTTTCTGAAAATTTGATGTAAATTTAGGTTTGGAATGAGGTTTTTACCTGGCTGTGTTGTCTGGGACAGATGATGGCTATGTCAAATTGTAAACCTTCAGTAAAAGGTGCTTTTTGATGGGAAAGCTCACACCACCATAGCCAGAGCTCTGTGAAAAAATTAAAAAATGAGGCAGAACAGCAAAATACTGCTTTTAATTTATCATTTAATGATGGAATAAGGCTTGTTTACTTCTTCTTTTTCATCTCCTGTGCTCCTAAGTCTTTCAGCCATTCTTTTGAAATGTATTTTATAGTAAAACCATGGTGGTTACATTGCCTAGGGGTTTAGTGTCTGTTTTCAAGAAAGGGAGTATTTTTAAGCTTAAAAAAATATTCTGCTGACTGATTATGTTTCAGCATTTGAGTTGGATGCTGCTGCCTTGATATATACTTATCATACCAGCAATTTAAAAATAATTCTTTGGGATCCCATGAATTCAGAAGGCTTGGTAACGTGTGTGCGTTATCCACACGATAGAATTTTTATTCTATTTCAAGCAATTAGTTCAGTTTTAATGGTTGCTGTGTGCTGTAGTTATTTTTAATAATAGCAGTAAATCCAGTTGCACATGTGTTGGATGATGTGTCCAGCCAGCACTGAAGCAGAGGCCCTTTGGTCCTGGGGACTGACCAGAGGTGACGGGCTTGAGTCCCTGCAGCCCCGGGGCTGGGCTGTCCCTGCTCCTGCCCGGGGGGTGTCCCGGGGCTGCCAGTGCCCTGTCCCAGCAGGGCTTTGCCAGCCCCAGCAGTCGCAGCTCCTCGGTGCCGTGGGCACGTGGAGCTCTTCCTGCCTCTGTGGCCCTCGTCCCAAGGAGAGGGAGGAAGGTGGACCTGGCAGGCAGGACCCTTCTCCAAGGCTTTTGCTGGAGTCAAAGTTGATCTTGTCATGTGCAGCAATTTTTCTTTGCCCTGAGTGCTATTGATGCAGTCCAGGATAAAATGTGTGGGTTACTCCCACAACTAAACCAGGCTGTGCCAGGCTCTGTGCACGGTGCGGTGATCGTGACCCAGCCCAGCTCATCACCGAGGTCCTGCAGCTGATGTGGTACCTGGGAGCTGTTCTAATCCTCGGGATGCAAACGTGCAGAAAGACAGGGATTGCCAGAAGAAGCCTCTCAGGCTGTGGCCCTTGCAGCAAGACCTCAAATTAATTCTCCTCCATGTCAAGAGTATTTGGCCTTAGACACAGCAGAAACAGTCACATCTCATTGCCAAGTCAAGTTTCAAAGCCTGCTTGCCCAGGTGTTCATCCCGTTGTCCTCAGTGGAAGAACCTCAGGCAAGTCTGTGCTGAGCAGGCATGAGCCCTGGGTGGCTCGTGCTGAGCGCTCCCAGAGCCCTTAGGCCTGATCTCAGCCTGAGCCTCTGCCCAGGGATGCTCCCAGCAGGAATCTGTGGCAGGGTCAGTTGGCATGGGAGATAAGTGGAGAGTAGAGCCTCCTTTAACCCTCCAGTTCCCCCTGAAAACTTGATGTAACTGTAATCCTACATCCTTAGTCATGTGAGAATTCCCAGACCACATTCCTCTTGTTTTTCTGGGATGAGTAAACACCTGCAGGAGTGCTGAAGGAGATCTCCTGCAAACAGCCCTGTTGCTGAAAGAGCAGCTAATGAATGTGTTCTGTAAAACCCAGCTCTTCCTCAGGGTTACAGCTGGAGAGCACACCCAGAGCAGGGATGTTCCCACATGAGGAAGGCTGGTAATTATCATGTGCTGCAGAGTGTTAATGCCTTGCATTATTTGCACAGGGTTTGCTTGATTTTTCTGGGCATCTAAACAGAAGTGTGGGAAGTGTGGAACTAGACGTGACTTCCTGGCTGTGAGAAGACACAGGAGGTGAAATGCGGAGGAAGGCGCTCGGGCTCTGCGGAGATGGGGAAGGCATTTGCCTCTGGCTGCATGAGGCTGCTGTTTCCACACTGTGCCACTTCAGGGTTCCCCACTTACCGTCTGCTGGGAAAATCTAGGGCTTTGTCTCAAAGATCAAAGAAAAAGTGGAAACAATAAAGAGCACTGAGTCCCCAGCAGCACCGTGGCTGTCTCCAGCTTGTGCCCCAGGAGCTGGGGGGGCTGTGCCCACCCTGGGCCACAGCTGGGGCCAGGTGTTCACCAGGAGCTGCTTCTCTCTGCACAAATTACCCGAGTGCATGTAAAAATGGCCAAGGAAACAAAACAGATAGAAAATCAGTGAATGCTGCAGCAGTCCTTTGATTACAGGCCTCTCCATCTTTCCAAGACTGGTGTTCAGGGATGGAAAGGATGAGGAGTGTGGTACCTTGGCAGGATCACGTAGGGCTGGAGGAATGGTGCTTTGGGGCCGGTGCAGTTTGTGAGTAGGAATGTTGCTGAGGCACTGTACCGAAGTGCATCCTTCCTGCCTCTGACTAGAGCTATCAGTGTATCACTTTCAAATGAGCAGCTGAAATTAAAAGCGGAACTAAATGAAACCTGGCTGCATCTGGGACTTGTCAGAAGCCTCATTCAGAGATGCCATTGTCACATTTTCCAAGAGCCTGAAGATGTGGAAGATAATTATCCCATCCCGTAGACAAGTCTATTTGTTCCTTACACCAGTTGCTGTGCAATTTGAGTATCTCCTTTTATTTCCTTTTATTTATTTATTTATTTTATTTTATTTAAAGGGTCCAGTAGATGCTCCAGGCTGCTGATCAAATAGATTCCCTATTTGCATATGCTGCAAACATAAACATTTGGTAAAGCTAAGTTTGTCTGGATTCCCCATGTGCCCATTCACCTTACAGATCTGCAGATAAATGTGCTGTGCTAGTCCCTGGCTATCTCTAGGCTCCCATCCTGCTTGACAGATGTGACAAGTGTCCCCTAAGTTTGGTCAGGCTGATCAGGCAGATGTTGCTCAGTTTGGCTGTGATGTAGCTCAGCGGGATGGGCAGGAGAAGGGAATTGGCTTTGTCACATCTCTGGGGCCCACGGGACTGTGTGTTTTAGGGTTGCGCAGAATGTCCCCTGTGGGTCTGAAATCACAGTGCCTGGACTGGCTCCTGCACTCTGACCCTGGAGTTCAGGGCACTGGAACGAGACCCAGGTCTGCACTGTCCCATGGGCTGCCCTCCCTTCCTTCCTGACATTCCTGGTGTTTGGACTTGCCAGCACCAACCCATCAGAAAGGACTTGTGAGGAGCGAGCTGTCGTGGTCGCCTGATGGTACAGAGTGGAAATGGATGTCCCCAAATTCGTCACACTCTTTATTTAATATTCTGCTTGCTTGGATTGAAGCCTCTGTAATGAACAGGCTACGTTCTCGTAGTAGCAGGTTTGAGGGGTGGATTCTTTGTGTCAGAAATCTTAGTGCTCACAAATATGGAGTATTCTGCAGAGAAAAATCACTCAGGAGAGTTTGTGCTGAGGTAAATTTTATCTCTGATGGAGAATTTTCTTTCTGAATAGGCGCTCAGGGCCCAGCATCCCACATGTTCCCTGCAGAGTCTGGTAAGGCAGCTCCAGGAGCACCTGCCTGGGCTGAGTGACAGCAGGAGCTGCTGGGGATGGGGTGCAGGGTCGCTTCAGCCCCTGAGTATTATCGCAATAATCTTCACATTTGGCTAAAAGAAAATTGGAGACGCCCGTTTGTACTGGTGAAGGAGGAAATACAGATTTCAGGAGTGGAGGGAAGGACGGGAAGGGATTGCCTTTCTTTGCATTAATATAAGATGAAGATTAATTCTGCTAGCAGGATTCTGTCTGCTTGTCAGAATTCAGTGATTTTTCCATTTTGGATCAGCGCGGTGCCAGAATGTAAATCCCATTGCCTTGTGTCTTTCAAAATAAAATCAAAAAGCCTCCCTGATTGCTTATATGGGCAGCTAGCACACCTTAAGAAGTAAGAAAGGTTCAGACAGGAATATAATAAGGCCCAGGAAAGTGGCAGCATGAAAGGGATGACCTTTATTTGCAATCATAGCTGAGATTTACAGTTTATTACTGATAGCTTTTATAAAGAGCCATTCAGTTCAGAGGTGAGAGGTTTGTCATCTGGAAATGCAATTAACTTTAGCCTTATCCCAATCCCCCTGGTCTTAGTGTGAGAGCAGCACTTGAGCAATATCATGATTTTCCCTCTAATTTCTTTTTTCCCTACATTTTTGTCTCTTCTATCCCTTGTTCTTTGGCATAAAAACAGGTGCATGTTTTTTGCTGCTATTATTTCATTATTATTAGATGCACCTTTGAATTTTTTATTAGCTGCAACTTGATTATTGAATGAGAAGATTTCACAGAAAGAGTGACATTTAAACCTGAGAATAACTAAGATCACTCATGGAAAGGAATTGTGCTATTTATGTCAAAAATTAATTACAGACATGGAGAATCTAAAAAAAAGAAAAAAGTGTGTGTGGTGAAGAAGAGAAGAAACAGTTGCTTTTTAAATAGCAGTGCTTATAGCTGTCCCCACAAAAGCCCGTGTTCCACACCATCCTTGGGGATTTATCCTTGGTGTTTGGTTGTATGGCCATATCCGTGATCCGGATGTGGGTGCACCAGGAACACCAAGGAGTACGGAGTGAACAAATAAAAGGAATTTTGGTTTCCCTGCCGTGTGCACATGAGAAATCCTGAAAGGTCTGTTTTGGTTTCACGGGCTGGCTTTTATGGCCCCCCCTTGTCTGCTAAGTCAGGTCTGTAGGAATTTAAGAGCTGGACTCAAAAGCCAGAATTGAGCGTGCTCAGCCCGTTGCTGTTGGGTTTCCCACATCCAGCCCAGGAGGTTTTCCACAGTGGGCTCTGCCAGACAGCTGGAGGCGCTGACCCCGTGGGTGGCAGGGCAGGGTCCCCCGGCCCCGCTGCGGCCAGAGGGACCAGGAATTCCTACAGGCACTGCTTGCTCCTGGGTAAATGAGAGCAGAATAATTACTGCCACCGTGGCTTTCATCTGGTTTTATTGTGGCTATTATTTTCATCAGTGTTAGAGGTTAATATCCCTATTTTTCTCCTCTGCTGCCTGAACACAATGGGGGCTTAGTGCGGACCCAGCCCAGGTAGCCGAGGCAGGGACAGCACCTCCAGGGAGCCCAGATCAGCACATCCCTCAGGAGGGTCCCAGCCCGGGGTGGGAATGGCCCTGCTGTGCCAGCAGCGCCTGGAGCTGGGGGTGCTGCAGAGCATCTCTTCCTTTACCTGGGTGGAGAGGACAGACTGAATACGGGCACTGGGCATCGAACCTTATCCTGCCTCTGGCCCCTCCTGCCCCTGCCAGCGCTACCCAAGGCTTCAGCAGAGTGGAGAAAGGGCATCAGTGGCCTTAAAAACACCTTTGTGG
The DNA here is from genome assembly GCF_017590135.1 of Pyrgilauda ruficollis. Taxonomy (NCBI): domain Eukaryota; kingdom Metazoa; phylum Chordata; class Aves; order Passeriformes; family Passeridae; genus Pyrgilauda; species Pyrgilauda ruficollis. Next base: position 650,264 of record NW_024509988.1, on the reverse strand, counting down.
GGTGCAAAGGAGTAGTAATGTGCGAGGGGAGATCAGCTCAGACAGGAGAGTAAACACTGCCCTTTGCTGCAGAAAGCTTTTGTTCTAGGCTGCTCTTTATCTTGATGATATTCCAATTCAAAAAGCCTCCTTCCTGCCACTTGACAGCAATAAAGAAACCTCAGTTGTACTTATAGATTTTTATTTTCCCCCCGAAGATGTGGGGCTGGGTTCGGGTGTCCTTGGGAGTGATGCCTTTTTATTTCCTGCTCTTTTTTTTCCTTTATTTTAAGTTGAGTGCTTTTATCTTAAACCTCCTGGTTGCACAGGAATGTTCGTGCTGCTTACAGTGCAATTATTTATTTTGTTTGGAGGCAGAGGATCTGATTTTCCTGAGCTGAGAAATGGGATCAGTTTGTACATCCTGAGGTAAATGCACCCAGCTCCCACGGAGCAGGAGCGGCAGTGGAGGTGCTGCAGGTGCAGCAGGACCCAGCAGTGCTGGGAAACAACTGGGTTTGGGGGTACCTGCTGTGGCATGGAAATAGCATAAGCTGAAATGTAAATAGCTGATAAACTTTCATGTTGTTAATATTGGAGACAAACTATTCCATCCTGATTTTTGTTTTCCTATTCTGAGTTATTAGGGGTGATAAAAAGAGTTCACAGCTTGTCTGGGACTCACAGCAGCTGGGTGCATTGGTAAAAGTTCTTGGCAAATGGCAAAAATAAAAGGAGCACCAAAGGAAAGCTCGTACTCTGCCTTTGGAGCTACCAGGCTGATAACCCCAACAGGGCTGGCAGCAACCTGGTCTAGTGGAAGTGCAGGGGGGTGGAACCAGATGGGTTCTAAGGTCCCTCCCAACTCAAACTGTTCTATGATTCTAGTAAAAGAAAATCAAACTGGGCTAATTGAGATCGGCCTCAAAATCAGAAGTAGGAAATGCCAGTGGGTCAAAAGCTAACTTTAGGAACCCAGAGAAATGAGAAATATGTATTTCAGGTACAAAAACAATGTTCAGCCAAAGGAATGAATCAGAAAAGGACCTGTCATGAGTTCAATCAAACCATCCTAGAACAATCAAAATGTCAATAGTTTTTTCTGCAACTGGAAAATTGTTTTGAATAAATGCCCAATGCTTGACCACTGTTCTCCTCATTGAGGAAAGACACATTAAATCTTATATGATGCTGCTACCTTATTAAAATTTTACCTCATGGATTTTCTCACACTGATAATTTCTGGATGTTCTTTAAAAGCAGTCTAGAAATAGCACAAAAATTATGCATACATTACATTCTAACCCAAAAACTAGTCTGGTTCTCTCTCTGCTTATTGATATAATTAAAGTTGTATTAGTTGGATGGATTATAATTTCCTTGAGTCTTTAGGGAGTTTTGTCTCTTGTGACTGCCCCATCCCCAAATTTAACTCTGTTACAAACTGGCTTGTTCCAGTCAGGTTTGGCCGTGGCTTGTTCCTGCGCCTGTCTCTGGTTTCTGACTTGTACACCAGTGTGAGATGGTTTGTGTGACTGACACTCAGGCGAGACCTGAGTGTGAACAGTAATCCTTCAGATTCCCCACTCAGTGTGAAGCCAGCCCAGGGTGTGAGTAGGGATACACGAGGGTGGTTTAAGGCACTTTAGGAGTAACACCAGCAGGTGTGGCCCTAAACTGAATAGATCTGCACTGGATAGCAGCATTGGCAAGGTCACTCAGGTTTTCTGGGGAGAGAGAGACAATATTCATTTCACAAAAATACTTCAAGTTCCAAGCTATTGACAACATTGTTTACTCGTGGTAGCAGCACTAAAGATATTCTATGAAATTGTCCTCTACTTTACTGACTAAAGCAGCTGTGTTAAATAAAAAGATTAATTGTATGAATCACAACAATACCCACAAACACATCACATTTGCTACCAAATAGAATTTTGTATGAGCCCATCAGCCAAACCCAAGCAAGCAATCAGAAATGGTGGTTTAAAAGGGGTGTAAAATGCAGTATAGATAGTTTAAAAATGTTAAAAAGTAAAAGCCTTTTTACTGAGACAGGAGTTAGAGCTGGGGCAGCCACAGCTTCACTGGGTAATCTGTGCCAGGGCCTCCCCACCCAAAGCAGAGACAACCCACATAATAAAAACACAGGTCCGAATGGGTAACCAGCCTGGCAAAACTCCTGGTTTGCACAAGACGCATTTTCTTGTTGCACTGAGCAGCTAGAAGAATGATCTGGGCTGGAAAGGGCCTTTCAGGTCATTGAGTCCAGCCGTGGTGATGCTCTAGCACAAAGCTGGGAGCTCTGCATCCCTTCTCCATCGCACCCTGAGCACTGCAGGGGCAGAACTGCTGTGTGCTGGTCCTCAAGTCACTGAAATAGTCTCAGGCTCGTGGATGCTGAGGTCTCCCAAATGTCCCAAAGCATGTTTTACAGCCAGGAAGGCCTGTGATGGGTAAGAACAGTCCAAGCTCAAGTAAACAGGGCGGTCAGTGTGGCTTATTTGGGCCCAGAGCAGCTGTGCTGTTCTTTTCTGAGAGGTTGTCAAGTAAAATAGAAGGCTTTAAGTATCTGACCTTTTGCAGGAATTACTTCAACAATGGCTTATTCTACTGTGTCAACTGTGGCTGTGGTTATAACAATGGACTTCACTTTGAGAATGCAAATTGAGTTCCTGATTGTGGGAATTAATTTGGGGTGGGCAGTAATCATTGAAGAGTTTTGTTCCTGCTAAAGCATTTTAGGTTCCTGCAAGAGTCAAAAGTACTGCTCCAAAGTTAGAAATACGATATGTGTGGGGAGAAAAAAGGAAAAATGGTGATGTTCAGGGAAAGAGTGCTGGCATGGGAAGGAAAAGGCTCCAGGCTTTGTGAGACAGGGCAGTTTTAGATGTATAGGTCCAGATTTTCGTGGGAGTTCCTGAGGGCACCCCCACAGAGAACATTTGGGCTCACTGGCATCCCCAGGCAGTGACCACAGAGGCAAAGAGGAAACTACTGGCACACATGCCATGGCTGCCAAATGTGGGCCATGGGCAAGCCAGCTGGGCACCTCTGCAAGTAAGGGATTTAACTGATGTTCAGGTAAATTCTGGGCTGTTTTCTGCCATTTTTCATTTTAGTTCTGAGAAAACAAGTGGAAGGACTTGGATATCCTTTGTGTCATCTTTTAATTGCTGAGGATGTAGCTCTGGAAGAGTTTCTGAACCAGGTACTCAATATTTTTAGGTCCTGCAGTTGTTGTCACTGTGGGCTTTGCCAGAGATGTTGGAATGCCCATGTACATCGAGCAAAAAATCCCCCAAATTGTGATGAAGCACCACTTTGTGAGGCTGTGTTTTACCTGTGAAGATAAGGATTTAGTGGAATTTCTTTGTGTTTTTTCCCAAACCAAGTATCTGATTTCTGTGACTTATCAAGAGGCTTATTTGGATAATGACTGCAAATTTGGAACTACTTTTGTACGTCAGAAGGCATCACAGAATTCCAGTGTTATGCCCTTTGGGTTCACACACAACCAGAGTCTTTTACAGATTAATGAACCCTGTCTTGCAAAGATTAATTTATGAAATATTTGTTGTCTGTTTCTATGAAGTCACACTGGCACTATCTGCTTCAGTGCAGTGTGTGCGAACGGCTGAATTTAAACATGAAACGCCAAGAAAAATTAACTTCCTGTGACATCAGGTCATGATTTCAGGAATGACAGAGCATCCTGCAGGAATGGGAAACGTTCTGACGTGAAACATCCTCCACTGCTGGGAGATGTTAGATAACGAGCAGGAGGATGATACCCTTGCCAGTTCCACCAGATTTACTTCATTTGCAGGAAATATAAAGCTGAAAACAGTGTATAGGAGAAGCTTGGCAGCAAGTAGAATATGTAAAAAAACCAATAAAAACTGAAAGTTGTGGGGTCCCCATCCCTGGAGGTTTTCCAGGCCAGGTTGGATGGGGCTTGAAGCAACCTGGTCTAATGGAAGAGGGCATGGCAGAGGGGTGGAACTGGATGAGTTTTAAGATCCCTTCCAACCCAAATAATTTGATGATTCCATGATAAGCAGTTGGTTTTTATTTCCCCACAAGTTGCTGTAAAGCAAGAAAATCTAATTCCAGTGAATGTTCTAATGAAGAACTCTTTGAACACTGGGACCACCAACCTCACCCCATCCTGGTGTTGGTAGATCCATCTTTTGACCTGCTGGTGGCTTTACTTGAACTGTGCACTGGTTTCAGGTAAACAGCTGTTTTCACTGGAAATTCCAATGCTTTTTTAGTGCGTGTATCCATAAGTTCAGGAATAGTCCAAAAAAAGTAACTTTCATGGGAAAACAATTCTCCTGTTAAACAGTCTGGTGGAGGATTTTTCACTGATGATCTGTGTGTGACATTGATGTATCAATTTCCACTCATTTTTTTTTAGTTTATTTCTTTTTAGTGAAACACTTCTTTTGACCATTATTTGGGTTTTTCCTGAAACTCCTGTTTGTCCCAGTTTGGCTCCTGGCAGCGGGGATGGGTATTTCCAAGTGCCCTGTGCTCCTGTTGCCAAAGCAGTGTGAGGCTGGTGTCCCACAGGAGGGGTGGGATGGTTTGGGGTGAGCCTTTTGTCCCCAGCTCCAGCTGCAGGAGGCAGCCGGGCCCCTGCAGGGTTTCTCTTGGCAGGAGTCGGAGGGGAAGGGGCAGCCTGTTGGATCTGTGGACATGGGAGCAGGCAGCGGAGGAAGCGCTCTCCAGGCGGGGTGGAAAAGCCATCGCGAGCAGCTCCCGGCCCCGTGCCCGTGCAGGAGCACACGGAGCAGCCGAGCTCTGCTTTTGCGCTCAGCCTCGCCCGGCTCTGCACGCAGCAGGATTCGGTTTCACTGAATAAATCTTAGGGCCATTGCACAAAAATTAGTCTGCAAAACGAAATGTAAGCATCTGGCAGATGGCTTGTAAAACAAAATCTCGGGAACCACCTGGGTTTTAGGGGTGTGGGTTACCTGAACTGAGAGGTTTTCTGGTGTAGCTGACCTGTGTGAGCTTGGCTTTGGAAACTTCACGTGAAACCAGTTTTACAGATGTTAGGATTGCTGTGAAAACTGCGTGTTCCCCAAATGCAGGACGTGGTGTCACCCTGGTGATTGCCCTGTGGAAAAGAAGGCTCGCATGCAGCTTGAGGATTTATGGGGCTCTCATAGCTCATCTGAGCAACTGCCCTGGTTGAGACCGTGGGGGTCTGATGGCAGGGAAGCAGGGATCAGCTGTCCATCCCTGCACAGCCCCTGGACCTGGGTGACCACAAGGACAGATGCTGACTTACAAATTAGTTCACGCTCCTCTCCTGGGAAGTGGATGTGTGCTCATCCCCTGCTGCTGCAGTTCTGGGGCTGTGTGAGTTCCCTAGATCTGTGTGCTCTGCTGATTTGTGAAATTGTTAGGTAGTGATTGTGAACAATCAAGGCAGCAGAGACCAAGAACTGGCTCCAAAACAATGTTTCTCGTCAACAAAGGAAGTAAAGCACAAGTAACTCCAAATAATGGTCTTGGGCTTCAAACACTGTCACTCAAAGTATATTAGGAGCTGTGAAATTGTATTTTATTTTATGAGACCTCTGCTTTGTGTCTCATCTTCCTCCACAGAGTTGGATCAGTCTTGACTGGGCAGGATGAGCCCTCATGAGTTTGCATCTGAAGGTCACGAGGACCCTCCTGACCAGGCTGCAGGCACGGGCCAGTTCTGCCCAGGGGATTAAGTCAACTCTTGCACATTTTCTTATGGAATCAATCGCTGTGGAATCTCCTCCTTTTACATCCTTTTGGTGATTGCCTTTTACCTGACAGATCCTTTCTTGCTCTTCCTCTGTGTAGGTTGTCACTTGTTATTTGAGAAACTTTACTTGAGGAATTTGGAGTGTCGTGTTATACTTTTCACATCATCGGTTTATGTGTGTGAGCTGCAGTAAAGTGCAGTGATTGCTTAAAAACACTATAGTTACTTAAAAGAGATGACTTTGATTGTGTGTTTTTTGTTCCCATCACAATAACACTTTGCAGGTGATTATTAAATTAGAGATTTTCTTTGTTTTTTGAACAAAAAAACCCCAACCTTTTTCATGTCAGTGCCAATTATGAGTAGTAATTTTTCACATTTTACAAAAGAATTTTCTGTCCTGCCTCCACGCCCCCCCAAATAAAGAAGGGCTTTGACACTCTATGACAAGGAGGTGGGGGGTGGGGTTTTTTATTATTATTTTTTGCAAACACAGTGCTTTTGACTTTTCTTTAAAAAATCTGTTGACTCTATTGAAATGTGACAGGGCAATATTTAACCTGAATAGAGGCATGTTGACTCCTCTTATTAAAACTGACAGTTAAGGACATTTCTCTCTTTATTCCTTCTGATACACGCAGACAAGTCTTCACTGCTAACTAGTATACAAAATCAAAAACAAAAAAATAGCGAGTGAGGAGATGAGTACCTTATAAACAATATATGAATGACAATTGCAAGTTTAATCTAGCAAAGAAACCTTTTTTTATCCTTTAAGAAAATTAAAGCCCTTTCAAATTAGCTTGATATATGAAGACAGGCTGACATCATTAATTTTCAAGTATTCATTCTTCTCCCCTCGCACACGGATGCGTTCCAGGTGCTGGATGGGTCCACAGCGACACCTATAGCGAGAGGTGCTTCGTGCCTGGGGTGGGCACAGGTTGGCTCGCAGGTGACACCTGCCCATGCTCTTCCCTGGGCCATGGGCGTGGGATTTGGGTTTCTTTTTGAGAGGAAAGGCAATCCAGTGTTGCATGGTGAGCTGTTCTCCGACTGGGTTGTGAAGAGTTTGTGGACTCCGCATCCCTCTGAGCATCCGAGGCCAGGTTGGACAGGACTTGGAGTGACCTGGGATAGTGGAAGATGTTCCTGCCCAGGGCAGGGTGTGGAACAGGATGAGGATAAGGTCCCTCCTAGGCCAAACCATTTTATGGCCCTCGTGGCAGCCTGCACTAAGCTCTTTGGGAAAATTGAAGTTAATTCTGACTTGTTGTACCCAAGGCTGAAAAGGCCAAGGTGTTCAATATTTTCCTACTTGTTTTCTGAAGCAATTGTGTAAATATCCATGTCCATGGGGTGTGCTGGCTGCTTCTTGCCCATGGGAGGTTGGTGCTTCTGGGGTAGCGGCAGCATTTCTGGAACAGGAATTGTTTCAAAGTAGCATTAAATGGAAGTTTATACCCTTGAACGACAGGGAGTTGTGAACATCAGAGAGACAAGAGCCAGGAAACAGCTGGTTCTTAACCTCATCCCCTCTGCCTGAAGTGCGGGAGTGAAGCTAGGCATGAGGTGAACCAGCAGTCACAGGGGATGGACCAACCCTTCTCTTTGCACCAGCTGGCTCACTTAAAAGAGGGAATAATGTGTGCTTTGTACCCATCTCAGAGGAGATCAGGGGAAGCTCCAACACCCTGAGGCAGTTCAGGCTGTCTCAAGGAGGGGGCTGGTGCACAGTGTGTCCTGCAGGGTCCATGCTGGAATCTGGGCTCTCCAGACATTTGCACAGGCTTGAGAGAAGGATGTTCAGCTGCATTGTGCGGAAAAATCCTGGATGGGCAGTCAGTAGCAGGAGAGAGGAGTGACAGAAGAGACCAGAACTGGGGATTAGAAAATTTATGGTGCTGGACCTTCTGTAAAACCAACTGAACTTAAGGTACAAGATTTAACATCTTTATAGTGACAGTCATGTTTCAGAATTAAGCTGCTAGTGAATTTTTTCTGGAGTAATCTTGCTCCCAATACCTGTGTGTGCTTCCAGGCCACAAAAGAAGGTCCAAATCTATATGGAAAATGTATGATCGGATGCTTTGGTTAAAGTGTGTAGTTAACAACTGTGTATCTACAGATAACATATGGATCAAGGACTGTGGGCAAAAATTCCTCAGTGCTTAGATGCAGGGACAAATGGAAACTGCCAGGTGATTGGCACAAGGGGTGGGGAGAGGAGATGTTCTCGTAAAGCAGAGGTGGTAATTTTGTGCCAGATGGTGCTTCGTGCACTGTTCCCATTGTGTTTCTGCTCTCGAGACACCCACAGGCTCTATGGGAAGCGTGGCTCTCACTGTGACATGCCAGCCGGCCTGGTTTGTGTCAGGGCTGGGCGCTGTCCCTGCTCCTGGAACCCGGCCCCACCGCGGGCAGCCACGGCCTGCTCCGGCTGCTGCTCTGGGATCCGCTGCAGATCCGCTCAGCCGGGCCCATCCTTGGCTCTGCTGTACCCAGCAGGGCTCTGTCTTTCTTTCAGTCCCCTCGTGCTTTTGCCAGGGCTCAGTTCCCCGGTGTGGTTCAGGAAGGGGGCCCACCCTCCACATCCTTTTCAATATCTCGTTTTTCTGATGAGGGTTTTTGCACCTTCTCCCATACTGTAACTAAAGGGTGAGAAAAGCACCACGAGTCCCCAGAGGCACTGCCCTCCCTTTTTTCACCTCTCCTGAGCCCCTCGGTGCCCACTGAAGCCTGCAGTCAGCAACGGCCGAGCTCCTGCACAGCTCCCTTGGGAACTGCTCACCGCCAGCTGAGGGGAGTCCATGCTCTCCCATCACCTGCCTGCTCTATTTACACTCCTCCTGGAGTGTAAATTCTCGCCTTTGAAGGCTGTTGGATGCCGGACATGGGTTTAAGTGGACATTTGGAGGGACCCAGTGCAGCCGTTTGTGTGTGCTGCAGTAATTTTGGGAGAGTGGAGCTGCAGCTCAGTGCTGTTTGTGTGATGTATCGGAGCGATCACAGCAGAGATCTGATCATGCTCTCACACTCACAGCTCCTTGGGCTCTAGCCCCAGCCCCAGGTGGCCCATCAGGGTGGTGGTGGTGGCCATCCAAGAGGCTTTCAGAGCATCACTGTGGATTGTCACATGACAAGAAACAGCTTTGAATTTGCTGACAGTGTTCTTCATTTTGATCTTTCCAAGGATTATCAGAGGAAGGTTTTAATGCTGAGGGCAGAGCACAGTTAGAGGCTGACTCTCATCTGCTCCTTGTCTTTGTCCAGTCCTGCAGCTGAAGAGAGGTTTGGTTTAGAAACCTTAATTTCAGGGTTGTATATAAAGCTTTTAAAAATAAGTCTTTCTTCTTCAAAAGAAGTAAACTTTTATTGCACTTTTTCTATTGTTGTAAATTTGATTGGCCAGATGTTGTTTAGGCTCACTGTGCTTTTGTTCAGAAATTCTTTTTGTAGATTTTGATGGGGGCCTGGTTTGGTGTACGAGGAAGTTCTCAAAGGAGGAAATAATTTTTTTTTTTTGTTACACCTTAACCTCTGCAGATGTTGTGAGGTCTATGATTTCCTACATTTTCAGCACATCTTTGCTTTAGTTTGGTGAAATAAAATATCCTGGGTCTGCAGAGGTGAAGGGTGACAAGCTGAATGTTCTCAGCTGAACACTTTCTCCCTGACAGAAAACTTCATCCACAGCTGTAAGTCCATCCCTGTGAGAAAGGGGCCAGGACACAGCCATGGGTGTGTTCTGATCCCATCTCCTCCTGTCCCAGCTCCAGGCAAGTGTTACACAACCAAGGGCAAAACAACCTGTTTGGAAGTGCATTAGGAACCCAGTGCACTTGAACACTGGTGGCCTTCAAACACAGAATTTTAACAGTTCATCCTCCCTTGGGATGAAGGCAGGGATGTCTTCCCATCACCCAGGATTTTCACCCCTCACAAAAGCCTCTTCCTCTCCATGTGTTACTGGAGAATCTTTGTGGTTTCTTGGTGGTTTCCCTGAGAACTGCGATGGGCGACAGTGAGTGGAAGGAGGTGAGGGACAGCAGGTGCCAATGTCCAGCACAGGCATGGCTGTTGGCATGACTGACATTCAGCCAAAAAAATTAATCACAGAAGAATTTGTCTTAAAAATACCCATTAATTTAGGCTTTTCTTTAAGAATAACGTTAATGCTGTGGCAGCCAGTGTGGCTGCTGCTGAGAGTCAGCAGCACTGAACTGCAGCCCAGCGAGCCACAGCTTCAAAGACCAAGGGTGTTCCTGAGCCCTCATGCTGTCCTTTTGGTTCCCGTTGGAATAAGAAGGGTCATTTGAAAGACAATGCTGTGTATGTCCGTGGGAAATTACATAACATTCTGATCGACAAATAAAAGTTAGTCTTCCCTGGATGAGAACGGCGTTTGAATGCGCTGCTGTTGAAGCATTATCTGCATCTTTGTGTTCTTTATTTCTGTTGGTGAGCAGTGATGCAGCCTTTGCCCCTGCATTAGGATGTTTCTCTCCACGTTCCAGTTGGAGTCATATTAACGAGAATTAACTTTGGTAACACCACGCTGGAGCAGGAATGGCTCTCTTAGCTCGGCACCGCTTGGGGTCCTCAGGTCAACCTCTTTAATTAAGTCTTGTAATGTTAAGAGTGAATTCAATACCCATCCTACCCTATCAGGGCTAACACTCTTTCCTGCACTGCTTTTATCAGCATGCCCAATTTTCCACCTGGAATTTGTTTTAACGAAGCCCAAATCCTATTTTGCCGAACGCTGGAGGCTGTGTGGAACATTCCGCCTGTGATTCCGTTAGCCGCGCTCTGGAACTCGGCACAAACAAGCTGTAAGCTGCGTTTTGATGTCAGGTTAAGCTATTATGGTACAAATTGTGTTTAATATATTTTTAAATACTTTCTTTAATATTTTATAGGGTTTTTTCCCTATTGAATTAGCAGTAAAACAGCAGTGCTTCATATTTCAGATCTTTTTCCACCTTTCGGAGGCCTGCATTCCACATGATCTGGTTACCAGCTGGACAGCCAGAGGCTGAGCACAAAGCAGCACAGCAGACTCAATTTCTGCCCTAGTGTTTTTCCACAAATAACCTGCTTTCTTATGTACTTCCTCCCTAGTTTAATTCCACCCAAAAACCAGAGAGATTTCTTTCTTCCTTCCAACTTCTACTCCATGGGCCACCAAACCCATGGAAATTCGAGGCATGTGTTTTTATCTACAAGGAGGGTGCATCACTCACCCTATTTGCTCACTTAAATATCCATTTAAATTAGATACTCAGTTCTAGTTATCTCTTCTAAGATGAGCAGTTCTGTTCATTTCTCTTTATATTTGTTTAATGGTAACTGTGTGCTTGAAGTGTAGGTGAGAACTGTGGCATGACACCGTCAGACTTAACAAAACATGAAAAGAAACAAAGTTGTTAAAATACAAGTTTGACAACAGTTGGATTGCCAGCAGTGACAAACCCAGGGAGTGTTGAGGGACATGTGAGAAGTTAATTTCTTGTCTCTTAAAAAAAAGGAAAAAGAAAAGCCTTGGGAGATGCCAGCAAATACTGTCTGGCCAAAGCAAGCACTGGTGGAGGTGGATCACCTCTGGTAAGATCCATGTCAGTCACTCGTGTGAGCGTGTCCTTGGAATTGGACATTTTCCTTGTCCCTTTCTTTGCCCCTTCTGTTAGAACTGACGAGAGCTCAGTAAACATGGTGAATTTGACATGAGTACTGTTACACATTTATTAGTGTCTGCAATGACGTGGCATCACAAAAATTTGGCAAAGAGCTGTTTTGTCACTAAAGTCAATGGGCTTGACCATGTTTGCACATGGGGAGGGAATCTTTGAGTATGAAGTTGCCATTTCTCTTGTGATTTTTCAGAGCAAAGCCACACTTAATGCTGCAGCTGGAAGGAAGGAAGAGGGGTGGGTATGCACGTGTTCCATGTCCGCAGTGAAATCCCATTTGTTCCCAAATGTAAACATTGGCGTCAAACCCTTGAACTGGTCTGGTTTCAGCACTTACTCCTCCTGTGATCATGGTTAATTTAATATAGTTTAAAATTAAAAAGTTAAATGAGAGCTGTTTTTCTGCAGGCTGTTTTCCAAATTTTCCCAGTCCTCCTGTTTTTACTGTGCTTGTTGCATTAACCAGCAGCCACGTGTGCGTGTGGGTACATCTGTTCTGGGTGGGGATGGCTGTGTCTCAACATATGTAGGAATGAAGTGCAGCTCAATATTGGCTAAATGACAGAGCCAGGAGGTGGCCACCTGCCCTGACACGGCCCTCGGTGTGGGGAGAGCGAGCAGAGAGTTAGAAACAATTACAATCTCAAATGTCCTCATTAGAGCAAAGGAACAAACTAAACTAATTTCAACTAATGTTTCCCCTAGGATGGGAATTCATTGACAGGATTGCCCTGTTGTTTGCACAGTGGAGAGTGTGAGATACAGTTAATAAACTAGCAAAACTGTACTGATATGTTTGATCTATATGACAAAGTTTATTTTTTGCTTTCTAGTGAGAAACCAGGATTTGAATTTCTATAGATACCTGAGGCAGATACAAAGCCTGTGGGTGGGGTGTCTCTGTGGGCTCTGGAGGCGGTGGAGCTCCAAAGGGAGAGCGCAGCACTGCCAGGCCTGTGTGTGCCTGCTGTCCCCATCACTGCTGCTCTCCCAGCTCTCACTTTCTTCCCATGAAATCACAGACTCCTGGAAGATGTTGAGCTGGAAGGGACCCACAAGAACCATCACAGCCCAGCTCCACCATGAAAGGCACTGACTGTTTACTGAGAGCAGCAGCATCATTTCATGTTCATACACGTGTAGCAAGCTATTGCTTTACGTTTACTTTTCTTAATATGTAAGGGTTTTTATATGAATGTGTCCAGTGAGAAACAGACCAGAAATATCTGCAGGACACAAAGCTATTGCTGTGATGACTGTGGATCCAAGGACACAAGGTGCCAAGGCTCTGCTGCTTGTCCTCAATCCTGAAGGGCTCACGTGGGGAACTTGCTGTGGAGTAATCTGAGGCATGGATTTCAGCTGGCTTGGTGCTGGTTCTCTGGGTGGGCAGTCTCAGGGCAGGGACGTTCCCCCTGCAAGGGGCAGCTGGCTCGATTTGCAACCCGGTGGGATGTGCTGGACCCAAGGGCTGTCCTTGGGGAATGAGGGTAGCAGATGCAGGCACAGGGACATCCCTTTGTCCAGGACATGCTGCCGAGCTCAGACATGATGCAGCCAGCTATGGGGTGGCCACAAGGTGCATGAAGGCAGGATGTAAGGACCTGGGAGTGGATCCTGGAGGGTGCCCTCAGCCCAGCTCGTGCTGTCTGGCACGGCAGCTGGGGCAGGTGGGATTTCTGCCGGCCCCGCGGCGGCCAGAGCCCAGGGGCTGCTGAAAGCACTTGTGCTGTGCTGGGTCTGGCTACATTTATTCTTAATCCACCACTCAGTAGAGTACCCACTTTACTTCTAAACCTCTTAAATTTTGCTGGCCTGCATCACATCCTTGTAGTTACTTGGACGTGGGACTGTTCCTGGGCTTCTGCTGCACCCTACCTGGGAGCAATCCTCTGATGTTTCTGTCCAGCCACCTTGTTGGTATTATCACTGTTTGCCTGGCATAATTGCAATGAATTCAAATTTCAATATTGAATGTCTAAATATGCTTGAGAGTCCAGAGGGACAGGACAGATGAGCTTTAAATGCTGGAGGTAATAGGAAGTCCAGTTGTTCTCAGAGTTCCTCCCTGCTCCCAGGGAATAAGGAACAGGACAAGAGGAATCAGCCTTAAGCTGTGCCAGGGAGGTTCAGGTTGGACATCTGGCAGAATTTCTTCATGAAAAGGATGACCAGGCATTGGCAGAGGCTGCCAGGTGTGGTCCCCATTTCTGGAGGGATTTAACAGCCATGTGGATGTGGCACTTGGGGACACAGGTTAGTGCTGGGGAAACAGCTGGGCTTAATGATTTAAAATCCTTTCTCACCCCAAAGGATTCTGTGATGTTCACAAGTGCTTGTGTGGAAGGGTCAAAAAGCCAAGTTGTGTCTCCTTTAGCAGCAATGCTCCTGAAGGATGGGTAGGGTGATTTAAATTTTGTCCTAACAAGTGTCCTTACAGAAAGTACCACTTGGAAACAAACTTCACAGATCCCTCACTCCTTACCAAGAGCAAACTTGCTGCTTTTCATTAAGCTGTTTGATTGCTATCGAGCTCCTCATGTCAGTGCCAGAGGCAGCCAGGGCTTTGTGCACTGCACTGGGTAATTGTGCCGTTTCTGTGGCCCGCTTTGGAACAATGGCTCATAAAAATCTTAAGCAGCTATCACTTTTCATGGCTAATGAACTGAGGATCTGGGAATTAGATCCAGAGCCAATTCTTGGATTAAACCTTCTGAGCCCAAAACAAGGCTGTCTTCAGGAATGAAAAGCAAGCCGGGGCTGCTGGAATAGGGGAGTACAGAGTGTGACCTTCAAGATGTGAGATAAGTGACCAACATGAAGGGTACAGCAAAAACTAATCAAGGAGGAGGGATGAATACCAAAGGGCTTGTCGGAGAGTCAGTAATGCAGGCAAGGGGCAGGGGGGAATTGTTTGTTTTTAGATGTGATTTCTAAAAGGCTTTTTTAGCTTCAGAAATATTTGAAGTAAGTGTCCTACAACATTCACATGCTGATCAGGGACAGAATGAGTTTGGTGGCCTCAGCTTGCCCCAGAGAATGGGGAGTGGGAGAAGCCCCCAGCCCCGCACAAAGGAGCGAGTGCAATGGTAATCCTGGGGCGGGTGGGTGGTCTGCATTCACAGGGAGCTTTCACGGCACATTTCATCCCCCAGACCAATAATATTTAATAACTGCATCCCCAAACCCGCAATCTCCTCTACGCCCTAAAAGCCAAAGTAAATATCTCTACAAAGTATAGATTTCAGCACTTCCTGAGAAATGAGAACGTGAAGAACAACTGGAAGAGTTGTAAATAGCGGCTTTAACAGGAAAATTCCAGAATGTGTTCAAAGTAAATTAGCTCCTGCCATGGCTCCTCGCACCCCCCTTCCCGTCCTCCCCCCAGCCCACTTTTATTTGCTTTGAATTTTCCTTCCGCTCTCTTAGTTGACAGCATTTGCACTTATTTCTGTTAGGGAACACAGCCATTCTTTTTTATGGCAAGGTGAAAATAATTTTATTTTCATCACTTTTCCCCCAGTCCTGTGATGGATTTACTTGAAAAAAAATAATGACGGTCTTCACAAACTGGCCTGACAGTTGTGATGCAGAGAGTGAGCTGGCTGAGCGGGGACAGTGAGGCATCTCTGTACCTATTATGGCAAAAATCGATAATGCTTTCTGTAAATTGCTCCTCCCAAAGGAGATGAACAAATGCAGGAGACAAGGGAAGCCATCATTCTGTATGAAAGCCCTGCACATTTGGACCAGTGCAATTATCAGGAAGGGCTTTTTTTCCCCTTTTCTCTCCCTTTTTTTTTGGGGGGGTGGAAAGTGAGAAAGAGTGGGATGCGAGAAAGGAAAGACTTATTTTTCCAGAAGTGTAAATTGAAGGCAGAGATTCTGTGGCTTGTCCAAACAGATTGCTTTGGCACAGAGCAAGGAAGGAATTAAGATAATTTTAGAAGTACTTGTACTCTTTGGATGTCTTTAGATTCCTGTTACACATTCAAACTTAATTTTTTCTGAGACAGCAGTTTCCTTCTGTCGTCATCTGGAGCCATGATGTTAATCCTCCCCCATGTTCTGTTACCCTGAGTGGGAACACCACAGAACACCAGGGTCAGGTTTTTCCTATTGTGGGGGTCATATAAATTCAATATCAAGTGGTATGGAGGGTCATCAGGAACCAAGTAGGAGGACCCTGTGATGTCTTTACTACCGCAGGGACTGGCTGGAGCAAAGTCATTATTTGTCCAGTAAACAAGGAATAATGAGGAATATGAGAGGACATTCCCTTTGTGAATCTCTTGAAGAAAACATGAGCTGACATGATCCAGAATGGGTGTAATATACATGGGATGAGGGTCTCCACCCTGGGGAGCCACCTTACCACTGGTTTCACGTGGGCCCTTTGGCAAGCCCTACAGTTTCACCAAGTCTCAGTTCTCCCATCACACATGTGAGTTCATGATGACACTTCCTGGGTTAAGGTCTTCACTTCTTCAAGCAGCAATAGCTGAATGCTGATTCTGTCACTGACAGAAACTCCTCTGCCCAGCAAATAGACAGTCTGTTCTTGTGAGACCCTTTGTGCCCACACTCTGAAAGAGAAGCACGAAGCACAGCTCTTCAGCGTCATGATAATAAAATATCTGAATTTGTGCTGTTCTGTCACCTTTCTCTTAGCCTGACATTGCTGTTTCAGTGAGGAAACAGTGAAAATACTACAGATGAATGAGAAGTACAGCTGAGTTGTTTCTTATCTGAGTTAGAAGACTGAGACGAGAAACCACAGGCAGGTACTTGAATTTCAAGTGCCCTGAAGTTCAGAAAGACTTTTCACAAAGACATATTTGGAAAGGGCATTCAGCAAGTTCAGAAAAAGCCATGGTAGGTAAAGGAGTTCAGCACCTATCACCCTGAATTAAATCAGAAATGAAAGGATAGGCACTGGTGGGAGATGTTCAGCCCTTCAAAATGTGTCTCCGAGCTGTTGTCCAGGAACATGGTGAATGCTCAGGGCTGTGTTGCCAGATGTGGGCATGCATCACCAGCAGGACTGGGGAGAGCACAGTGAGGCTTTCTCTGTGTGGGATATGTTGAACTAGTGACATCATGTTGGAGGAGTTAAGCTGCTTTTCCAGTGCTAAGAGATGGATGTTGAGTGAAGATGGATAAATAGCAGATGGAAAGGATGGGATGGAAAAGAGAGTTTTCAAGAGAAACTATTTATTCACATGGATTTCCTAAAGTTAGTTTTTTTTTAAATTTGTAAGTCTTGCCTTTTTATTAACTTAAGTCTCTTTGGCAAGTGTTTTGTTCATGATTTCTAGGTCTCCTTCTGGAGGCCTAATAGTTGCTTCAGAGCTGGAGGAGAATGTGGGAATGAAAGCTGACATTGTCATTCCAGCAAACGGTTTTGTTGGAGCTATTTCATGGTTTGTTAAAAACACAACAGCTGTTTACAGTTTGTGTCCATCTCCTGCGCCCTGCAGACATGGTGCTGGTGAGAGCCTTTCTGTCCTGTGATAAGCACAGAAGGACTGATGAGCTTCTCATGTCGCGTTCTCAGAACCTGAGAAACAGCTTGAGTTTCGTCTTCCTAATGCCTCTGGCACAGCCTCATGCTTGCTGGTTGGGAGATGTGGCAGATCAGGTTTCTGCTTTGGCAGTGGGACGCCGTGAGGAAAATGCCCGAGTGGGTTTGGCAGGGCAAGGCAGTCTGTGAAGGAACATGTTCTGTTGTTCCCACTGTTGGGAGGTTGAGGAATTGTGGTGGAGCAGGAAGTGAGGCCACTCCTCTTTAAGCCAGTGTTCTGTCTCCCTCTCATGGAAGGGAAAAGCACGGCTTTGGCTCTGCCATTTATCTGAGCCCAGGAACAGAACAAGCAAAAGTGATTTGCTAAAATCAATAATTCTCATGTCATCTTAATGCATCTAAAATATTTAAAGGAAATATGTTTAAAAGCTATTATTACGGTTTACATCTACTGCAAGTTTTAAATAATGAATTTGAGAAAGGCTTCTGAAAAATAAGGGTGGTTCTCATAACCAGGAGGCAAGTCTGGGAACGCAGCGGGCTGTGGGTCAGGAAAGGGCAACTGGAAAGGTGACATCCATCACCCCGCTGCCAGCGGCGGGGTGTTGGTGATCTGCCTCTGCCAGCAGTAGTTATTCTTCTGAAGGGAAAGCCTTCTAAACAAGGCTGTGAATTGGTTTTCATGCTCGCATTGACAGATTGGGAAAGCAGTTTGTTCTACCAAATTTAACAATGATATATCATTATCACAACTTTGGGGGAAATCTATAAAATCAATAAGTTTGTAGCCTGAACAGGATTTGTATCGCTTGCTTGCTGTGCTGGTGTCAAAGCGTGAGCATATGGATTGAGTCACAGCCTGAGATCAATGGAATTTGTGGACAGTAAGCTCAATAACAAGCCCTTCTGAAAAGAAATAGATGTAAAAAGCAAATTTACTAGAGTATAAAAAAAAAGCTAATATCTTTTCCGCGTTGGCTGCAAAGTGCTGCTAGGCTGCCGTTGGCTGCTGGTACTTTGAAAGCTGTCTGGGGTATGTGCTCGCAATGCTGAGTGCTGCTCCCGGCTTCCATGCGTCGCATGTACAGTTGGATGCTTCTGTTTGTAGGGCTTGTATTAGGAAACTCGCCAAGAATAGGAGGAGGGGGGAAAATAGCCCTTTATATTGTAAACTGAATAAAGAATAAAAACAGTCAGTGTGTCTGCTGGGGAAAGACCATGGTGGCTTTATTTACTTTGTACTGGCAGGGCTTGCTAATGGAGAAAAATAAAAAGGCATAATTAAATAGTTTAATGAATTCGCAGCTCTTTTGTTTGAGTGGGGCTGGGAATGCATGTTCCAGAGGGCCTCACAAAGAGCTCGGCTGGTAGTGAGTTAAAAGTAGGAAATCAGTCCTTTGAAGGCATTTTTATACTTCATTATCCCAGCATGTAAAATGACTTGTACTAAACGATTGAGGATTTTTTTTTTCACTCTCTCTCTTTCTCTCTTCTTTTTCTAAACAAAGGAGAGCATCAGGGCGGCAGGAGCATAATTCCCCTCAGTGTCCTAGAGCCAATAGATCAGCTTGTCAGCAAATTGGTGGGCCTGTACTTATGTTTCAGTAAAATATAGGGCTCTGGGAAACTGTAGTGAACAACGAAACCACAAGCCAACCACCACAGAAACACACACGCTCTAAGAGATCCTGGGGGAGCAGGGATGATAACACCTCCCTTTTCACCTCAATACTTTGCAGTAGGCAGATACTCACTTTTAAAGATTTTTGTGTGTGTGTGTATGTGCAGTAAAAAGAATAATGTTACAGTTTTCCTCCTCAGGTTTTTTATTTCTTTCTTGTTGTGGAAGAGTAAAGTGGGATCAGCAAAGGTGGACTTCCTTCCTCAAAGTATGCCAAGAGGGTTTTAATGAAAGTAGTAGCATTCCTGGGTACTGCCCGGGCAGTGTGTGCTCACTGGGTGGCCATGGAGGTGGAAGGGTGGCTGTGCTGCACAGCCAGGTGCAGGGACTGCTCTGGCCCTACATCTGTGTCCCTGCTGTTCCCCATCAGCCTTTGGCTCTGGCTTTTCAGGGGCTGGTCTTTAGTTTCCACATTGGCAGCATCCCTGGACCATCCTGTGCTGGGCTGTGGAAGTGTGGATGCTCCCTCTCTGCTGCCCTGCTACAGGAGTCAGCTTTGAGAGGCTGCTCCTCGCGGCTGTGCTGGCGTTAATGGTGCAGTCACGCTGCACTGCAAGGGGACCTAGAGTCCTCCTGGGGCTCAGCCTGATGAAATAATTTCATTAAAACAGAGTACGTTGCAGTGCTGAGTAAAAATATGGGCAATTCCTCTTAAACGAGGTGGCAACGGGAAACCAGACTATACTGAATTTAGGACTGGATCCAAGCATTCTGCTCTACACCAGAGAGGCCTCGAGCAGACTGCTTGACTTACTTGCTGCTGGATCATAGACTTCTCTTCTGTCTCTTGGCAAGGACATGGTTTAGCAGTGGCCTTGGCAGCGGTGCATTAATGGTTGGACTTGAGGAGCTTAGAAGCCTTTTCCAACCTAAAGAATACCAGAATACTATGAGTAGTCATTGTGGCTGTTTTGGGTATGGACAGGACAAGGAGGTCGTTCCATGCAATGGAAGGGAAGACCTGTGAGAAGAAACACCTTCAGCAGCAAGTGAAGGTTTTGTCCCTGCCATCCTTGGGCAAAAGCCACTGGCTCTGATGTCACCTGGAGCTGGTCACACTGTGCGTGTGAGAGCCAGCTGCAAGCAGCAGGGAGCTTCCCTCCAGGACCTCACCTGGCCCATGGACGGGCATTTACAAAGCATTCCCTGGATTTTACAGCTCGAGTTTGCTTATAAACAACACTAACTGTTTGTTTCTTGTTAAAATTTACCTCATAAACAAATTTTACTGCCTTAGTTCCAGGCAATAATTGTTTAATCCCAACTTTCTCATACCCGTAATGCGGTGACTGTAAAGCTGTGGTTGGCACTTTATGGAATTTCTTGGTGCTGTCTCCAGCCACGTGCTGCTCCCAGAGAAGTTTTGTTCCTGGGAGGGGAACTATGACTCTCCCCACCGAGGAGGCTCTTAGTGGGAATGGCATAAAACCACGTGCAGTGCTTTGCTCTGCCTGGAAAGAATCAAAACGGAGAAAATCCCAAAAGAAGCCCAAAAGTCCAAAATAAAAGCAGGCTCCTATTTCTGAAGTTTAACTTCCTGATGTACCACTGGGGTTGTTCTGCTATTTACAACCCGTGGCACTCTCTCCTTCTTGCTGAGTAGCAGGGAAACGCCGTGGAAGTGACTGCTTATATTGATTAGCGAGACAAGAGAGAGTTAGAGACCCTCAGCACTGCCACTTACAGTGGGCAGGAAACCCAAATTGACCAGTAATAAAGTGTTTGAGGTTGGTTGAGGCGGCTCCTGGGGAAACGGCCTTCTCGGAGTGGGGATGCTGGGGGTGGAGAGCTGTCAATTACCCGTGTTTGATGAGGACTAAGTAAACGTGCTCTTAAAGCAGCCTATTAAATGGGAGAGAGAATGTGCTGGGGCTGGGTTCCATTTGCAAAAGTACTGCTGCAAAGTTGGAGGAATGGATGTTCCTGGACCGTGAATAAGTGCTGCCATCAGCACTGACTGCAAGCTTGGGCTTGATTTTTCTCTCTTTGTTGTGGCCTCCAGTTACAGACAGGAGAAAAGTGACAATATTGCTAGTCCCCTGTATACCAGTAGTGTGAAAAAACTTAAATGCTCACTGGAATGTAGAGTGGGTGTGTCAAAGGAAGGCAGAAGGCCAAGTCAGAACTGCTTGGGCCATCACAGGCAAAAGGGCAGCAAGTTTTGAGTTTAGTGGGCAATTAAAACTAAGAATAATCAGTGACAGTGGAAGTGTTGGACACCTAATGTGGCAATTATTGGGAATTATTCAGACCCAGAATCGGAATAATTACATAAATGGGATCTTTTTATCAAACGCAAACTATCCTAGTGCAGCGGATGGATGCCAGTAGTAAGGAACCACCTTGCAGACTGGCATGAATAAGTATAAAAATACAGCAGAGCACATAGTGATAAAACCAGAGAGGCCAAGTCATCAAATAGGATGCAAGATGTGTCAGAATAGCAAGAATAAGAATGCTAAGAGCATGAGGAATGGGAAAATAAAGAGAAGTATAGGATCACCATTCAGTGGAGAGCAAGGAGAATTTTGAGACAGCCAGAAGTTTCTGTATTGTCTCTCTTGAAGCTGCCTGTTGGACAGCAGTTACCATAATTAATGCCCTTGCCAAAGGGGTGAGATCTGAGTCCTGAAGAGAGAAGAAACACCTTAAAGTGTCCAAGAGAGCTGTTGTCAGAACTGTTGGTTTCAAAACTCATTAAAAGAATATGTAGAGCCACAATAAACTCAGAACCAGAGGTGGTGGCTTGTTTTGAAGACTTGTGCAGGGAAGGTGAAATCCTGGGAAACAGTTCAGCGTCCTGACTTTAGACAGGAGTTACTGACCAGTCAAGTAACCTCCAGTTCCTGCTGAAGCTCTGGGAAAAGCAACCAAACTATTTGTGAGCACTTGGAAGATGACAAGGGAATGAATAACAAACACATTCTTGACAGAAAAAATATTTCCTAAGCAACACAACAACTTCTATAGCGTAACAGGTGTGGGCAGGGAAGGAGCGCTCACTGTCGTAGATCTCCAGTTTAGGGAGGTTTTTGACACTCCTCACACGACTTTGTTTATTTGCCAGCTCAGGAAATTTGGTTGAGATGAGTGGTGTAGAATGGGTTGAAGAATCATTTTTAGGGCAAACTTATCACTGTCAGAATGCAAGGAGGTATAGACTGAGTTTTGGCAGGGGTCTGCCCTGACCCTGGGTCACTGCAGTGTTTGCTTTAATGAGCTGAATCACAGAGTAGGAAATATATTTACTGAGCTTTCAGAAAACAGGAAGCTGAGCTAGTGAGCACACTCAGCGATAGCTGCACAACTACAACTGAAAGTAATCTGACAGGTGGGAGTGATGGTTTGGCAAAACCAGAGTTAAATTCTGTAGGGACAACCACAAGATCTTCTTAGGGAAAGTCTGTGATGTGGTAATGTGTTTATAGTGCTGGTTTCTTGGCCAATTGCCCTGGTGGTGGCTTCAAACCTTTTGTTATCCTTCTGCTTTGAGAACTGAAATGATTTTCTACCTGTGTCCCTCTAGTCTGGTTCTGTTTGTTTATTTAGGAGTAAAGTCTAACACCTTCCATGAATCCCCCTAGGATCCTTGAATCCGTGTGTTGCATGAAGCCATTCAGTTAGAGGCAGTCAGTGACACTTCCTTACTTATTATTAATGTGTTACAGGCAAAACTCCATCGCTGTTTTTATGATGTTTGTGGTACTGTGGATGCTCCCTCTTTTCCCCTTCACTGCCCCCCAAAAGCTCACTTCAGCAGTATGAAGTGAACCATGCTTGGAGTGCTATTAAGTAATATTCCTTATTACAAAAAAGCACAGGGCTCCCTTTAATGAGAGCTTCAGCGCTCCCAGCTCGTGTCACTGTCTGGGGAGCCCCTTTCCTTTGTCCGTAATGAGCACCTCCTCATTTGCACTGTCCCTGGATTTATGGAGGGACAGGAGAAAAAAACCTTCAATTTATTATGTCTTAAATGAACTGCTCCCAAAGCAAAACCAAAGAGAGCAGTAAACTGGTGCCTCTGCATTATATAGTTTGATTTTTATGGAGCTGTATCGTGATGTTCTGCCTCACCTAAGCAGGGTGAGCACAGGCTATAATTACCTCTTGTGAACCCCATTTTCTGATAACCTCCCTGGCCTCTCCCTCTTCAGGATGTTGAATCTGTCAGTTAGGGGATTTTATTTGTTCTCACTGATGGAGCTGGATATGGTTAAAAGCAATAAAGCTCATTTGATATCTCATTTACCTGAAAAAAATGGGGCTTGCTCCCTGAATTTGAAACAGGGAAAACATTCCAGTTTTGTGAATTTCACTCTATTATACTTGAATTATTACTGTTAATTCTCTTTCCTTATGTTCATCCTCACCTTCTCCTGCTCCAGCTGCACTCAGTTCCCCTCTTTAGTAGATATTCCTGCATACCCTAAGAGTTAACTTGAAAGAAAACACATTTTTATTGATGAATCCCAGTTTTAGAAAAAAGGGCTTTAAGGTCAAAGCCTTCCTATGTAGAGGGAACAGGCAGTAACAGCCGTGTTCCTGGGCTGAGATTAAATCCACGTCTCTTGTGCAAGATGAACTGACATAATGGTGTTACTCCTTGCTTTTCTAACTTGGGGAAAAATGTACTAATTCCTAGTATTAAAATGTACTAGGAAAACAAATTCCTTAAGGTTTTATTATAATTAACTTCTTCACAGGAGTGTTTCGGATAAACGTAACTGTGCCTTTGATGTGATCAATTTAAAATAAAATGTGAGAAGTAAGAAGGTGGTTTCATGATGGTGGGTTTTGTTTGATTTGGTTTTCTTTTGACTTTGGCTTGCCTTAGACTTCCTTGTGTTCCAAAATGTGGAGCCACCTAAAGTGTATTTTTCAGCTGGATGTCAGCAGTCCAGAGCTGTCTGTCTAACCTATGGCAAAAAGCAGAGATCAATAATAAATGGTCTGGTGCCTTCCTGCTTTTGCTGCTTGTGAGTGTTTTCTCTGTAGTTCAAGGGTTATAGAAATTAGAGTTGACAAATCTCAGCTACAAATAATATTTCTAACATTTTGCATATAGTCTTAAAACCTTTTTATTTATTTCCTTTCTCACAAGAGTCAAATAAGAGGCTTTTACATACCAAGGGAAGGTTTTTTTAGACTTAAACTTCAGAATATTTTCAATATCTGCAACATTATCTTTTGAATAATAATTACCTCTTATATTAAATTATAAGACAGCAGGATTCAGGATTAGATCTCTGCATATTATTCTAGTGAAGGAAATTATGACAGGGGTCATTTTTTAGAATTATGTAGGAGGGTAAAAGGTCCCAGGCAGCATTAGAAGGGAAGGCGTTTATAATTAAATTGTAATTTAGGCCTATGATTTATAGTTTTCTCAATGAAAAATTTGGTGCTGTAGAGAGATCCTAGGAGGAACTTTAGTGAGATACAACTTAATGAAATAATAAAAAGAAAAATGATTCTGGAATAGACTGTATTGCAGTGGTCCCCGCCAGGACGCCGCGGCGGAGCTGCGTGCTGCCCGTTTCCCTCGACACTCCCTTTGCCAGGGCTGGTTCCAGACACTGAAGTTGGCTCAGGCTGAAGCAAGGCATGGGAGGCTTCAGATCAAGGCCACTTTCACAACAGATACCTTTTAAACTCATTTAGCTCGTTAAAACTTAGGGGAGTGTTCTAAAGCATGCACGTTGTCAGTTCAGGACAAACTGCAGATTTTGTTGTTGTTGTTAGTCACGAGCTGCAAGAAAACCCTGAGCCTTGTTCTTCATAATTTGTGAAGCCATTAGAGTGTGGATGCTGAAAATCTGCTCTGAAATAGCACCCACTTACCTAGAAATAGCTCATTTCTACCTAATGTGCAGAGGAGTTTGGAGTTTCAGTATTATTCTGCAGAACAGATAGCTCCTGGAATTAAAAAAAGAGTATTTTTATAGTTATTTTTATTAATTAACGGGCTAAACTCCTCCCGAGCATGATGAAGAACTATTCTACTGGCAGGAAACCATTAATACAGAAAGGTTAAATGGTTTGCCAAAGGTAATTGAGGCAGTCAGTGACTGATCTGACACCAGGAGCCATCTCTGACCCGATCTCCTCTGGCGGTAAAACTCTGCTGGACTGGTTTGCACGGTGGCCAACAGCTCTGCCTTGGGTTAAACCACACTTAGGTTAGGAAGGACTAATTTGCATTAAAAATTACTTTAAGGAAGGGATGTAGGCTCAGACATTGTTTTTAAATACTATTTTCTTGTGTAAACTCAGCAGTTGTTCCTGCAAATGGTAGGAACAGTCTGGCTCAGGCTGTAAAAATACCTTTTTTTTTTTTTTTTTGCAATGACTTGATTTTTGTGTACAGCTGTAGAAAGTCAACAGGGAAGTTTAGAGCATAGGCTTCAAGATCAGCTCCTGGGTTTTACTATGCTCAGATTAAGGCACTGTATTAATCTTCTGGTACTTAAATTTTTTTTGCAGTAACTTTGAATGCAAATACGTATCTGATTGAAATAAATGTACTAATAAGCACCCTCTGTTATAAATGAAATTGTGTCTGGACAATGTGTGACATTTTCCATGTTACAGAAAGATGGGAAGGAGGATGTGACTTAAAAATACCAGATATGGAACTTCAAAAGAAGGAAAGGTCTTGAACCAGCAAAATTCTCTTGCCTTCCCTCTGAGAGAGTTGCTGGGAACTCAGGAGCTCCCTGCAGGGCCGGGAGGGGAAGGGTGGGCGCCCCGAGGGGCTGAGAGACAGGGAGCACCTGCCCTTGTCGTGATTGATACTATTTGTATTTTAAACATTCACTTGAAAATTAGCCAGGTATCTGTTTATTTAACTTGGCCACAGAATCCTCCCAAGTATCCAAATTTAATGAAAAAATAATCAGATTTTTAAAGGCTGTGTGTTTCTATAATGAATACTTAGCAATGTTAAGAGATAATGTCATGTATTGGGGAAAAAATCTTAATAACACAGATTGTTCTTTGGTTTCTGGGTAAATAACAGCTAGTTTAGAAATTATCTAAATGAAGAAGTTATGCCACAGGCTCTAGGATTTTCAGAGGAGTATTTCATTTTTTTGATGCGTCAAATTAAAAAAATAAAACTCAGGGTAGCCTTTTCTGTTTTCCAAGCTAACCTGAAATAGACAAGGTCAAGACATTCTTGGAAAAAGGGATATTTCACCCTAAAGAAGAAAACGCTTTTTTCTGCTTTTTGCAGAAAATTATTCTTTTTCTTGTAGTTTTGTGAGCGTTGCTTGTGGTAAGTGTTGATTATGGAAACATTTGTTTGCGATCTCGGTTTTTAACCCCTGGCTGCCCTCGGTGGCGGTGCCGTGTTTGGCTCCTTTGTGTGGGGTGCGGGAGCGGCGCCTTTGTTCAAAGCGAGAAGGTCGCGGTGATAACGAGAGGAGCGCGGGGCGTGCGCACGGCCCCGAGCGCGTTACTGCTGCGGGACCCCGCGGTGTGCGGGACAGCGCCCGGCCCGGGGACACTGCCTGGCACAGGGGACAGCGCCCGGCCCGGGGACAGCGCCCGGCCCGGGGACACTGCCTGGCACAGGGGACACCGCCCGGCCCGGGGACCCCGCGGTGTGCGGGACACCGCCCGGCCCGGGGACAGCGCGGTGTGCGGGGTCGTTCCCCGGCCCGGGGCTGAGCGCGGCCCGGCCGGACGCTGCCCTCGCTGCAGCGTTTGTGGCTTCGCAGCCTCGTGTCCCTGCTCGCAGGGCCTGAGGGATGGCTGCCCGCTGCCGGAGGGCAGGCATGCATGGGAGAGGGGGAAGGGATCCTTCCCTGGCAGGGCGGGCAGGCCCTGGCACAGGTGCCCAGAGCAGCTGGGGCTGCCCCTGGATCCCTGGCAGTGCCCAAGACCAGGTCGGCCAGGGCTCGGAGCAGCCTGGGACAGTGGGAGGTGTCCCTGCCATGGCAGGGGTGGGATGGATTGGCTTTAAGGTGCTTCCACCCCCAGCCATTGCCTGTGACTGAATTTTGGCTCCCTTGGCTGTCGCCACCAGCCGAGGCCATTGCGGTGCCGCTGTCGTGCGGCGCTCTCAGAGCCCCGCGAGGGCTCCGTGGGCACGGGGGAGCCCAGAGCGGCCGCCCGGGAGCTGCGGGAAGGCGGTGCCGCAGCACGGGGAGCTCCGGGGACATTCACTCCCCGGGTCAGGGAGCCAGGCACGGCGCGCTGTGGCTGCGGAGGGAGCAGCAGTCCTGAGGGCGGCCGGGCCGGGCCGGGCTGCCCGCGGACAGCAGGCGGGGAGCGCCGCAAGGCCTCGGCCGGCACCGCGCCGGGCCCGGCCCGCCGGGAAAACCCGTCCGCAGCCTGTGAAATGCTGGGAATAACATCAAGTCTAAGGTGGCTTAGACTGGATACCCAAAATTAATAGACATATTTGACCTTAATCTGTCTTCCTGGACAAGTTTAATTATAGCAATTTCTTAACTTCAGCTCGAGATCTTGTTTCAGAAGTGTTAGTGTTCTTTCAGTGTGTGAGGTTTTGTATTTAATATCACCGTGCTTTCTAAGGAGAGGCAAAAATCTGAAAACTGACTGGACTGAAATCACCCAGGACTTTAGAGATGCCTGTGATTAATTTCTCTTTCTAGATAAATTAATGTTTCTGAGATGAGATTGAATTGGGGGCGAGGAGGAAGAAATTAGAAATACTGTTTTAGAGCAAAATTTAAAACTGAATTTATTTTGGAATGATTTTATTCCCTTTGCGCTCACAGCCTGTCCTGGCAGGAATCTTTCAATGTAAACCATTTGGCATGAGCTGATGATTAAAACCTGATGATGTACATGTTGATTTACACCAACTGGAGTCATAGCATTTGTTTTAGCCTTTATTTTTTTGTCTTATATAACTTAAACAAAGATGTAAAGGTTGTAATATCTCTGTGTAATTTGAAATATAAATATTTGAAAATGCAGAATGTGCTACCACGCAGTCGTGTGTGGGCAGCAGCAGTCCATCCCATAAGGCACTGGCAGCAGTGCCAGCTCTGGGGTGCTGCAGCTCCTGAGCTGCTTTTCCGTGCCTCAGTCCTGCCTGCAGCACCGTGGGGGAGTTCTGCTCTGCCCCCGAAGAGCTCCGGGCACCATCACCCACAAAATGACAGAACTAATGACTGGCTGGAACAGGGGCTTTGGGCCAGTTCTGGTTTTTCTTGGTTGTTGTATAAAAATGCATTTCTGATTTTCTAGAAGTTTTAACAAAGATGTTTTATCTCTTACAGGATAGATATGATTTTACCATGTTTTACTCTTTCTCTGTTTACAAGAAAAGGCTGAAAATGCAAAATTTTAGACATGAGCGGCAGTTTTGCATCTCTGCTTTTATAAATTTGACACCTTTTATATGAAATAATTTCAAGTTTTCTATTAAAATGGAAATAAACAATCAGTGCCTTAGATTGAAGCCTCTAAGAAGCAGTTTTGAGCCATGTTGATGGTGTAGAAAAACTCCTGTGTTGTATAAATAAAAGAAACTAAACTGTTTTTCTCTTTCTTTGCATGGGGCTGGTTTGTGAGTGGGATTCTAACAGAGCAGATGGACTCGTTGCTTGAGTGCACTTACTTTAGTTCCACATCTTCCCCAACTCCAGGAACTTGAACTTGTCATTATCAGCCCCAGAAGGTCAATGCATTACCCAGGGTAGCAGCTCTTTCATGTGGCCTTTCTGAGGAGGGAAAAACCAGCTTTTAATCTTGGCTTTTATAAAACACTCTGTGTACTGGATACATCCTAACTTGTCATTTCCTCGTGTGTTTTAGTGCTGGGGAGATCTGGAGATGCTTTGTGGTGCCACACAGATACACACGTCCGCAAAAGGCCTAATCTGAAGTGAATCTTCTATAAATAATAAACAACAAATAGGCTCCTTTTAGTTATATTAGCCCCAAAATAGGTCATGTACATTTGTTTTAAATGCAAACTTAACAATAAAGTAAATTCCCTAGGTGGAGAATTTGATGTGTTTGTGCAAATTTTCTGGACATAGTACAGAAAAAAGCCAGCACCTATATTTTACCATTTAAAATATTTATACATTGTCTCTTAAAGTCCTGTGTTTGAAATACTGTTTATAATAAACTCCCTAGGAGAGAACTAATAGTCACAGGTAAACACTTGCCATTTGTTAACTTAAACACAAAGTAATCTTTAACTTTTTAAAGAGACACTTAGTGTTTCCCATTGCTTCCAGAAAAGTTGTTGCCTTTGTCAGCTTCCTGCCTCCAGATACTCTGATTTTTCACCTGATGGTCCACATGGTCTTGGAGTTCCATGGGCTTCTCAAGGAAAGTGATGAAGGAGAGCGAGCCTTGTGTCCCCAGGCTTTGTCCCTCTGGACCTCCACTGGAAAGGTTAATATGATTTTCAAATAAAAAAGGGCTGCAAAGGCTGCCTAGGCCATTCTGTTGGTGCTCCCTCAAAAATAAATCCTAATATGTTAAATTCTGTGGTAACTGATAAAAGAAGAAATATGAGCAACGGGTGATTTATTGCAGTTGGAATTAAAATGGGTATGGCACCTATTGTAATTTTCTTACTATTTCTGCCTACTACAGCTGTGTTTGGTTTTAATTGGCATCTGTAAGTGCTTCTGTAGTACAAATAACGTATATAGGATGTCTCACAGTAGAACTAGACAAAGGTAAAATGCTACAAACTGCAGTCCCACATTTTCCAGCTGGAGTTGTTCCATGAGCGAGGCGGGATATGAAGTTGAGGTGTCAGCCATTGTAACATACATAATTTCTCTGTCCCTATTCATTTTCATCCCTGAGATTCATTGTAAAAGTGTAAATCCGTCACTAGATAATTTTCAGTTCCATTATTTACCAAAATGAATAGTTAAGTCATTGTTATTAGTGGGATGCTATTGTTGTTTCGCAGAGATAGGGCCTGCCAAGGGCTTGAGTGATGTGCACTTGAGTGTTCTTTCAAGATCCTTGTACCTGTTTCATTTGGGAGGAGTTTCACTCATGTAAAATCAAACAGAAACAATTTTAGTAGCCTCTGAAAAGAGAAGAAGGGAAAATGGATATTAATGAACTATTTAATATTCTGCTATGGCAGAGATGCAGTGATTTTGCTGTTGACACTTTTGCATGGAATTAAAGAGATCTGGTGGTTGTTTTACTCGTCTGTCTTTGTTCCTGAAAGACTTTTCAGTGTCATCAGATTTGGTTTTGTAACCTGAGAGAGATTTTACAGACATGCAGACAAGAAAAAAAAGCGCTTCTTTTTTCATGAAATTCATTGGTATTCAAAACATGGTCCTTTGATGAATTAGAAATTTTGGCTAAAGCTTTAATGAGATTTTTATTTCCTGAACTTATGTTGGAAAACGTGTGAGCTGCACAATTCACAATTCTAAATAAGGCTGGGCTTGGTTTTTCTGTTCAAGAATATTTCTGGCTTGTTGTTTATTGCTCAATACTGTATTGATTGGTGAGTTGAGAAGTTCATGATGAAGTGGAACGGTTTAGAGCTATGGATCTTTACTTTGTGGCGTGTGACGGGCGGGGAGCCTTTGGCTGGTGGTGCAGGAGAGCCCGTGGGAGCTGTGCCAGGGAGCGTGCAGCAGTGCCCGTCCCCTGCCCTGCCTCACCTCTGGCAGCCACAGCAGAGCTGCCACTGCCAGCCTGGGCATCTCTGCCCTGGCCTGGCTCTGCTGTCCTGCAGGTCCTGAGCTGGGAACACAGCTGGCACATTTACACACTGGCTGCACAAGTGGAGCTGGAGAACCCTTTGTGTTTACTCGTGGTTAGTGGAATCTCTCCTTGTGTGGGTGGTTGCTGGGGACAAGTAATTTGGGAAGCTTTCCAGAAACTGTCATTGAGTGGTCTTAGATTTTATAACGTTCCTTGTGTTCCCCTGCTGTGCTACGCCAAAAATTCTCCTGACTCAAGAACATTTGAGTGCTATGACTTACCACATTTTGAAACTCACATGTGTTCCAGCATGTTAAAAGTATTAGGAATATTCAGGTAATCATTGTACCTTGTCTTTTAATTTGCTTTAAATCAAAGTTTTTTTCCCAGTGCTTACAGAAATGTTTTGGTGTTGACTGAAAAGAAGGATGTTATGGAAGATTTTTTGTTAGTCATGTGGACAAGACAAAATTCTGTTTGTTCACATCCAACCCCAGCTAAATGAGTGTTTTCCATTTCTTTGTGCCAGCTACTTTCTGGATTTATCCTGAACGAGAAGAGGAATTACTGAATTAACACCCAGGCAGTGAATGTCCTGTGTTAGATGCTACGGTGCAGAAGTTCTTCATAATGGTGAGTAAACCTCTAGCTCTGGATTTCTACACTGAGTTTTCAGCTTTATTTCAATGAGTTTTAGGTGAAAGCTGTCTAATTTCCAGCTCTCAGTCTGGAGATTTGTGAATTGTAGCCACAGTGTGAGTTGAAGTCTTTGCATGTAGATTATGGCATTCTGTATTTGCAGAACTTATCTCTGTATTTGAGCACTGAAGGCCTCTTCCAGAAATAATAAATGTGGCAATAATTGTGATCTTTATAATTTTAGATCTGTGTGAATGGCTCTAGAATATGGATGTCTGAACAAGTGGTTTTGGGAAGAGAATGTTTTGTCCACACTCTTACACTGTCCTGGGAGAGGAATTTCTGAAAATGTGATATAAATGCAAATCTGTGTTTAAAAATACTGAAATGCCTGTGTGCTAATGCTAGTTGCTTGCTATGGGATGTTTGAGGTAAGTTTGCTGGTGATGTAGTCAGTGCGGTTTTATTTTGATGCATTCAAATAGAAGATGCAGTATTATTTGAGAGTAGGAGATCTTTCTCTTCATTATCTAGTGCTAAGTGTTGCTTTGCTTCTCTGTTGTCAGTGTTATGGCAGTCTACTTGCATGTTCACTTTTGGCCAAAATACCCTGAATTGGAGGGGGCTGGGAAAGAAGAAGGTGCTTGTAGACAGGTGTGTGGAATCACTGCAGTAAGTTTTAAATGATGTATGAAATGAAAAATTCCTGTCTGATTCACAGGGCGAGCAGAACCATTGATGTCTGTGAAATCTGCTGCAGAGGCTATTGCAGAGACTCACAGCGTGGTGGTTTGGGTTGGGAGGAACCTCAAAATTCATCTCGTTCCCCCCCTGCCATGGGAACACCTTCCCCTAGACCAGGTTGTTAAAGTTTTTCTAATAGTATTTCAGAAATGTCAACTTTTAATTTTTTTATAAACTCTTCTGCTTTTGAAGGGCAGAAGTCTTTCACAGCAACAAAATTCATTAGAAAAATCTTTCAAGATGGTGCATCAATAAATATCCTGAGGCAGTTTGCTAGGTTTGTGTGGGTTTCTGAGCCTGAGCAGCACTGCTTTACAGAATGCCATGCGGGTGTGAGGGGGCTGGTGAGGATGCTTTGAACAGTCCTAAAGTGAGAATTTTAAAAGTTGAATGATGGGATTCAAGATCAGGAGCCCAGTGGTTTGTTTGAGAGGTGGAGTGGGTTTAGGAGCTGGAGTGGAGTAAGAGCTGGAAAGGCAGGAGTGCAGGGTTTGGGGGAAGGATGGATTTGTGTGGCTGATACACAGCAGGAGCTGCAGGGCAGCAATGAGACAGAACATTCTCTGGTTCCAGCTTAGTCACCCAAACCGTCCTCCTGCATTTCATGATGTGGCTCCTGCAGGGAAAAATAAGGTGGTTTCAGTTATAACAGACACACAAGGATCCAAAGCAGCATCATCCTGGTTAGTCAAACATCTCTATTTCCTGGCAATTGAGTTTGATACATCTGTGCAGTCTGCAAATGGAGTTTTGAGAGTTTAAGGAATGTGTGCACAAGTAACTGCATGCACTTTTGCATTTTAGTTTTATAGATGTTCTAGAAGTGCCCTTTCAGCTCCCTTTCTATGTAGTCTTTGCATATTTAAGTCTCTTATCAGAGAATTCTGTTGTGTTTTCAAATTGCTGGTGGTCAGGATTTTTTATGTTATTATTGAAAACAATAGTGGAAGAGCAATAGTTATTATATTGTGCTATCAGGTCCTTTAGAAAGGAGAAAACAGTGTCTGAAGAAATTGAGAACACTTTCATAAATCCTGCTTTGGTGGTTTTTTGTTTTGTTTTTGTGGGTTTTTTGTTTGTTTGTTTGTTTTTTCATGTTCACATTGTGTTTCTGCTCTCTAAAAGCACAGACTTCCTTCCAGCTCTGCTGTTGTGCTGTGCTGATGCAAGTAAGCTTTTCAGTGGTTAGAAAGAAAAAAGATAAGAGAGCAGCATATAGATGGCTTTTAAAGGCAGCAGCTGATTTGTTTGTTGCCATGATAGTCAGCGTTGCCCTTTTCTTACTTCCTCAGTATTGTTTCCTTCATTCAGTGTCTGGGGCTTCTGAATTGCCTGGCTGATCCATGCAGCTGAATTTCCCTGCCAGAGCAGACGTGCCAGGCAGGGAGGTGGTGCACAAAGCGCTGAACTGCCTGCTGCTGGCAGTGCTCTCACACCACCCCAGCTCCTCCTGTCTCCAGGGCTCCCAAAGCAGGGTCCCAGGCTGTGCTCCAGGATCCCAGCCCGTGGCCCTGGCTGCTCCCAGCCAATCTTCTGTGTCCTGTCCTGGGCTGGGGGAGGCCTTGCCGAGGTGGCCTCTGGGTTAGGGATCTTTGTGAGGTGTTTGATGGTTAGTTCTTCCGAGGAAACAGCTCCTCCTTTCAGGCCATGGACATCTTCTGGCCTTGAACTTGAAAATGAAGGTGTCACCTTTATGATCATTTACTGTAGGTAGTATTTGGTATGTGTTATTACTAATATTAATTAGACTTTACTTTAAATGGAGGGGTTTGGAATGCATATACCATGGAAAAAATGAAATAAGGAGTTATGGGATGTTTGCAGGGCAGTTATGTAGTAGGCCATGATAAAATAAGGAGCAATAGCATGAATAAACCAGATAGTAATTTTTTTTCCTACTGAAATTGTTTGACACAGTAAAGGACTCTGATTACTGCAAAGCATTTAATACTGAATCTGAACAGGTTTTGACGAAATTTGGGTGTGGATCTTAGTCTCTGAAAAATATACCCACAAAAAAGTGCCGCAAGCTGTTCCTTCTTGAGTCCTGCAGAGCAACTGGCACTGTCAGCCCATGGAAAATGCTTTTTGCAGCAGATTGTTTGTAAGAAGTGTCGTGCAAGAAGTTTGTGTGCCTGAAGTGAATTTATCAGGCTGTTTAGAAGCTGCTTGTTCTTCACTGATCAACCTTCTTTTATACATATTATTTGCAACTCTTCTGTATAAGTTACCTGTGCTTTACTGGAACTGGGCTGAAGAGCCAGTGCTAGGAGTTGCTGTTGATGGAGCAAGAGTTTGGGATGTTAGATAGGAAGAACTGGATGACTTTGAAGAAGTGATGAAAATAAGGTGCAGTCAAATAGAGTCAAGTAAGAATGGCTTTCCTGCTGGCTGGAAGGTTGTGTTTTCTTGGGAGGAGGGGCCAGGAGCTGCCTGTGGTTCAACTGTGCCACCAACACGATGTGGCTGTGGAAAAATCAAGTGCCACTCTCGGACGTGTGAAGGAAAAAGTAATTCCAGAGAGGTTTGTAAAACACTGGTGCCGTGGTAACAGCAGCTGGCAGGAGCTCATCTATTTACAGAGGAAAAATGTGAAATCAGGACTGTCTCTTAGTCGGGGAACAATGCAGGGGGATCTCTGGATCTCACCATTACTCAGGGCTGGAACAATTAACACTGAGTCAGGACTTTGTTTTCCTTTAACAAGGAAAGGACGATGGGTCATTTCTCCTGATGGTGCTCCTGAATGCATTTGAGATAAATGATTTGGTAATCTGACAAATTGGAAGAATAACAAGAAGTGCAAGATTACTTTTTTTTCCCCAACTGAAATGTGTTAGAGCCTCTATGACACTGTTAGCAGGTGAAAGAGGAAAACAGTTCTTGAACTCTTTGCTAAATTGATATACTAATCAGAGTGCCTTTTCCAGAAAAGAAAGAAGAGCCCCATTTTGCCTGGACTCTATCTTTGCTATTTTCCTTTTTCAGAAATAGAAGATTAGGAGGTGTCTGCGCCGATGTGATAAAACGTTCCCATGGAATTGTATTGTATTTTCGCCTTGAGTTGCTGGCAAAATGAAGTTGTTGGCTTTCAGTGCTGCTTTGTTTTTGACCCCTTTTTGTGAATTCTCTGAGGAAAGAAACATATTCCCATCTTTTATAGTAATCAAATTTATCTGGCATCTCTCAGCCTCTTGCATTACTTATGCTACAGTTGACCAGCCTTGGGAAGGGTTTAGCGGGTTTATTTATTTATTGTTCTAAAGTGAAGGTTTTTGACTTGAGGTCCCCACGTAGTCCGTGGGGATTTCAAGAGAAAAAAAATGAAAGTGCTTTCTGCCATTATTTTGATACAGTTATTTTCTGTGAAACTGTTTAAAAAATACCCCAGACTACCCAAAACCTAAACAAAGCCCCCATTAGTCCAAAACCCCCAAGAAACACTGAGAGAGGAAAAAACTTGATTATCTTAGTTGTGTTGGACATTCAACTTTGTCAACTTTCTTTTGCATCTTCTGTTTCTCTTGCTGTTTTGTCATCAATTTATTTAGATGATTGAAAAAAGTAAAAGTTGATTATAAGGGAAATCTGGAGTAAGATCAATTATTTTGATTTCAAATATGATTTAGTTGACTAAGAGCCTTAAAAGCTGGGACTGATTTAATTTTGTTTTATGCTCATGAAATCCACAGAAGGCTGACCTGGCCATCTTCCTCATCCTCAGCTTTCTAAGTTCCACACAGTATTTGCCCTCTGACTCTTAGATTTTATGCTCTTTGAGGAGCAAACAATGATAGTGTAGAAATGTTCGTATTACGTTTCAGATGTATATACCCATGTAGAAGGATTTTTTGTTGCAAGAGAAAAATCAAATCCTTGTCACCTAAACTGCTAATTATGTTTGATAAATGTATGGTATATGTTTAATGCAAAGAGAATTTAAGAAATAATACACCTTGTGTAATTACAGCGACCGAGCTACTTCCATCAATCTAATTTTTCTGATTCAGGTTCATTTGCATTGCATTATTTTTATTAAATGAGCTTTCAGTGGAGCCCTGCTCCCTGTCAAGGAGAAGAATCAAACACTGCAGTATTTCAGAGCGCACGGTCGGGTTTGCAGGTGGCAGCACGGGCCTGGCTGCTGGCATGTCCCCCGCTGTGCCCGCGGCGCGGCCCCGGCTCAGCCAGCAGGGCACTGCCGGGAGCTCTGCTCCCTTGGCACCCCCGGCTGCTGCTGCTGCTCCCGGGGGACATGCTGAGGTGGCACCTAGTGCCCAGCAGCGGAGGGGCTGGGTCAAGGCAGCTGTCATATCTTTCCCTGTCTGTTTCTCTGGATCTTTGCTCGTTTTCTGTCCTTTCTGTCTCTGCAGCACTATGAGCTGTCGCTGTTTTTCACCATAGTGCAGCCTGGGAATTCTCCCGTCTGATACTGAGTGCAAACCAGCCTCCCTCCTTCCCCCACCCAATTTCCAAGCTTCCAATTAAAAGAACAATAATTTGTAACCCGTTTCTAGTCACAATGCTGATAGCATTTAGTGTATGTAGTTGTAATTATTATTGAAGGTGAATATAAATTGGGTTAGTATATATGTGATTTTATGTAACAATTTTCTGACAGTTACCTGCCGTGGATAATTTTCCATTGGTTGCTCTAGAACAGACTCACTTTTAAAGACAGGACCTTGACACTACCTTGGTAATTTAATGTCTGAGAGTTGAAATAAGTTAGAGAGAGAAAGCAGGCTTCATATTTGAAAATACCTGTGTGTATAGTGTCCAAACCTGTTCCCTGCCCTCCTCGTGTGAGGGTGTGCAGACATCCTGACCAGTCAGTGCTGGAGCTTGTTTGCAGGCACCTACCTGCCTTTTGTTCTTTTCTTATTTGTGAGCTTTGGATCTCTTCTAAATACCCGCAGTCACAACATTTAGACGATGTTAATTTGCTAATTGCTTTAGGAAGCGTTCTTTGCTAACTGCAGGCAGCTGTTTGGAGAGGCTGTGGGAGCAGCACATTGACAGTGCCCTGGGGAAAGGGCAGCTCCTGCGGGGCTGTGTCTGTTCAGCTCCCGGATCTCCCTTCCTGACTTCAGGAGCCTGGAAATGGGCAAAATGTGTCCCTTGTTGCAGTTGTAGCACAGGTCGAGGAGTGCTCAGAGGGACAGGAGGTGAGGCTTTGGCTGGTGGCAGCCTCTCACCCTGGTGACCATTTCAGGTTGCCCTCCTCAAGGCACAGCTTCTAAACTGATTCTCTGAATGCCACGGGCTGTCTCTGTCCTGCAGCACGCCTGGTCCCAGCCCCTTCTCCAGAAGAGCCCCAGAATGGCCTCTGGTGGGAGGAATGGCCCAGTTTGCCACAGCAGAGCTTGTGGCATTGTACAGGTGTGTGACTGGGAGGGAGGGACAGTTGGGAAGGAATGCGTTCATCTTGTGTCTGGATAACACCTTGAGGGTGTCCCTGAGTCACAGCTGCCATGCCTGAGCACTGTGTCCTGCTTTGCCCTGCTGCAAAGCAGCGTTGCTCACAGAGCAAGCTAAGGCTTTTCCCTGCCTGGGATGGGGGTCCCTGCCCTCGGTCAGGACCCTGGGGAGAGTCCCTCAGACAGCTATGAAATCTTATTTTGTGTAGAATTGTCCTACTCAGCTGCAGATTTAAGTTTGGAGAGTTTCCTTTAAAGGACACTGGCTGCAGCTTTTTTTACTTCAGAAGAAGCAGAGGATATTCCACAAGCTTCCCTTGGTGTAATGATTGTTGAAGATGTTTTCCCCTTAAAATAGCTGGAATTCATTAAGTCCAATTCATTGGCAAGAAATCTGTGAACTGAGTGTAAGTTATTAAGTCTCAGGACTAGTTAAAAATAGTTCATCATGTGCATTAATTCTGTGGAAAACAAAAAACAAAAAAGAGTAAATAATTTCCATTAGTTTAATGGAAATGAGATAATGGCACAGTTTCTCCAGTGTGTTATAATTACACAGTTTATTTGAAGAATAAGATTCTAGAGTACTATAAGGAACTCCATACAGTTGTTACTACTGGTAACAATCATAATTGTTAAAGTAGAAGGTTTTTTCAGGTCTGCATAGTCACTGAAAATTGTTAAAACTCTTGCACAAAACATCTGATTTTTAATTTTTTAGGTTTTTTTAATGCTCAATAATTTTAAGCTGAAGAGAGAACGTGGAAAGTAATTGCTAATCAGATGGCCTGGAATAACTTGAACTTTCCAGGTTCTGAGTGGCGTGCAGCAGCTTTGCCCACTGCAGAGCTCAGCAGCCCGCTCTGTTCTCTGGGGGAGCTGAGCGGGAGGCACTCGCTTCCCTGCTCCAGGAGCGAAGCTTTGGCCACCAGATCCTTCACTAGAACATGAGAACTAATGGATTATTTCATTGGTTATAGATTTGAAGGCCAGGAAGGAGTGTTAGACATCTAATCTGACATCCTGGATAACGTGTGCTACTAGAATGAGCCCTGTTCATTCGGTATTAGCTTTGAATCTGTGTTTAGATAGCCCACGTTGTGCTGGGTCAGCTCGTGTTGCTGTTCCAGGAGGAGAAGCTGTTCTTCCCTCACCACTCGGACTTTGCAGTGTAAATCTCTGAGCTGGAGTTTCTTCACTTTGGCTTCTGCACTTCCCAGGCCAAGATATTTTAGATTTGTCAATCAGCTCGTTCTCACAGAACCCCAGACTGGTTTGGGTGGGAAGGACCTTCAATCCCACCCCATATCCCATGGCAGACACCTTCACAGTCCCAGGTGCTCCCAGCCCTGCCCAGCCTGGCCTGGGGCACTGCCAGGGATCCCGGGGCAGCCACAGCTGCTCTGCCAAAGCTCTGCATAGTTTCTGCCTGTGCAGATTATTGTGCAAATGGGTTAATGAAATCTTTATTGTACTAAAAAATAAGGGAGCAGTTTTAATTTTATCCTTCCCAACACTGTCAACCAAAATTGTTGTCTCATCAAAACTAAAATCTGGGTGGTTTGGTCTTTCAAAATCCTGGAATTTTTCTGTATCATTGTACCATGATGAAAGAAATTAGCTCTGTGACTACTTTGGGTGCTTTGTTTGCCATTAAATATATTTCAATCTAAAGAGGATAATCCTTGTATAAAACAAAATATACATGTGTTATTGTTTTGACAAACTCAGACACTGAGGCTCTCTGTTCTGTCCTAGTATTTAATGAAATCTTCCAGATTTCTTGGTGCCTTTGATGCTGTTGCAGAACTAACTACCTGTGTAAGAAGGAAAATATTTTGTAACATTAGAAAAACTCTGTAAGGGAAGAAAACGCTCAGTAAGCTATTTCAATGATCTCCAGAGAAAGGCCTGGGAAAAATAAATTCCTTTCTAAAGTTTGGGATGCACATTTAAAATGTGATCTGGCAATTTTATTGGATTATTTGAATTTTCTTTTTAATTGGTTCAATTTTATTGAACTACTTGAAGTTTTAAGCTATATGGTATTTCTGCTATTTGTGTGTTACTAAGCTTCCAGTTCAATTAGCTTATGGAGCAATTAACGGGGTGTTAGCAGGTGATTTAACAGAGGATTCATCGCTGCCATGGGCTGGGGTAGAGCCTGGGAGGGTAAAGGCACCTCTGATCTGGGCTGTGCACAGGGCTGACCTGTTTGTGTCTGGTTATTAAATAACTGCTGGGATTGGCTCCTGTGTAAAAGAGCTCAATGCAGCAACTTCGAGGATTTACTTTAAAAGAGAGTGTCTCGTGGGTTTAATTGGACCTGAAAGTGTGTATTTGGCAAAAATT
The DNA here is from genome assembly GCF_017590135.1 of Pyrgilauda ruficollis. NCBI lineage: Eukaryota > Metazoa > Chordata > Aves > Passeriformes > Passeridae > Pyrgilauda > Pyrgilauda ruficollis. The sequence goes on along the minus strand of NW_024509988.1, from coordinate 610,804 downwards.
GCAGCCTGTTTCAATCAACTTTTTCAGGCTAATCAACTATAGTTTTTACCCAATCAATCACTCAGAAAATAGTGTTGTTTATTACACTGAATAGGTTATGTTTTAAAAAAATATATTAATCGGTAATTCAGAGAAATTAAAATCCTGAATGCCATGAAAGTGCGTCTCTGTGGATGTAATTGATAATGCCTTTGAAATTAAAAGCCTTTATAACAGTTTCCTTATCTGGTATTGCAGTTTCACTGCTGTTCACCAGCAAACCAGATTTTACAACTAAAAAAATTAACTGCAAATCCCTCTGAACTGTGGTGTTGGCTTTGGTACAGGGCATGAAATAATTTTTCCGTCTTACCCCGCCGTTCTCCGAAGGTCAGCCTTTCAATTGGGCTGTTACTGTCTTGCTGCAGAGTTTCCAAGCTACGTTAATTTTTGGGCTGCCATTGATGGATGGAGCAGTTGGAATTCTGACACGCAGCAGCCTGACTGGAATGACCTGCAGAGGCAGATGTCGGCCTCTTATTTCATGCCCGTTTGTCAGAAAGAAAAAACAGCTTTTTTTTTTTTTTTTTTTTTTTTTTTTTTTTTTTTAAGCACTCCTGCTTTTCTACACGGAGAGAGCACTTGTGGGTGGGTGTGCTCTTGATACACATACATAGAGAGGCATATAAAAATCACATTTATTTATCATTGCTGGAAAACCTGGTGGAGTCTCTTGAGAATTCGTCAGTGCCCAGTACCAAGGATGTGCATATTCTGGTGTTTTCTGCATTGCAAACCAATGTGCAAGAATTGTCTTGAGAATTTATTGTTTCATAAAAAGCTTTTATTTTGCCCACAGACAAGCTGAGAAAAATGCACATTGTTCTTTTGTGGTACCTGGGAATTTACAGTTTCAAAAGAATTTCCTTTGTGAACTGCTTTGGAAGATTCACGGCACATCAGAAAGATTTTCTGTTCCTTCTCCAAAATTTCTCTGTGAGGATGACACGGACCCTTATTGGGTGCACCAGGCTGCTCCTTTCATGTGAGAGCCAAACCCTCTTCCAGAAATTAACTTGGGGAGGGAGTTTTTTCATTAAAATATAAAAAATCAATTTAAAGGACTGATGCAGACAGAAAAAGCTGAACTTTCCCACTTGGCTTGTACAGTCCTGAGAGAGAAGTAATTTATTTGGTTGATATGAGTAGAAAAACATGGAAATATTTAAATTAAAGAATGAAAAATCACTCTAACTGTCAGGGTTAAATGTGAGCAGATCTCGGTGAAGCCTTTGAGTGCCTGTCCTGCCTTTGGACTCTGCCAGGGACAGAGGGAAGGAACTCTGGGGTGATTCTGTCACCTCAGTGGAGCAAATTCAAGTTTTGCCATTGATTTTGATTGGATCAGAATTTTACCTTATGACCTTTTCTTTATTTCATCATTCTCCAACTGAGATTGCTTTCCTTTTCTTAGTAAATTTTAAATTCTTAGTTTTAATTCTGGAACTAATTATTTGTTTCTAAAATTCACAGAGGACATAGAAAACACATTAAAGAAAAAGAAGCATAACTTATATCTGTTGTGGTCTAGTTGGAATCACATTAAGAGTCAACTCATTAATCATAAAGGTATGAAAGAGTTGTGCAAATCTGCAGATAATAAAAAAAAATCTATTGTAAAGTAATGATGGGGCCAGATCTATTTTAGTGACAAACCCAAATAATTTTTAAGGTAATCTTTTATCATTAATGTACATTTCAATACTCGAGAATCCAAAGTTGTGCCTTCATTAAAAAAGAAAAAAAAAAAAAAAAGAACTGTAAATTGTGAAGATAGGAAAGGAGTGGGAGCCTGGTCTGTGTCTAATGTAAATAAATAAAAGATGTGTGTTTTTTGCAGCATGTGTCCTTGTCTGCTAAAACAGCATCTCTAGAGATCCTGTGATCCCTGTCACTGAATGCCTGGAATTTCAAGGCTGGATATTTTTAAGGTTTTTTTCCTGTGTAACTGGAACAGCTAAAGTAGAAATGTGGATTTGGTGCAGAGATTATTGCACGGGTTTCTTTGCTCACGGTTCTGTGGAAGACAATATTAAAAGGGCTGACTCTTTTCCTAGGTACTAGCAGTCCAGTTTCTGGAGTCTTTCAAAGTGAAAGCAGAAAACAGGGAAATGCTGCTGGTGAACACAGGGTTAGTGCAGGTGGAGAGCCTCAAAATACAAAAAACAGCAGAGTTCTAGGAATGTTGCTAACAGCAGCTGGGCTTCCTAGTAACTGCACAGAATCCCTCTTTGCAAATTATGCCTAGGTGTTTATTGTAAAATTTGTACTGAAAAATATACAGGACTTCTTTAAAAATAAAAAGTACCAATTCAATTGTTCTGTGCCTGATAAGAGAAACCTTCTCCCCATGGCTGTGTACCCTGGGATTCTTCTGAGCTCTCAGGCTTGAAGTCTCTGGCCTCTGCCCTCAAGTAAAGGGTTGTTTTTCCTGGGAATTCCATCACTAACATTTAAGATGCTAAAAAGTTGCTAAAATCCCAGCCTCAGGGGTGCTGCAGTGCTATGGCAAGAGCTGAGCTCACGGTTTTCCTTATTGCTGGAAAATTTCTCTGAGTTGTTGATATCCCTAATGTTTTGCCACAGGTGGGAACCCCAGTGTTGCAAATCTCAGGTGTGTTTGAAAGTCATTTTATGTGGTATTTCAAAAGTGAGTCTGTACACGAGTGTCTGTCGTGGCAGCCGGGGCCGTGTCCTTTGGAAGGCGCTTTGGCTCTGCTCTTCTCCTGCTTTTCCATTTGCATGGAATTGTCCCAGTGATGCTGAGTGCTGCAGCCTGTTCACGAGGCTTGCCTCAAAGTGTTGCAGATTCTCAGGAGAAGTTCTCGTTTCGGTTCCAGAAGTCCCTGGTGGAGACTAACAAAGCCCTTTTCCCATGCCATGCCACCCGTTCCCGCGGAGCAGCTGAGGACATGGACCTTTTACTCCATGGATCCGTTGGCTCTGTCACTTGGGTGTTAAGGACTAGAAAAGGGTTGATGACGTCTCTCTCCCCTCGATGTTTGGAATGACGGAAGGAAATGGGTCAGTTGAAATTCTCTCTTTATGAGGTTATTACTATAACCAGATGTTGACGTTTTCCAAACATGCTCCATGGTTTGTCTTTGCTTTCCAACGTGAATGTGGAAGCCAATTACTTTGGACAGTGTTTCTTAGTGCAAAGCCAGGAACTAAATATGGCTGTGCTACTTGCAGTGCCAGTTAAAGTTGCCTTGGTAGAAATAAACCTTGCTGGGTGTGTGTGGGAGTTTGCCTTCTGTTAGGGACAAATGTTCCCATCGTTGTCATCCTGCTCATTCAGAAATCCTACTGCTGCTTTGACTTGCTTTAGGTTCTAAGTGCAGGCTGATGACAGTTCATGTTGGTGTCCTGGGAGGGTGTGCAGCCCTGGGGAGAGCTGGGGACAGCACGGGCGGGTCAGGGCACGGCGCACGTCCTCTCTCTCGTGGGGTCATTCCCTGGGTTACCTGCCCTGCAATGACTGCAGTGAGCTGGTCCAGCTCACCCTCCCACTGCCCTGTCCTTGGGCTCTGCCCTGGGTCACTTTTCTTCCATCACACCTTGTCCTCAGAGATGTCACTTCCCAAAAGTGGTACTTTGGGTATTTTCTTTCACACTGCTCACCACCTCGCTCTGCTGAGGACCCAGTAGCACCAGGGTGGTTTGGAAAAGGGGCACAGAAGGGTCTGATGGCACCATCTTCCTCGGAGATGAAAAGGAAACTATTTTTTCTTGTTCAGGAAGAGAGTGGTAGGAGAGCTTTGGGAGCTTTGCTTTGCAACATGGATGTTAGAGATTTGAACTCGCTGGAGTCCTCAAGTGATCAGTCCTCTCGGCGTGTGTTGTGTCAGGTGCTCCCACGTATCTGCCTGTTATCTCTTCTCATCCCTGCTGTCCCTGTCTCTCCTCTCTACACGCAAAGCAAGGAAGGACATTTTTCCTATATCTGCTTGTGAATTTTTTCAGCAGTGGTGACACCATGACGGTGTAACCAGTGGCTGCCTGTTTTCTGAACACAACATGCTGTATTTCTTTCCACAGTCAAGCTTTCTGCACGCCCATTGGTGCCGATAAATAAGGAATGAAATGCAGTACCGAGGGCCGCATAGCAAAGTGGGATGATGATTTTTGTTAAATTTTCTTGATATAAGTCTTCCTGATACACTTCTCATTTGGCTGATGTAGTGGAGCCAGATCAGAGCTGCACTGATGAGCTTTTGTTGCCATCAGATCCTGCCATTCTCCCTTCCATTTTATTGGACAGGAAGTACAGACTGTTCCATGTTCTCGTGATTCAGGACATGAAACATTCCCACCCTTTGAAAGATACAATGTTTATGCAACAGGATCCAGAGAATCACCTTAATAACAAAGATGAGCTCAGAAAAATACCAGGCAGTGTTTGGAGGAGAAATTGACTCCTGGGTCTGAGACGGGTAGAATGGGGAGGAATAATTATTATTCAGGTGTCATCCGTTACTAAAAGTATCCTTTCACCAAGTCCTGAGAATTGTCTTCCAGTGGAAATTGTACAATTACCTATGGAGTAAATGGTCTAGTGTTCATTCATATGTCAAAATGTGCTTTGAGATGTAAGCCAGCACTTTTGTGCAGGAGAAGGAAATAAATCAGAGCCATGCCTGAGCTATCCCCTTGTGCTGGTGCTCCAGCGTCCCGTTTCACCTGCTGCAGCTACCGTGAAGTCCACGAAAGGCTGGTAAGGCTTCCTTGTTTTGTCAGGCTTCCTGCTCCTTTTTCCTACTTTTCTTATTTCGCTTTGTAAATGAAGTGATCAAGCGCAAAAGTTTCCCTTCAAAATCTCTTACACGTTTTTTCAGAACCAATTTCTGTAACTCTTTAGTTTGCAAATGAACATCCTTCATTCTCTTGAGAGACAGGGGTATTGAAACACTCGATGAGTAACAACTGCTCAGAGTTTTAAAGCACACGTGGACTGTTTTCATGGGAGAGCCTTCAGCTCTGCTCAGGCCAGACCACCACGAGCTGGGCATCAGATGACTCTGGTGTCCAGTCTTAGCAGACACCAGAGCACCTCAGCTGGGCCAGCCTGCCCAGCAGACATCAGCATTAATGGAGTTTTTCCTCTGAGAAGCTGAGAGTGCACTGGGTGATGGCAGGACGCTGGCTTCCCAAGGGCTGGCTCCTGTCTGTATGTTTGCACAGGATTTAGCTCCTGTATCCTTTAGAACTGTGCTCTGGAGGTGTTGCACGTGCTGCTGGCTGAGTCGGGGCTGTCGGCAGCCTGAGCAGACTCTGGGTTCCAGGAGAGCAGGGCTGGGCACGGAGGGCTCTGGGTGGCCCTGCAGTGTAACCTAGCACGCAGCTTCCCTTCTCAGTGGTGGCAGCTGCTGTTTGGCACCAGCTGGCCTCGTCCAGCAGAACTCCAGAAAACCAGTGCCCCTGGGGAGCTGGCTTTGTGGCTTGTTGGCTTGCAGGTTGCTTTTTTTCTTCTGGAACAAATGACTTTGACTATCCAACTCCTGTTGTGCAAAGAAATCATATTATTTCTGTTTTCTTAGCTCCCTTTGCCTGTCTCTGACAGATTTAAATAACAGCAAGGTTCCTATTTAAAATGATAACATCCAGGAAATTAAAAGTTAAGCCGTTCCCTGTCCGTGGCTCAGTGTCTCTGCTTTCCCCCTCTCAGCAGTGGTGTAAATGAAGGACAAAGCTCAGCCTGGACTTCCAATTTCCTGGCTGGTGTCTCTGTGTATCAAAGGCTGCTGTTGTACAATCTTCATCTCTGGGAAGGATTCATACACAAAATATTATGGAAAACTAGAGAACAGTCAGAGAAGAAATTAAATATTCTGCAAAGGTTCATATTAACCTAAATTACCTCAATGTTTTGTTGAGTAAGCAACAAAATTTAGAAACTTTAATTTAAATTTAAAATTTGAAGTGCTATAAGTAAAAGGCTCATCACTTGTGGGTTACTTAAAATTAGAGTTTATAATCTCTTCTATCTTGATAGCTTTGCCTTTGAGTAGTTGAGTTGTGCCATGGTGCTGTGTTCCCCTCTCAGCCTCCTGGGAGAGGAGGCCTTGCTCTGGCTTCCTCTGAATTTGGAGCGCTCACATGGCCCTGGTGGTGCAGGGGGTGGCAGAGGGGGATTGCAGGTGTCAGGATGTGGGTGCCCCTGGTGTGCTCCAGGGAGTTACTGAAAGAGAGACTCTTTAGGGGAGCAGAGAAATGGTAGAGAAAATTAGCAGGTGAAAGGCACAAAGGGCAAGTCAGATTTAAGGCTAATTAATCTGTTGCTGCAAAAATGTCATTAAATATTTTATGAACTCTTACAAAACCCTTCAGTTTCTGGTTAGATAAAGGTTGTTGGCCAAAGAGCCTTGGCAGGGCCCATTCACACCTGGGCTGCACCTCGTGTCTATCACAGCTTAGAAAATCCCTTCTCTGTTGCTGCTCCACTGATTCTCCCAATCTGGAGAAGCAAAAACAACAGCTTTTTTTATTGTTTTAAATTCATCATATGACATGCATCTTTTGGTATGAAATGATAGATGAGCTCTCTTTTTTGTATCAATACATATTTTGTTCTGGTTTTAACTTTACCAAATATCTTCCCAGTCTGTTCCCTGGTCAGACTCCTGGCAGGTGCATCTTTCTTTATTGCTGTGAAAAATGGGGTGCCTTTATTCTAATTAAACTCAAAATATCTGAAATGAATTTCAGATTTATACAGGGAAGTCTCACTATTTGCAGAATGAATCATAAATGCCAGTAATGCAATTTTAAAGAGACTTTTTCTCACAGAAGAAGAAAAATCCTTGAATCTGGATGTCTGGTTTTCTTTCTCTCACCAAAGCAGCTGGGAATTTTCTCTGTATTGTTTGTTGTTTCAATACTCCAAAGCTAAACAGCAACAGAGAAGAGAAATGGTTTTTTCTGTTTCAGAAAAATTTCTGTCCTTGAATCTGAATGTCTGGTTTTCTTTCTCTCACCAAAGCAGCTGGGAATTTTCTCTGTATTGTTTGTTGTTTCAATACTCCAAAGCTAAACAGCAACAGAGAAGAGAAAAAATATGGTTTTTTCTGTCTGTTCAGAAATTTGTGGGTATTTTGTGTGTGAGAGGTACTGGAGTTATCCTCAGTGCTTAAAACAGACCAGCACAGCAAGAACAGTCAGTGCCAGCGAATGGGAGAGGGAGATTTAAATTCCCATTGATTTTCGGGGCCGTGGTTCCCCCCTGCACTGTGTGTGCTGCCTGGGAATCAGCACACAGCCCTGGCTGCAGGTGCTTGGCAAGGACAGCACGAGCCCCTGCTCCTCATTCCAGTGGGACTCCACTGACCAGAACTGCCTCCCCTGAGGGATAATTTGGGACCTTTTTTGTGCTTTTTGTAGTGTTGAGAAAAAGCTGCCATTTGTGGGCTTGGAGGGAATTGGGGCGGGGGCTTGCTTGTTTTTTTATCACTTTGTGGGACTATAAATCTGTTCTTTCCAATTATATTCACAGATTTTACTCCAGAATTGGATCCCTTTTCAGTCATTTTACACTAAACTGGGAAAAAACCAGTCTAAGCAATTCACAGCCTAATTCTTCCCTTCCTACAAACACCATGTCCCACCTTATCTTTTCCATCTCTTCTTTCTGCATTGCTGAAATTAAGGATCAGGTCCTCCTGGCTGGTGGCAGCCGTGTGCCCCTCAGGTGACTGTCCCTGCTGTCCCAGCCTGCACCCCGTGCCAGCCACCTAGAAATAACGAAACACCCAGTCTGTTTCAGAGGGTATTGTTATTTTTCATTACTTGCAACTTAGTCAATGATCTTGATTTTATGGAACACGATGGAGTTTTGGCTTTCAAACGAATTCACGTGTCCTTTCCTGGGCTCCCTGTCCTCCTCTGTCGCTATCTGAGCTTGTGGCAGATGCATTTTTCCTTTCTTATTTTCTTTATTGTCCTTCCCTATTTTCTTACTGCCCTAGATAAAAAAAAAAAAAAAAAAAAAAAAACAAACCAAAACCAAGCCTTTCCCATATTAAACCTGCACAGTGAAATTTCAATTTATAACCAGAAGTGGCTCTATGTGGAGCCGTGAAGTAATAATGAGACTTTTTTGTTCTTTTTTTTTTTTTTTCTTTCTCTGAATTTCACCTGTGTGAGTCAAGTGTTGTTTAACATTTCTAGAAACCCCATGATAATTGATAAGGGCCCTTCAGCAGCATCCAGCACCATCCTGCAAGGTACAAAATGAACGTTCACAGGAGTTGGGCTAAAAGTCTTACAGTAACACTTCTAGAAAATGAAACTTTTCCACTTGGTTTGCTCCCGGTGGCACGGATGCAGCTAAGCACAGCTGGAGCTGTGGCTCGCTGCAGACGCTCGCAGTGCTGCGACATTTCCGTGAGCGCAGAGGCGCGGCCGCGGGGAGCGAGCTGAGCCGCTGCTCCCAGGAGCACGGGGTGGCTGTCTCTGGGCACTGCTCCCTTCCCCTCCCCTTCATCATTTCAGGAGACTGATTCTCATCATAAACCAACATGTCAGCCAAAGCATCTACGTTTAAAAAAAATATTATTTCACAATTTTCCACAGGCACGTTTGATGTAAACCCTGGAGGTGTATTCCCCGAGTACCTATTACCTCCATTTTAGGGAAATTACATTAAATTATTAGTGACAAATTTACTTGTCTGCCAATGTGTTTTTCTTGAATTTTACTACAACATCAATACTTGGCTGTTTTATATGGGCCCTCATTTACCTGTCTTTGAAGGCAGTCACCCCTCTGGGAGCTTTGCCTGTCACTAACATGCACTAGGAAGAGTCTTTAAGTTTAACATTTACTGTTTTGAATCAGAGGAAAAAATATGTTGCACTTTAAAAATATAATCTGTTTCTCCAACCTTTTAGTGTGTGCTGGCTCTGTTTTAGAGACCAAAGCCATTTAGGAGGGCAGAGGAGATTCTGGTTTGTCAGTGTAAAGGTGTTCACCAGGAGGGACTTAAACTTCCCTGCTGTGGTACACCTTGGGTTGGGGAAATTACCAGATTTTGCTTGTGTTTGTGTCTGTTCAGGAATCCAGTCTGATGCCAAAATAAAAGCAGATGGGAAGAAGTCAGGCTGGGATCTAAATTCAATGAAATTCAAAGCTCTTCCAATTGCATGAGAAAATACAGCCATGAGGCATATGGAAAATAATTTAGGCTTTTTTAAACAGTCCCAGCACGCTGGGAGTGAGGGTCACTTGTGGCCTTTTTAAACTCTTTAAAGTCTTTGTCTTCAACTGCAATTAGTGTTAATTCCAAAGAAATGAATGTTTCTGGATTTACTATGCTGCAGTAATGTTTGTGTAAGCACACCAAAAATATTCTGCTTTTTGAAACAGAAGCTTTTGCAGCCAGAGTTCACAGAATCCCGGGATGGTTTGGGTGGGAAGGGACCTTAAAGCCCATCCAGTCCCACCCTCTGAAGAGATTATGGAGGTACTAGCACAGAGTAGCTTAAAAAAGCTTTAATCAAATTCCTCTCCATTTAGCAAAGCAGCTGATTAAAATCAGCTTTTAAGTGTGACTTTAGTTAGACTCCCCAGAATAACTTGTGCTCTGAAAGGGAGAGAGGGGATCTCTGAGTACAAGTTTGTGGGAGGAAGATGATGGTAGTGCCAGGATAATTCACTTCCACTACTGAACACAACAGGACTAAGAAACGTACTAAGAGGAATTATATTCATTTTTAATATTTTTAAATTCTGTTTATAAACTGCTGATAAATTCAATTTTTCTTTCACATCTTCCCTCACTCTTAAATATTATTTCAGAGACTTTGCTTTGCATCTTTGGCACTGGGACTGCCATAGATCCATGAGAATTCTGTGGGATAAGTGTTACTTTCCCTTGTATTATATCCAAATCTTGAACAAGCAGCAAAATGGAGCATATACTTAAGATGTACCTCATAATTAATTTCAATTTATTCCCTCACCAAATCAAAATGATTATATAAATCAATGCAATTTTAAACTGATTAACCTCAAACCCTCTTAATAAGAAAGTGGGGGCCACAGAGTTCAGGGGATGTAAAATGCCTTTGTGTTGGTTTGCTGATTTTTTTATCCTAGGACTGAATATAGAAGCTGCCTTTTATTGCCATCAAATATAATTTGATGAGGAATTCATATTCGTCAAGGACTTTTTTAGGTGTTGCTGTGCCAAAACCCAATGTCAGTGCAATGTGTTTCAGCCTAAAAAGAAGGTGAGGAAGCAAAGGGGACCTTGCTGCATCCTCGGGGTTTTTTACTATACACTGAATTTTAAAAGAGCTTTATGCTTTTTTTGAGGACCTGGTAGAAATTTTGGAAGGGTTGTGTAAAACTGTTTCTGACAAGTTCCTCACTGCTCTGTGAGACTGTCTGGGAAAAGGGCTCCTTTTCCTTTTCCTCGCTGTGCTGCTTTCCCCACGTGGCTCGTGGTGGTGCTGGGCTGAGGGCTGGAACCTGAGCATCTCCAGGGTCTGTGCTCAGTGCAGAACTCACAGCCCGAGCCAGCTCTAAGGACCAGCAAAGCCCCAGCATCAGAGTTTGCCTTTGCTTCCTGCAAAACCTGCTGAGAGAGAAAAAGTGGGAGCCTTCCCACCCTGTGCTGTGTTTTGGCACTCCGGCACCTGGGACGGGAAGTGCCTGTCCAGCTGAGCTCCCAGTACATGGAAATGGGCCAATGCAGCCTTTTCTGTGGGAGCTTGCAGTAAAACCTGGGTGTCCTTAAGATCAGCATTTCGTTTCTATGTTCCCTTCACGTTTTGGACAGCCCATTGTCCAAGGGGGTCAGCTCGTGGGTGAGCAGGGCGAGCCCAGTGCTGAAATGTGGCTGGGTGTCCCTGTTTGGGAGGGGGGAGGTGACACTAATTACATTTTGGGAGAGGGGAGATGATACTTAGGGTAATTACATACTGCAGTGCTGCTGCTGCCAGGGACTAATTGAATTGGGATCAGGCTTACCCGGGGTGGAGCAGTGGCTCACGTAAGTGAAACACTTCTCAAAATACAAGCGAGACACTTGTGAGTGGAACAGTCACCTTGGGTGACGTCTGTGGATCCTGCTGGGACTCGTTCCTGTTTCCATTCAGAACCTGGCTCTCCTTCGCAGGACAGGTCACTTCTTAAAGCTTCAGCCAGCTGTGCTTGTACAGATGTGACCTCGTGCTGTCTGCCAAATATTGCAAAGAAATATATTTAAATAATTGTACAGTAAATAGTTGCCTTATTTTAGCATATAATTGTAAATTCAGATGGAAGTTTATTAAAATATGGTTTTCTTCATCTCTCCTCCATCTTAAATTTACAAGGGAGCCTGGGTGGGAGCTGTTTTTCCTAAAATACTTCCACTAAGCTATTTGCTTGGAGGAATATCTGAAGTATCACTGAAGAGTTCTGTTAATATGTTAAGGATTATTTTTATCTCAGGTTGCAGAACAAACAGCATAATTAGGTCTGTTCGTTCTAAACCTTTGTGCTTGCTCGTTCTAAACTTTACCTCTGTTTCTGTCTTGGGGGGTTTTTTTGTGTGTTTTTGTTTTCGTTTTGGTTTTTCCCCCCCCCTTTTATTATGGCTTGAAATACAAAATATTTCAGGCTCTTAGTGCCACGTTGTCCTTTGTGTTCCTGTTTCAGGTATTCTCTCTCTCTGTGTAGCAAACACGGGTGTGTTTATCCCTTGCTTCAGCTCAAGATGGAGGGTTACGATGAATCCAGTTGACGCAGAAAATGTCCGGATCCTTGGGCTCTTGGAGCCGTCTCATGCTCGGTGCACACGGGCTCTGAGCATCCCTGGGAGGGACGTGACAGCAGCCCTGACCTTTCTCTCCGAGTCATGTGGGGGTAGGGGCAGAATTAGCACCATCCAACCACATTTCAACTTCCATATTTACAGACCCTAATGTGTTCTGGAAATATAAAATCCTTTTTAGCAAATGTGGTCACGTGTTCATTTAAATGAGATTTAAAAATTTCACCTCTGTGCATAACAAAATGCCTTTAAGAGTTTTTACTGACTGGGGTAATGCTCCTAAAGGTCAATACAAATATTTAGCTTCTACTTTTACTTGTGCTGTTTCACAGGTTGGACCCGTTTTTAATTTAGAGTCATCTCAGTGAATATTTTAAGGCCTCTTTAGACGGCTTGTGGGAAGGCAGGAACAATAGGTCCTACATGCAGGAAGGTGTTGGTTATAAAAGGGCTTAAATTGGCTTTAGTGTAACTGGAAACCAAATAAATGGTGCTGGAAACTCCAGGAGGAGCCGGGGCAGGTTTTTCTGTAGTCCCCAATTAGTGCCATTACAAAGTCTAATGTGCCCAGCGTGGCCCGGCAGCAGCTGTGATTGATACAAAGCTCAGCCAATCGCGCCGGGGCCCTGTCAGCTCTCATTAGTCTGGGATCAATTACCAGGATTTGAGACCAATTTGAATGAAAAGTAAAAACACATTGTTACCACAAATTTCATCAAGTGAATATGCTGTATAAGGAAATAGATCAGCTATGACCTCTTTGACATTTTCAAAATGTTTAAAAGCTGAAGTTAATTCTTTGTGATGTCCTTTCATCTTGAGTTGACAACAGAGAGACCTGGAGTGGTGACAGGCCTTGTCAAGTGGCTCTGCCTTATCAAAAACAATACCCTCCAGATCTTTCAAGCCAAAAATTCTAATCTAAGATAATTGCAGTTACCATTTCATGAGCTTTTCTGCCTTTCCCTGAACCATTTTTTGTGTGAAGTAGCAAACGGTTTCTTATCCTCAGTGCTTTTTTCCCTGTGAAAGGTGTGATGGTCACTGAGGGTGGTCGTGGTGGGCATGAAGAGGAGCCCAGGATGCCCAGCCAGGGCCAGGCAGTGCCTCCCCCAGGCCTGGCCTTCCCTGTGCCGTCCCTGTGCCGTCCCTGTCCCCGGGCCGTCCCGCAGCTCCGGGCAGTGCTGTGGTTACAGGCACTGGGGTATTTCCCTGCTCTGGGTTCTTCCACCTCAGCCTCCTCTCGTCCTCTCCGTGCCTTTCCACGTGCGACGAGTATTCCAGCACGAGTCCCTGGTCTGGCTGAGCCGGTGAGCCAGCGAGCCAGCGCCTGCTGCTGCTGCCAGCACCGAGTTCTGGCACCGGCCGGCTCGGACCGGGCCGTCCCGCAGCTCCGGGCAGTGCTGTGGTTACAGGCACTGGGGTATTTCCCTGCTCTGGGTTCTTCCACCTCAGCCTCCTCTCGTCCTCTCCGTGCCTTTCCACGTGCGACGAGTATTCCAGCACGAGTTGTGAGCAGGAGGGAGCCGGTGTGAGCAGGAGGGAGCCGGTGTGAGCCGGTGAGAGCCGGTGAGAGCCGGTGTGAGCCAGCGCCTGCTGCTGCTGCCAGCACCGAGTTCTGGCACCGGCCGGCTCGACCCGGTCCCCTCCTGCAAACTGCTTGTTTAACAGGTGCTAACCCACAAAGCTCATTTCAACAGCATGAAGGAAAAACATCTGAGCCAAATTTCATTTCCCTATCATGGTAGATTTTTCCTAGTAATTTTCTCTGCGTATCTTTCAAATCAAAATATAAACCAGATCAAAGACTGAGGCGGTAGCAGAAGAAGTCTGTGCTATGAGATGGTGTTCTGGAGCACATCTAATGTTGGACAGATCTGAAGGGAAGGAGACTCAGGGACCTGAGCTGTTAATTACCTGGTTTACTCAGGACGATGTATTTTCTTGGCTGACATTTTCCTTAGATTAATTCTTTTCTCCTTTTGGTGATCACTCCAGTCTCTTCAGGTGTGCATTTACATGCCATGTCAGTAACCCCTCGCATGCATTTTTGCTGTGTCAGTAAACATTTCTGAAAAGAAGATTTTCAAGTGTGAATTATTTATACTATATGATAAGCAAGTAGAATGTTGAAATTCAATACTAGTTCGTAGGATTTTTTTTTTTTTTTGCGTGATTTCTCTGTGTCTCCTACCCTAACCCAGCTTGTGTTGGAAAGAGCACTTTCTTCTCTTCTGACACATTACTAAAGGTATTATGCACACCTAAGATGATGTTCATTATAATCTGTTGAAAATGGAGGTGGCAGAGACCTGAATTTCATTGTAGAACGTGATCTCAGGGGAGACTCTAATGGCAAACAACAATCAGCTGAAGGTTGCGAAGGCTGATTTTACCTGCATTATGAAAATTTTTCCTACTTTTGGACAGTTTTGGTTGTTAGGTCAATTGCGTGATTCCTATGGACTGTCTCATCTTCCCTGTGTTTCTCTTTGTCACCTGTGAGTTACCTGACTATGACAGGGTGGTAGTTGTTTGCTTGGGGCATATGGAAATCCAGGCTATATTAGTTTTCACAAGCCTTTTTGAAGACAGAAATTAGAACTGTATTTAGAAATGTGTCAGCACTGTTTACATTTAGTAAATATAAACATGTTACTGGGGTTTTGCATGGTTTTGTGCCTCCTTTAATTCATGAGTGTGCATAGCTACACTCTGTACATACAATACACACACATATAAATACTCAGTGGGAAGTGCTGTGTCCAGAAACTCCAAAAAGGGACTTACCATTTCATACTGGGAACTGTTTGGTTTATTTCCCCCTTCAAGCTGTAGAAATCCTGAATTATTTGCACTTGCTGTTCAGGCTGTAATATAAATAAGTGTAGTCTAATGTGTTTCTCATTTGATACCAACAGTGCGAGGTGCAAGCTTGGACGAGGGAGGAATTTTCTGTGAAACAAAACCTTGGCAGCTTTTGCCATGGCTCAAAACCTCTTCACTCCAAGCATTGGAACACTCTCATTTCCTGTGTTCCTTGACAAGCCATTGGATGGTGGACGAGCTTCTCCTACAGAAATGAGTCCTGCCATAAGTACCTCAAAAATAGAGTTATTTCAGGACTGTCAGAGCTCTAACCCAGGTGAATCGAGCAGGCTGTGGTTTTACTTGGAGAACTCCTTAATAAATTATTTCTGTAACACAGGGCTGCTTAGATCAGTGGCCCAAGAAATTCGGGGTTGCAGAGCTGTGGGAATGGTGATGTAGTACCCACACATTTATTCTCTTGAGAGGGATCCTGGCTAGAAGCAGAGACCAAGGGTTTGTTGGGTATTTTGTAATGAATGAAGAGAAAAATGTTACTGAGAGTTTCATTTTTTGGAAAATATTTGCATTTTAAGTACAGAGAACAGAAATACATACACGTGGATGTAAGGCTTTTTCAATAGCTGGGGTTCGTGAACGTAGAGAAACACACAGAATCCTTGAGGTTGGAAAAGACCTTTGAGATCCTCCTTTGAGTCCAGCTGTCAACTCAGAGCCACCATAATCAGCCCTAGACCATATCCCCAGGTGTCATATGTATATATACACACACAGACACATATATACACATATAACTGTATATGTAGTCCTTAAGTGATGGAATTGTTTTGATGAAACCCACTAGGTTATTGCAATACATTTAATTACCAACTGCAGTCACAATGCTGCCAAGCTCCGCAGGGCTTGCTCACACCAGCTCACAAAGGAGAGCTCTCTTCTCCAGCAGATTCCAGCTCTCATGATTGGTGTGGAAAGGAGCTTAATTTACCTGGAGTAGCACAAGCCCTTTGGAAAGAGGTGCCCCATTCCACAGAAGTGTCATTCTCCGCATACTCTAAATACTGTACATATTTACCAAATTTAAATACATATTTACATATGTCAGAATGACCCAATTGAAGGGAATGACTCCCTTGATACCTTTTAGAGTCTATTAGGTAAATAAGCGGCTGCTGCTGGCACAGCAGGCAGGGATGCAGCTGGGATCAGGGCTGGGGGCTGGCAGCTTCCTGGGGAAAATGCTGCTTTTTCTCCATTCTGGAGCCTGTCTGGCAGCAGAGCTGAGGGAGGCAGCACTGCTGGTGGTGACAGCCACGCGATGCCACTCAGAGCTGGGTGGCCAAAGCGCCTCCACGCTGCCTCTGCCCTCCCTTCTCCCCCTCCCCACTACAAATCTGCCCTTCCCCAGACTGACAAAATGCTGGCATATAATCCTCGACTGTGGAAGAACATGTTTTATTTAACACGTTTTGTCTTAATTAATCCTTTATAGTTTCTCGCTCACTTTGTACAAACAGATGAGATGCAAAGGGAGAAAACAGTTTCTGTTTAACTCCGTGGAAGCCTTTGGGCTGCACGGTCCCAGCAGTGCCAGGGGATTGCCCACTGCAGCTGCCTTTCTGTCTGTGTTGGTGGAGCACAGTCCCAGCACACAGAACCCACATGGCTGAGGTTCTGGAAAACCTGGCTGTGCCCTGTGGCTGCCCCATCCTTCAGGCTGGGGCAGTGCCAGGCTCACTTTCACGCTGCTCTCGGGGTTCTGGTGGCCTGGAGTTGGACAGAGGTTGTTGTTAGTGGTCACACAATCACAAAATTCCGGGATGATTTTGATGGGAGGGGACTTGAAAGCCCATCCAGTCCCACCCCATGCCATCCCACCCCATGCCTGGTCCAATCTTCCCTTGGACCAGGTTGTGTTGAGGTCCCTTCCAACCCAGATCATTCTGGGATTCTGCTCCTCTATGAAATCAAATGCTGACCTCCAGGCAGAGTGTGGGTGCTGCCTACACACCCTGTGCTGATCATCCATCTGTGCCATGTGGAGTCTGTTACTTTTGGAGATTAGAATCAGGAATTGCAAATTGTCCTGTGACGGCACGTGCCTCCTGACTGTAAATACACGTGGGGTGACACATTGACAGGGGCTGCTCAGCTTGTTCCAGTCTGGGTCAATTCATCACCCCTTGATTTACAGAGCTGTTCTACTTTTATCTTACTGATTTGCAAATTCTAGTGACCAATTACATTTCAAACATCAGTTATTTTTATTACATAGTTTGTTTTAACAGAGCATATAGAAAAGCCAAGCCCTACTTCTGAGAGCTTATGCACTGGTTTGAGATATATAGTGAGGATCATGGAGAGAAAAATGAGGCAGCCCATGGAGCAGTGACAGTTGCCTGCTCTTGGCATGTGCCTGTCTTGCTGCTATTTAAGCTCCTTAATTCTGGGGGGGAGGGGGGGGGGCGGGGAAATCAATTATTTTAGGCAGTGAGACAAAAACTAGCTTCCAGAGGAATTTCTGGTCCTAACCCCACGATGAATGTCGGGGGAGTGAAGAGGAAGGGAGGCTGGGTGAAGTGAGAGCCGCTTGTGGAGGTGCACAAGGGCAGGCTCGGGGCAGGGTGGTGCCAGCTGTGCCAGTGGCACAAGGTGAAAAGGTTACAGTGGCAGGTGGCACATCTCCTGCTTTGGGGAAGCAGGGCACTGCCAGGATAATGCCTTCATGGCCAAATGCAAGGTGGGGGGATGGATTTGGGAGCCTGCAGGATCCACAGGCAGGAAATGGAGTAACTGCAGAACCCCAAGGCCAGGGACAGTTCTGTGGCTGAGGTGGGACACGGGCACAGGAGGATCAGGATGAGAAACATTGTGAGAGACTGTTCTGGTGCCATAGCAGTCATCCTGTTCTTTGGGAGAAGCTGTGGGGAGCATTTCTTATTAGGAGCATGCTTTGTATTGAAGTATGATGTAAAAAGCCTTTCCTCCTGGAAATATCCATTACCACTCAAAGCTTCAGACTTCCTTAATTTCTGTTCCTTACTACACTGAAATGTCCGTAGCAAAATGTTACAACTTCTGTGTGAGAGATGATATTTCTATTAATATCCAGGGTACTTAGTGCATTGATATGTGATTTATTGTTAAAATTTGTCTTTCTGTTATATTTTAAAAACTAAAAATAGACTCATCCCATTGCACTTCCTCAGGGAGCATTCAGGCTGGCTTGCAGAATCACTGAAGGAATGATAGCATTGGGATGAAAGAACTTTGGATGTGTCTTAGAATAAATCCCAAATGTGCATATTTACAAACAGTTATGGATTAGATGCTGAATTAATATCCAATGTGAAACTGAAACAGTGACACTTTCAAAAAGAGCTGTAATTTCAACGTGAAAATGTGCTACTATCACTGGGTGTTGTGTGCCTGGCTGAATGGAAAGCTGTGGGATGTAAATCAGGGTCCCATACTTGCCTCTCAGCCGCTGAGTTTGGAGTTGTGGCATCTCTCAGGGACAGCCAGGGTCAGGAGTAAAAGCTGTGCCCTGTGTGGGGGCTGCTGAGGGACCCCCAACCTGGGGAACCCATCAGAGCAGCGGCTGGGACCTGCAGGCATTCCACAGGGCAGTTGTTCTTTCCTAAAAAACAGAAGGGATACTGTTCCCATCCCAGAATTTCCCCGCTGCAGTAACTGGAGTGTAGAGGGGGCTGGGCACAGTGGTTTTGGAGCAGGAGCTCCCTTGCACGGAATTTCAGCAACTGCAGCAGTGCCTCGTCTGGAGCAGGTGCCTCTGCTGTTCTTCCTTTTGTGTGCCAGGACTACTCCTCTGCTGGAAAGGTCCACCCAGTGCCACTGTTACGTTTGTGCCTGTGATTTTAAAGCTGGAATTACTTTAGGATCCCCCGCTCTTCAAGACTGTACCAGCACTTGGAGTCAGAATGGGAAACAGTCCCAAAATTGACCAAGGCAGCTTCTTTGCTGGAGGGCTGTGAAGTGCAAAACACAAGGAAGTCCCAGGAGCTTGGGAAAGCAAATAGTATTCCATGTATTGTTTTGTGATGCTGAGGTAGGTTAAAGAGATGCTTCAGTCCAGGTTTTTACTCCTGCCATGTTGTGGGTGAGACATTCCTCTGGAAATAGTGCCCTGCTCCTGCAGCCCCAGGTTGTTGTTGGGGCTGTCCCATGCACGGTGGTAAGACTGAGAAAAGACTCATGATGAGTCCTTGAAATGTATTTTTTCAGGTGACATTATCTGGACTCTTTCACTCTCTTCACTATCTTCACTTTCTTCACTATCACTATTATTGCAGCTGCTGCCTTACAGCTTGGGCCAGGGAATCCTCCTAAAACCCACTCTGGTGCAACCTTGCTTTCACTGGTGCTACACTGAAGTATCATCAGCACAGGCTCTACAAAATGGCTTTTTAAAAATTCCTATGGGCATATAATTCATTTTCAAATTGTCTTACAGTACAGACAACATAAAATTGGGAATTCTTAAATGGTTGCTCTTGAACTTTTTGAAAACTTGGTTGTGGGAGGAAGAGCATGTATTAGTTACATCACTGATAATCTAAAGTGTATCCAGAGCACCACAGAATCACAGGCTGGGCTGGCTTGGAAGGGACCTTGAAGCTCATCCCCTCCACTGCCCCAGGGTGCTCCGAGCCCCATCCCCTGGCCTTGGGCACTTCCAGGGATCCACCCTGTGTGCCCTCAGCTGCACACAGACCCCAGGGACAGAGGGACATGTGAGTGGGGTTCCAGGTCCTGCACTAACCAGCCCTGACTGCTTTGCTGTCAAAGGATCAGTGGGGTTTTAGTATTGGAGGGGAACATACACAAAGTACATCCTCACAAGGCAAAGTGTAAAGCTGCATAAATGAAGTGCACAGAATCATGTGGAGACACGAGGCAGCCGTGTCTGCAGCACACACAGGCCCCCTCCACGCTGGGAAAATACCCTCCCTGCAGAGAATATGCTGCATGCTGGGCATACATTTTAAGGATATTTAAAGGAAAAAGCTGAATTCCAGTCTCGTTTCTGGGAATACAGGCAGGGCAGAAGGTCTCAATGCTTTAGACTCTTCAGTAATTTTTTGCTGCCTATGTTCTTATAATGTAATTTATTGTGAATGTTATAAGGGAGGACTAGAATCAAAGCAACTCAACTGTCTGGAGACATGCATGTTAAAAATCCCAAAATGGGAAGGATGTTGCCTGGGTCACTGCCCATTTCACAGCCCCTGAGCAGGATGTGAGAATGCTGCTTACGGCAGAGGCTTCACTTGCTTTTTTCCCCTCTTCTTTGTAATAATTCTTTATCCAAATACTCACAGTGAATGAAACCTGCTGCAGTGACAGTCACATTATCTATTCTTGCCCACTCTCCAGGTCCTTTGGTTGTCCTAATGTCTACTGTGGTGAGGGGTAAATATTTGACCACTCTGCTCGCCATTGCCTCAGCGGCTCCGAGTGACCCCGCATTAATTAGTTGGGAATTTCGGGGCTTTGAATCTGATTGAATCAAAATATTGTTTTTACAAGTTGATGAAGGCTTGATTGATGTGGGTTCTGCTGATTCTTGAAAGGATTAAATTGTATGTACAGATTACAGAGTCCTGCCTGTCACTGCTTAAATGGGAATTGTTTTTTAACAACGCCAAGAGGAAACAGTGTTTTCCTTTAAATCAGAGAAAGAAAGAAGTCCCATGTTTCCCAAGGTCTTGCTCTCCCTGTCTTTGTGGGCGGTGTATTTCATTCAGTCTAAAAATGATCTTTTCAGGCCTGATCTGTGCTTCCCTTCTCCTCCAGCTCTGCTGCCCTGCACCGTGCTCGTAGGAAAGGGGACATCTGGGTGCTAGGCTCAGAGGTGACCCAGATCACAATTTGCACAAGCATCTGCTGCTGGCCCCTGGATTCTCCTGGACAATAGCAGGAACATTTATCCAGTCTCTTAGGCCTCCCTTTGTAGAAGAGGAAGGGACCTCATGGGACTCCATAAATGCCCTGAGGAGAATAAAGGGAGATGGAGAGACAATCACATACCAGTCTAGTGGACAGAGCAAAGCTCTTCAACTGCCTGAGAAGGGGGGGATGCACAGTAGCTACTCCTTAAAGAAGGACTCTGTGGGCAATGTATCCCTTTCTGCACGTAGGGGATTCTTTGGGGTTTGTCCGAGGGCTTTGGAAAGCCATAATCTCATTCTGCTGCAAACCTATTACACTGAAGGATGGCTCGTTCCTGAGACCCTGCCGTGTGATGGATCAGCCCCAATAAACACAGAACCAGGAAAACCAAACTCATTTGGTGCATGTCCTGCTTGGAATTGCTGCTCAAAATGCAGGTGATCATTTCCTGAATTCCTGCACTTTGGATTTGCTGCTGCCAGAGAGGCAGTGGGAGCAGGGGGCAGTGGGGCTCCCCTCCATGCCCACGGGCACCGTGGGGACAGGGGGCACACGGGCCTGACAGTTAGTTCTGCCTAAATGTCATTCTGTAACCTCAGTGTAAAAATGGCAGGAAGCCTTCCCACACGCCCATGACTTGGTAAACAAACAATAAATCTCACTCTCTGGTTCTGCTTGCTGGAAAAACAACATCTGTGGAACAAAAACTCTTATAAAAATCACGGAACCTGTGAGTAAAAATTAAGGTCTAGATGAAGTGAGGACTGATACAGTGAAGTCAAACAAGAAGTTGTTTTCTAGTGGTAAAGGAGGGGAAAGGTAAAGCAGGAATGAGAGGCAGAAGGAAAAAAAAAATATTTACTTTTCAAGGAAATTGAGACCTGTTTTGAATGTGGGGTCAAGCATTCTTTTTGTGGCCACCATCTTCCTAGAAGTTCTCTGGGCAGCAAATTGTCCCACTGTCCTTTAGTGTGTCTTGAGAATATGCTTTAAAGACTTTTTAATTTATTTTCACGTGCTGCTACAAAATGTAGGTGGTTATCATGTGAACAGATTTGGGATTTTAAATTTTATTTTGGAGCTCTGCCTACAAAAGTGCTGCTTAATATAATTCCTGGTGATGTCTGAGGGGTAGTGAGCCTTGTGGATAGAACTCTCCTTCTACTCGTAAAATCCAAACCCATGAATTACTCTCGGTCTGGTTATATACTGGGCATTCTTCCTTGCACCTGATTGTCTCTGGGTCAATTTTGGGTGCTTTCCTGGAGGGGTGTGTGTGTGCAGGAGCCGCTGGCACCGGTGTTTGTGAACATCATCCTGAAATGACCCGGCAGCTCCTCCGCGGGCGTTACTGTGGGCTGGCTTTGGGGAAGTGGGTTTGGGTTCCCAAGTGCAGGAGGGACTGGTTTCCTTCTCTGCCTGTGGCGTTGTGTACCAGATAAATGCCAGTCTGGATTTTAGGATTTCTTAAGGAAAATTTGAGCGATGTGAAAAAAAACAACCTAGGGAGTTTCTTCCCAGTAGAAACTTCCATAGGACTAAATTTCTGATAATGATGGTAAAATAGAGTTCTTGGGGTTCATAACTTTTCCATTAAATTCACAAATATTCATCAGTTGGCTTCCAAGAGCCTGAAGGAACCATTAATTGCTATAGCTGCATTTAACAGAAAGCTCTTTTAAAGGAGAAGCCAAGGAATGGCTGCAGCTCCAGGACAGTGTCCACACTGAGGCCTGACGCGCACATCGGGGTGTCACAGGGTGTCACAGGGTGTCACAGGGTGTCACAGCAGGACACGGGGCAGGGGCTGCTCCCACCCAGGAGCCCCCAGCAGCTGCACTCAGGCTCTTTGTGCTCTGAGCACTAAATCTTGTCGGGTTATTTTGTGAACAAACCCAGCTGCGCTGAAAGCACCGCTGTGCTTTGGGGCTGGGTTTGCTCCCTCTCTGGAATCCTGTCAGGAGCCTGCGTATTTCTCCAGTGTCATCCTGCTCACCAGCCAGTCACAACATCCTGAGTGGCAAAAGTATGCAGAAACCTGCTTCCATTTTAGCTTTCAGATGTGTTTCTTGCCAGGCAGAGCTGTGCAGAGGCTCTGCAGGCGGCTGCTCTGCCTTTAACCCGCGGGCTGCATTCACAGCAGCCCCTGTGAGCCAGCAGGGCCAGTGCCACGCTCCTGTCCCGAGCCCAGGCCCCAGCCGCTGCCTCTCACTGTCCTTTTCCTCAGGATTACATGCAGGCTTTGGAAAATAGTTTTGTTTTGTACTTGTATTTGTACAAGACAAATACTGGTGGTATTTACTGATTTAAGGTATTGCCATTGATAATTTTCGTTAAGCAAATTACCATGAAAAATGAACACTGAGTGATTTTCATCCAGTTTTTATAACCTTGTCTTTATTCAGTGTATTTTCCTAATACATGTACGTGCTCAGATCTGTGTAACAAACAGTTTTGAAAGATAGCAAGGGACTTTAATAACAAATAAAAGAGCACTTCCCATTCAGCTCTGAATTGCCCACAGCTAAATTCAAGGGAACGTATCTGCAGCCAGAGTGAGCAGGCAGGGATGGGTTTAATCATTTAACCTCGGCATTACGAGCCAGGACGTTTGAAAATCCAGAGTGTGGGCTTTGCTTATTACTTATATGAATCACGTCTCCTTACTGCAAAAACCACCCCAGAAAGTGGCGTTCCCCTGCTAATGGTGGGGTTGATTTCCCTGTTTGTCAGGCTCACCCTCGGGAAAGAAAGGGAGAACAGTGAAACTGTTAAAATAGGGACATTTAATTTCTGTCAACAATTTGTTAATTATTGCTTTAAAAGAGAAGCTTCAGCGTGTCAGTAAATAGCGCTACAAAAGGCTTTTTAAGAGATCCCAAATTAAGCCGCTAACATTTCCCATTCTCAGATATCCTGATTAGATTAAATTATTTCTCTGATTTTGCTCCCGAGCGAGCTGTGTCTGGTCAGATCAGAGCAGCTCAACGAAATTACAGACAAACAGCGGCTGAGGGCAACGGTTGCACTTGGATTCAAACAGGGAAGTGTCAAGGTTCTCATTTTATGCAATATTTACTGAATTAAAATATCTTAGAAATGTAAAGGCTTTGATATTTTCTGCCTTTCCTGTGGCAAAACACTGTGTTTAGAGTATTCTTCATTTTTGCTACTTGGAATAAAAATGAAATAACAAATGTCCAGGTTGAATAGCTGCTTGTAAGCTACTCATGAAAATAGTTCCTAAAGTTTAAAATTGAACCAAGTCTAATTAATAGCAATATCTGCCAGACTCTTTAACCATAAAGAACAGAAAAGCAAATAATTTTAACTGAGTGAAACAGAGTCCAGAATAAAGGTTTAGTCAGGGCTGCTGTTTTAAAATGGAAATGTCGTTGATTTTATTTGTCCCATTGTAAATACTTTGAATCCAGGATTTTAACACCATTACAGAGAATTCACATCATGGTTTCAATCCTAAAACCCCTCGTGCTCTGCAGCAGGAGGCTCTGACTTTCGTTCTGAATTCAGGGCTATTATCAAAATTAGAAATGTCATTTTCTCCATTATTTTAATGGAAAGTTACCTTTGGAAGAATAAGTCCATTTTGACATGATATAAATGTTTTAAAATAAAAAAGCATTGAGGGAATCACAGAAACATTTTAATCTTAATTATTCATAAATAGCTACCTCAAGTCCATTTGAACAAAATGTCAGTTGACCAAGAAACATGCTTATTTTGCATGAGAAAAAAGGATATTTGGACCGTAAGAGGAGGATTTATCAATGTAGATTTAACTTAAAATGAAACCTGCAAATCAGAACCAACCATCTATCATGAAAGTGCATTAACCTTACAGCATTTGCTGCTGAAAATTCAGCAGTATTATGAAATTTTTAACTCTAACTAAAAAGGAAATGGCAAAGGGCTCCTTTTATTTATCAAGAATTTAGCAGAAATATTTTGATAAATCGATCTGAAGTATTTGGAGGAGCTTGATTTGAAGGAAAAAAAAACATTTAAAATGTTATAATGGTAAAGTTTTGAAATATAACTTACACTTTTACATATTTGAGCAGCTTTGTATTATTTTCCCCTGCCCTGCCCTTGAGAACTGAAGTCCCCAATGGATGTTTTGATATACTGGGCACTTTGCACTTAAACATTTCCTTTCTATAAAGACATCTAGAAAAAGACATGCCATTGGATTGCTAAATGCATTTTGTAGCAATTGATTGTTTTGTTCTTTTTAACTATGCAGATTAAAGTAATAAAAAAGGACTTTTTGGAGTTAGGGAAAGAATTAATTGTTCTTTCAGCCCCTCTAGAACCCATAATTTCTGTGTTCATGCTGCCCTGCGTGGCTGCTGCTGTGTTTGTACATCCAGGTTTCATTGGCAGACCTAATTTCAGGATACATAATGCATGATTTTGAAACCAATTTGTTATTGTAATAAAATATTTTTCGGAATGCATGGTGGTACTGGAGAGGAGAATGTTAAATTATACATGTATTGTGGCCGAGCGCATTCATTTCGCTCGGTGTGCAGGTGAATCTCCCCGTGACCTTGGCACTCGCGGGGTAGCACAGAATAACAATCGAATCCAGGATCGGAAATCCGACCATTTCCAAATATTAACAACTTCTTTCAAAGGAAATGCTGATTTCAGCAGTTATGGTAATGGAACATCAGTATATCTTTCAGAGAACTTAAAAAAAAAAAAAAGAAAAGGCATGATCTTAATAGGATTAAAAGCCAGGCTTTTTATTTCCAAAATGCTAATTTGTTTTCTGCATTCTGTTTTCATAGCAAGTCTTGTTAGGCAGCGCGCTGGGATCTAGAGGACACTGAGAGCTGCCAGAAATGCGTGGGTAATGATAGGAAAGCTACATAAAAGGTTTCTTTCTGATAGAAATTCTCCATTCCTCACAAGCCCATTTCCCCTCTCTGCGAGTTGGTTGGAGAAGCCAAACACAGCGAGGCTGGGGAGAGCGAGGAGAGAGCGTTTTGCTCTCCGAGGCTGGTCTGCGCATTCCGCATTTATTCCTTTCCCATTAAGGAACAAACGTTGGTCATTAGAGGTGCATTAATTGAAATAGCCTGTGACCCACGTTGGGGAGATGAGCGGCCGGTGCCGCGAAGTTGGGCCGGAGCAGCCCGAGGCACCTGCCGTCCTGTAATCTGCTTATCCGGCCGCCTTTCACAAGGGCGCTCCCACCGCCATTCATGCCGAACAGTGGGGTGTGCACAGGAGGCCAGAACACAGATAATAATTTACCATGTAATTTGTTTGGAGATTCCTTTGATAGATTTCAAAACCGAAGCATCCTGCGAGAGCATGGGGCCTTTAGAACCTTTAAGGCAAGGCAGTTCCGTGCTGGGTGGTGGGTTCTGTCTGCGCCCAGCAGGACACAGCCCTAACGAAGGGACACCCAGGGCCGCTCGCCGGGCAACGGCAACGCTGCTGCTGCTGCTCCAGGGCCGGGGCTGCACATCCGGGGACAGCGGCGCAGGCTGATGAAAACCATTTGCAGCAATCAAGAGGGGCAGGTAATTTTGGAGGCAGATTTGTTTTGTAAATGAGGTGTTCCATTTGGGCAGCAGCACACCTGGCGAGCAGGGCTGCGCTCGGGACAGCTTGCTTTAATTCCCTGCCACTTAGGGGATATTTCTTCAGCCCACAAACTGCCGTTTTAATGCCTTCGTGGAGGCATAAAACATAACAAAAATTCAGGGATTTTATATTCCCAACTTCAAAACTTTCATCCAAAAGGGAAAAGGATCAAAAGGAAAAGGTGGTGCGTTTCATGTTCTCTTGTGGTTTTAATACTTGTTAACTGACCTATAAACTGAGTTTTCCAAGTAAGGAAACGTGAGGGAATTTTATTACAGAAAAATCTACTGCGAATCATCCCCAGCTGCTTGTAGAGATAGGGGAGACTTTTCCACGCCTGCTTTCCAGGGTGATGGATGCCGTCTCCTCACCTTTCCTTTGTTTCCTTACAACATTGTGCATCCATGGCCATATTGCTCTTTTTGTTTACTGTGTCACTGAATATTTTTTCTCATTTAGAGGAGCTGCTTTGGGCTTTCTTTTTCAGCTAAAGAAAAGAGAATCACATCAAATCATGTTATTTTTCCCTGATTATTTCTTCAGTGCAGGCCAGTTTGTATCATCTTGATGCTTACAAGTACCTTGCACGTCCTTGGATCCAAAGGACTTTTTGAATCCTGGCTGTTAAGATTTCAGAGGTGATCGTGGAGCCTGTTGCTGTGTTAATTATAGGATTGCATCTGGAAGTGGAAGTAGAGGTGTTGGGAAACTTCTAAATCTTTAGTTCTGTGAAAAAGAATTCTAATTATTATTAGTATGATAAAAATGATGAATGCATTGAGCAAGGCAATGCCTAGAGAGAGGTGTCTGGGACCCTTCAGGCTGAAGATTTTGGATCAGCTGTTGTGTGTTCTGTATGTGCCCAGCACAGGAACCCTGGC
This sequence comes from Pyrgilauda ruficollis, assembly GCF_017590135.1. Taxonomy (NCBI): domain Eukaryota; kingdom Metazoa; phylum Chordata; class Aves; order Passeriformes; family Passeridae; genus Pyrgilauda; species Pyrgilauda ruficollis. The sequence goes on along the minus strand of NW_024509988.1, from coordinate 583,765 downwards.
AGGGGCCTCGGCTACCGCTGTATTGCAAAATATAATAAATCATAATAATGGACAAACCATGTTGCTGTTGGAATGCACGGCCTTCTGCAGAGCACTTCAGATGGTGTCGGGGAACGCCAGCTCCGTCAGTTCCGTAATGGCAATCACAGCAGCTGGGGGAGAAAAGCTGTAATGCTGGGAGAACTGAAGCATTCAAGAGCCCCTGGTTTGTTTTGAATAGAGAAGCAGGAGGGAAAGGAAATTACCTGAGCTGTACCCCCAGGTCCCTGTGGAATTGCAGGAAGCACCAGGAGAGAGATGTGCAGGAGGACTGGCTCTGTGACACACAGGGCTGGCTGACCCAAGGCTTGTCAGCATCCTGAACGCTCTGAAATCAGAAAGAAAAGAGCAAATGCAGGGCTGAGGTTCCTTGTGCAGTGAGAGGAGGGCTCTCTGTGGCAGGCAGTGCCCACTCTGGGCAGTGGGGATGGGAGGCTGTGTCTGGGCCTTGGCTCCTATCAGACCCATTCCCAGGGGTTTCTCCAGCACATTCCAGTTCTCACAGCGCTGTTTCAGCGATCCCACAGCACCAAGGACTGCTACAACACCAAACTTATCTGTTACTTTTTCTATCATGTGCCATTTTTCAGAAGCAGCAAATTCCTAATTTTGCAAGTAGGGGGTTTTATTCTATTTCTCGTCTGGCTCAGGCCAGGCGACCTGAAGGTTCATTTGGGTTATTAGCAAAAAGAATTGGAGCTGCAGCTTATGTAACAGCATTTGGGGTAATTGCCTGAATTAGAAATTGTTCTTCTCTCATCAGTTCCACACATAGCAAAGTGTTCCAGGCCGGTAAGTCATGACGGTGGTTTCAGACCTCCAGGTTTATGTTGTATCAGGACAGCCGTGGTGTTTGCAGGAAGGATTTTCTGCTTATCTGTCTCTGCTGATGTGGGAGCTTTGCTACGGGGTGGATTCTCAAGTATCACTTAACATCAATCCATTTCCTTAAGATGGTTGATAATGTGGTTTGTATTTCACAACTCATAAATAGGCCCTATCTCTTAGCAAGGTTTTGAAAAAAGCTAACCAAAGGCTCTGCACCCAAGTTCTCGTTACACCTTCATTTTCCCCCAGAGCCCTGATTTTGGAGTTGTGCGGTATCCTGGGTGTGGGAAGCAGAGCATTTTCTAGTTCTGCTGCAATTCCATGGTGGGTCTGTGCCTGGCCGTGCCGCCGCTGCCTGCCCAGGTATTTCTGTACCTGCTGTGCGAGGGACCAGCAGACTGAAGCCAGGTCTGAAGTTGGGCCCAGAGGGACTGGGGCACCACGGGAAGTGCTTTAAGAAGCAAACTGCTCAGATTGAGGAATTCTTGAATTCCATTCATTTCTGACTGATTCCCGGAACCACACAGAAGGATCTGCACTAAGTCTCTACTACTGATTTGACTAATGCCTAGTTTTACAGGTCCCTGTTTTGTGGAGGTGCTCATAGGTGGTTTCCCTTAGATGTTCAAAAATAACTGTGAGGTTGGACAGAAATTTCACTTTTCAGGTTTAATATTCTTCAGTTCTTCCTCAGTTATGTTGAACTTCGGTCTTATGTGGGGCACAGTATTCTCTTCTCATTTTTCAAAAGAGAAGTATAAATACATTTCAGGGTACAGAAGAGGCGCTGAGAACTGTAGCTGTCATTCAGTAAGGCAGAGCAGAGAAAAAGGCTATCTCAACATACCCGGAAAAAAGCCGAAGAAAAAATGTTGAAATGTAAAAGCTTTCACAGTCAAATACACTGCTGAAGTGTCTAAGTGAAAACATGGAGATGAGTAAATTTTAATTCAGCTGTGGTGGGTTCGATCCTCATCGCTTCTGGGTTCACTGCATGGAAGTCTTATTTTATTTTATTTTATCTTTCTTGTTTAGAGAAAACAGAAATGCTGTAAGAGCAGCCCAGGGTCACAGTGGCTGCTTACTGTGGGCTGTGAAGGCTCTGCTGGTATCTCACCACCCTTCACAGAGGAAAAACGAGGAAAAAGGTTTCTGACTGACAAAACCAAATGGGTTTTTTCCTTGAGATGAAAAGTAAAATGTAACAAGCACATTTAATTTCTCCCCTTCTAGGCGGCGTTTAATAAAACGGCACCCTGCAATGGAACAGATAATGTTTGTCTTATAAAACCCAACAGCCAGTTCCCTTTTTAAACACAGATCTGCTGGCTGGGCTTTGTTGTGGGCCGGGGACTGACAAGTTTGCAGATGCTACAGCTTGTTACCTAATCAGAGCCAGATGCTGCTCCCCGGCGACTTTCTCACTGTCACCAGGCCCTCACCGCGGCGAGGGGACGGCCGAGCTCACCACGGGCCTGCCTGGGCCGGGAAGTCTCGCTGGTTTTTTTGCTATCTGGAGTCTCTGTTTGTTTTTAATTTAAGGGGGTTTGCACTGGCCGAGATAGAGGCGAGTGAATGGGAGAGGTAATGTGAGCGAGGCTGATGTCCACTGGACATCTGTTTAAATTCAGCAGTCAGGCACACAGAGCAGCCTCTGTGCCTTTAGTTTGTTGTCGGGAAATGGCCTGCAGCAAAATGAGAGTATTTGATTTGAGAATTCATTAGATAATTCTGCACGTTATACTTCAAATAATACATAGGCCTGAGAGAATGTTTTAAGTAAAATTAAACATTTCAGTGTGGCTGCGGTGGGTGTCAGGCGGTTCCAGCACAGGGGTACGGGGAGGTTCCTGCCTCCTCTGAGCTGCAGATCAAGTTCAATATTCTGTCTGCCTTCTTAGAAAGGTAACAAAGGAATTTGGATTCTAGGAAGTCAGAGCTGTTTGTCTGAGATCATTAGTTGCTTCAGCACCTTTTGCAGCCCTTTTCTTTCCCCCACCGACCGGAATCTCAGTGCTTCGTGCCGCTATCAGTGGCGCCTGAGCGCTGCGGGTTTAATTGACTTGTTACCATCTGCTCTGGAAGTGGGAACTTTGCCGCTCGTGTGCATTGTGGTGTGTGTTTCTTGGGTTAAATACGGTGTGACAAGAAAGGGGCTTCCCTCCCCATGCCCAGTGATGCCAGGAGTGTCAGGCACTGCGCAGCAACAGAGATGTTTGTTCTCAGAGCTGCGTTCGCGTGTGGAATTATCCTCGTGCTAAACCACTGCAATGTGAAATGTTCAGGAGTTGCTCCTGTTTACAGAGGGATCTGCTTTCTTTCTTTCTCTCTAGAAGAAACCTGTTATGCAGTGGGTAATAAAACTAAAAATAAAGATCAGAGCCAATGGAAATGCTGTAATGTTTCTCGGCAGAAGCATTAGAAGCTGCCCATAAAGCATGAGGCATTCAGAAATTTGCACCCTATTATTGTGCCTTCCAGCCCCTCTGGAATCTCTTTTCTCCAGCAGATTTGTTGTATTCCCAACACCTCTCCGCTGTAGGTTGTGCTTCTGCGCCTCGAGCTCCTGCCACCCCGCGGGGGGGGGATTTGTCCTGGGTCCTGCACACTGCCACTGCTCCAGGGTGAGTTTGAGCTCCTGCCTTCCCCCAGAGCCAGAAGAGGGGCTGGAATATGCAATGGTTAATGAGCAGCTCGGGAGAGGCCTTGGTTAGATCTGTGCAGCTGAGAGTTGTGGTAACTCTGATTTATCCTACAGTGAGGTCATATTTGAGACTTTTAAGCTGTGCTTTCCCAGACCATGCACCATCTTTTGTTTTTCTCTTTGGGGTTCTGTTGGTTTGTATGGGGTTTTTGGGTTTTTGTTTTGGGGTTTTTTTTGGTTTTTTTTTGTTTTTTTTCCCCGCAATGCTTTGTCCTACTGTCTTTCCTAGAAAGCTGTTTCATGTCCAGGATTTATTTCCCCTTTGACATCTTAAATAGCTGATACTTTTCTGTGTACATCTGGCTACTGGATTCAGAGAAGTCCCTAAGCCAAACTCCATCGTGAGTCAGCGCGTGCCTTTCCCCCCTTGGTTGTTTCACAGCCGCTGCTCTTCAGAGAGAGGCTCCGCTCTTAAACAAACCCCCTCTCTGGAGAGAGCTGGCAGGAGGAGCAAGGAAGGTTTGCAAACTCATCCTCCCCAAACAAATCCCTCTGAAGAGTTAAATTAAGTCACCTCCTGAGCGCTGCCCTTCCCTCCGGCACCCTGAGCCCCCGGGTTTTCTCGGGAGAACAATAAACCATCTTCTCTTCTTTTGGTGCCTGTCCAGTGTGGAAAGAGAAAGATGAGGTCAAAGTGGCAGGCTGTACAGCTTGCTTTTGAGCCAAACAGATGGTGAAGGTTAAGTGACAGCTCTGTGACTGCCTCTTTTGAAGTAATTGGAGATAATTTGTATTTTGAATCAGAACTTGACCACTGTCAGAAGGGAAGAAGGTTAATATGTAAACGATTTTACATTAGCCCCTGTTTCTTGGGATTTTTGCTGTACAGCTTGCTTTTGAGCCAAACAGATGGTGAAGGTTAAGTGACAGCTCTGTGACTGCCTCTTTTGAAGTAATTGGAGATAATTTGTATTTTGAATCAGAACTTGACCACTGTCAGAAGGGAAGAAGGTTAATATGTAAACGATTTTACATTAGCCCCTGTTTTTTGGGATTTTTGCCCCCCCCTCCCCCCCCCCCCCCCCTTGGATTCTTGTTTCTATAATCCTTGCTCCAGGCTATTGGTAAGATTGTCTTTGAGCTCGGTGTGACTCGGCCTAGGCTGCAGTTGTTATGAAAGCCAACAACAGCTTATTAAGGCCAGGGATAATCTCTGCTACTGATGCATTGTTGCTTTCCTGCAGTCCAGTGATGGCTTGGAAACAAGACTGGAAATGCAGTTCTAACTGGGGAGATTGGCAGAGAAATACCCAAAATATTTCTTGTTTCTGAAGCTGGACCCGTTTTGCACATTATTCTGTGTGGTTAAGAAGCTCTCCTGAACTTCTCTCAGGATCAACAATGGAAATTTGATTTGGGCTTCCTCCTCTCCCATGGGAAATTTTTTTGGCTTTGAGCAGACTTCTGTTTATTTACTTAGAGTACGGAACATACTGTATGTGTTGTGTTTGCTGATGCTTTCCTGGTGGGAAGTGGAATATTTCTAGAGCCTGAATTCAGAGTGGCAGAGAGGAGCTGCCAAGTTGCTTCTTGGTGATTCTTGTTGCTACAACAGTTCCACCGTGGTCCTACAGGATGTCAGCAAGTACCACATGCAAGAGCAAGTGGTGATGTGCTGGGTTTTCTGTACCCAGTCCTTTTTTTTTAATGTGGGAACTGAAAGGACCTGATAGGGAAAGAACCTGTAAAGTCACCTTCATGAAGTGTCCCTGTGTAAGGAAAACAAGCAGCAGTTTCACACATATTTAAATCCTGCAGTTTGGATTTCTGAATGAATTGAATGTAATGTAGCAGTTGTGAGGCAGAGACACCTGACTATGCTGGTTGGGAGGTAACTTGGGCCTTTCTGTGGACTGTAGTCATAGAACATAGGATATTGTGCGTGGGAGGGAATGCCCAAGGACCAACTGGGAGATTAGTAGCCAGATTATTTTGTCCTGGCCCAATTCTTGCATACAGAACTCAAGAGATGCTGGTGGAGAGGCCATCAGTGCAGAAGGTCTGGGGTATTTCTGTGCATTCAAGTGCTGTTTTCTCAGAAGCAGAGAAGGCAATATGGTATTTTATTCACATACATCAAGTTGATTATGAAACACATTTTTTCACTAACTTGAAGAAGAAAAAGGAGATACTGGCTTGTTATTTCTGCCTTTTTCTTAACCAGGCAAAGTAAAGAAATGGTTGCAAAACCTTTAGAAGCATTCAAGTACCTCGGTGACTTTCATCAGATGTTCTCTGTACAAGAAAAAGAAAAAAAAATCGTTCTATCTTTTTATTTTTACTTTGCTTTAATCTTATTTGATGATGTCTCAACAGGCTGGGACATGCTTTCTTGGATGGCAATTTCACTGCACCATATGTGTCTCTCACTAGATAGCAGAGTGAAATGAGTCTTGGCAGGAAGAGAACTAAACACATCGACAAAGAAAAGAAAAAAATTATTTACTTAACTCCCTGTTGCCTGCATACATTTTTCCCTAGGACTGCATCTGGTACAACAATGCAAAGTTGGCTTCTTATAAATGTGTGTCTGAGGCACAGTCCCACATTGATCCTTTTTTCTTGCCATCCAGGCTGGTTGTTTGGGTTTTTCCTAGTAATCCTGATTGAAATGGTTCAGTAGCTAGTGGTGACCAAGCTAAGAAAAAAAGAAAATCTGGTTTTACCTGTGAATTTATGTCGCTTGTGGTCTCAGAGGGAGAGCTGGTCCTTACTTGGCCTTTGGAGGATTCGGTCATTCTCAGGAAGAAATAAAAGAAGTTGCCAATATTAAATTCCTGCCCAAGTCGGGCATTCTTCTGGTGAGCTCCAGGCCTGGTGTTTAAACTCTGTGGGGAGCAGAAGTGGGGTCAGGCCAGGCTCAGCCCCACGGGCTCCCAGCAGTGCAGGGAGATTGCGGATATTTATCGTGGTTGAGAAAAGATTCCAGTTCGGGCTGCTAAGTTTGGAAAATTTACACTGGATATATTCAAAGTAAGGACAGGGAATCTCTCTGGGTTAAAATAGTGGAAGGTGTGTTTGAATGTTACGATCAATCAGCCAAGCAAAATATTTTGTGTTTGAACACACCGGTGGGATAAATGACACGGTGGTGCCGCGGTGGCACTCCCAGTCTGTGCCCCAGTGCCAGTCTCAGGCACAGTTCCCACTCACCCAAGAAAAGGTCAGCCCTTTTTATTCCAAGGGAACCTGCATGAGTCCGTTTCTGGCTCCATGTTCTGAGGGCTCTGCACTGTGTTGGGTGTGTTTACACTGGCTCTCAGGGACCACTTCTGAACCCTTGGTAAAATCGGTACTTGTACACTTGGATATTTGGGAGGAAAATCAATACAGGTTCTGCAGTGACCTTGCTGGTTAGCACAGAAGTGTCTGGCAAAAATGAGAACAGAGGAACACGCAGGTGATTTGCAAAAGATAAAATGGGAAAGGAACAAGAAGGTTTATGGTGTTTAAGGAAATTTGCAATTAAAAACAATGGAGCGGTCACATAGGATTTTAGACACCACATGAAAAGACAGGAAAGGGGGGAAAAAGAATCCTTTGGAGCATGGACAGTGTAGAGATTCCCAGCAGGTGCAGCGCACAGGTAACGTGTGGGGCAGGCGCACGGAGCAGAACTGGCCGGAGGGTGTTTCACAGGGCTGAGCTGTGCTGTGCAGGGACGGGCTTAACAGTCAGGTGGACATGGAAATTGAGATCGTGTGGATGCAATCTTTGGGGTTTTATTTTGTACTTAGAACCATTTTTCCTTTGTGCTCCTTCTAAATGATGTGGTTTGAAATATTTTTTAAAATCCTTCTGTTTCCACAGTATCTTTTCCCAAGGTTCTAGCTGTTTTATAGTATATAAACTGACTGTCACGGGGAGATCTCAGTGATTGTTGGAATGTAATTGCTGTGTAGGTTCGGGGGTCAAAGGTCTGTTCTGTCTGGTGAAGTTTGGAGTTTTCTGCTCCTCCCCCTGTGGCCAGTGTGACAGAGCCCCGTCAGGGCAGGGCTTTGTGCACACACTGCACTGCCTTTGGTGTTCCAGCCCCTTCCTGGCCAGTGTCCCGGGGCTCCGAGCTCTGGGAGTGTGCAAATGCTGCGCTCTGGGAGTGTGCAAATGCTGGACTCGGGGCTGGGAGTGTGCAATGCTGCGCTCTGGGAGTGTGCAAATGCTGGACTCGGGGCTGCACAGCAGGAACGGCCCCGCTCCGAGCCGGGGCCCCGCTGTGCCGGGCGGGCAGCAGGAACACCGCTCGCTTCTCCAAAGGCCTCAGCGTGGCCGCAGTCCCTGCGCTGCCCCTGCCATTCTCCTAATCCCACGAAATGATGACACTGGGCGCTGGGCTCAGACCCTTTCCTGCTGCTCTCCCCGTGGCCCAGGTGCTCCGTGCTTTGGGCCGGCTCTGCAGGGGCAGCACCCGCAGGGCTGGACCAGGGCGCAGGGAGGGCCCTGCGTGAGGTGGCACCTTCCGCAAGCCACCCGTTCGGGCACCGTGACACCTCGCGGTGCCCACGGACCACTGCCACGGCAGGAAAGGCTCCATGAAGAAGGCAGTGAGCTGAGGGAATGACGCAGAGCTGGGAATTTCCACAAAACCTCTGGCGATCCAAAGGGGAAGGCGCCCGGAGTGTCAGTGAAGGGCTTCTGTGTCCCTCGTTTCAAAAGGCCTGCTCTGCTCCTCCTAAATGAAAATATTTATATAAAATATACATCGGTTGTATTCCTAAATATTCGATGTGGAAATTGATCCGTGCAGCGATCCCTGTGCAGCTGCTTGAAATGGAAATGCGGCGGGGAGGGTGTGAGGGGAGCGGAGCACAAAGAGCAGCCGTGGGTGCAGCTGCGGGCAGGGGGCCGCTCCCCTCTGACAGCGGGCTCTGGGCCCGCGGGCCTGGGCCGGATCAGCAGCAGCCCTCGCGTTAATTGGGGGAGAAGGCTTGCTGCAAAAACAGGACTTTTTTTTTGCCCTACTCCGTTTTTTCTTTTCACCTTCTGATGAACTAAATTATTCCTTATCTGGAGCCCACGTGCCCTCGGGCCCCGGGAGCATGCACTGCTGGAGAATTCCGGACTGTTCCTGGTGTTTTAAAGTAACAGGTCCTTCAGGGAAAAACAAAAGTCGGCATTCTTCTTAATTTTTATGTATTATTTTAATCACAATGAAAAATTATAAACGATATAAAAATACATAAATATATATAAAAAATTCTGACTCATTGAGCAAAAGCCATTACCTGGGGGTAGGAAAAAACCCGCTTGTTGTTGGATTCATCCAAACACAGCATTAACTGAGTTAGTCAGAAACGTGTCACAAAATTGTTGAGGCTTTTTCAATGGCTTTTTATAAATATGTCTTGAAATCTGAGCAGCTTAGACAATGCATTATGCCAAAAAGGATGTTTCTTTTGTTAAAAGCTTTTAAGGTTGAACAGAAAATACAAATCAGATCGGAATAATCTGGATTATACTTACATACTCTTTGGCTGTGTTGTTTTTTGTTGACTGTTAGATTAAAAGAAAATCTCTGTGTTTGATTTTTTTATTGATAAAGTATTTAATATTAAGTAGTAGGTTTTATTTAAATTAATTTTGGACAAATTATTTAGCTGTTGTAAAATTGCTGTGTACGTATGCTCATATATATGTGTAAATACAGATATACTCCTATATTACATGTAAACCCCCAAATTTTTAGGAGGAAGTTTCTTTTCAGTAGAGCTGTTTAATGACCTGTCAGTTCCCCACTTGTGTGGACTGTTTAAAATTCTATATAATTTTCTGGTTTAATGCAGTATCATTTAATTCTCTAGAGAAAAAGAGATAAGGTGTTAAAATTGGGATAAAAGCTTCCAAATACTAGAAAATTTGCTGTCAAACCCAGGGCCCTTTTTACTGGCAGAAACTTAAGAAAGTAAATACTAATAAGATCACATGCAACAACAACAAAGGAATATATATAATTTCTTTAAATAATATAAATGCAATTATCAATACTTTATCAGAAAACAGCTAAGGTTGACTTTTCTGGTTGTTTTTTTTTTTTTTGTTTTGTTTTGTTTTGGCTAATGAATGCAGAATCAATACTTTGAAACTTGATTTCTTCTCCCAAGAATTGTTCTGTGGATCAGGAAAAGTGGTGTATTTTGTTATTTTTCCCTTTTGATTATTTTCTTTTCTAAGAACATGGCGTGCAATAACCCGCCCTGGCATTTTGGCTGGGGTGTTTTTAGGGGACGTTCCCCCGTTGCCTTTGCAGTGGTGGTGGCTGGAAGGCTCTGGTGTCCCCATGTGCCTGCTGTAGGCGTGGGCAGTGCCCTCTGGGACAGGGACGGCACGGGCTGCTCGTGTGGGCTCTGGAGTGGGGACCGTGGGCAGGGAGTTGGGACATGGACCGTGGGCAGGGGATGGAGCAGGGAGTGGAGGATGGACCGTGGGCAGGGGATGGAGGATGGACTGTGGGCAGGGACCGAGGGCAGGGGATGGAGCAGGGACCGAGGGCAGGCAGTGGAGCAGGGAGTGGAGGATGGACTGTGGGCAGGGACCGAGGGCAGGCAGTGGAGGTGGCCCAGGGGCAGACCGTGGGCAGCAGCAGAGAACAGTCGCCTGGTGCCGTCGGCGCAGACGCGCTCGAGAGCAGTGTCCAGCCTGTCCTGTCAGGTTTATTGTCCACTCCATCAAGGGGTCTAATGGTCAGCGGAGGGGCCGAGCGTGTCCCCGGGGGCCTGCCATTAAGCGAGCGGACTTGTTTAAGCTCACGCGGGGTGTCTCCGGCTGATGGGGACGCCAATAGCCGTTTCCCTCAATGAGCAGCCGCTCGGATCATGACTCAATAGAGGCTCCCCGGCGCGCCGGCCCCGAGGGCTCCGGGGGGAGCTGCCCCGAGCGCGGCCCCGGGCGGGAGGGGCCGATCGATGCCGCGGCCGGAGCGGCCCTGCCCGGCCCGGGGCCGCCGGCGGGGCCCGATTAATGCACAGCAAATGGCTCGGAACCGCCAGCGCCGCCTCTCCATCCCGGCCGCCTCTGCCTGCCGAGCGTCCGAGGCACGGCGGGCGGGGGTGCGCGGGAATTCTGCGGGAATTCTGCGGGAATTCGGGAACAGGAGCGGCACCGCGGCCCCCGCAGCCACGGGCCCCGAGCAGAGCTGGGGGGGAACTGCAGGGTGCGAATTCATTGCTAAGTTTTATTGCAAACTGGCATTTCTAACAATGCAAGAAAATCTCATTCTATCAACAAGCCGGGAATACTTAAATCCTAAAATTAGATTGCTAACAAAAAGTGCAGAAAATGCAGCTGTGGAGCTTTGGGTAGTTTGTGGACAGGGTTTTTCATATTCATCTTAAATATATCGTTTCTTTCCTGGATGATTTTAAAGTGCTTTCTGTTGGAAAATAGAAAGATGTTTTCTACATATCAAATTGTTTCCAGAAAATGTGTTTTGGTTTTTTTCCTAATTGAACCAAACATACTGCACATTAATATTTTTTTGGGAAATAATTGTGTATTAAAATAGATTTCTATTGTTTAATTTTTTCATTTTTAAAAGAGCACAATTTCTTAAAATATTTTGAAGGAAAAAACATTTCTTTTTAATATCTGAGTAAAGAAAATGCCTTTGACTGGGCTTGTTCCTACTGTACTGACAGGGAGCAGGGGAGGCTCTAAATCTGCTTTTCCAAGGCAAGCTAAAGATGGAAATTGCAAGGAAAACGAGCCAAATAATATGATTTTTGATAGGTGTTTGTAGTTTGTCAAAGCTTTTTGTCATTCAGATGACTAATTTGTATAAATAAGTCTGAAAACACTTTGTATTAACATAATTATTTACATAAAATATCGTTATTTTTCTGCTTTCATTAACAATTTTTTTGTTTAGTTTCAGATCCGCTGTAGTAAATACTTTGTGCATATTTATATGCTGCTGAGTGTTGTCTTGAAAATGTTTGATAGTATCAGTTTCCTAAAGATGATGTTTATAAAATGCACATAGTTGTGTGAATTATTTATACCAAACGAATGAGAAAGAGATCCTGCTTTCCCTAACACTAACAACGGATCCACTTTTCGTTTGGCAACACAAATATTTATTATATTGTTGTACTTAAAGAAGGCTTAAGCCTCTGAAGTGTCAAAAGTCAAGCTGAACAAATTTAAAAGCAATGAAATGAAACCCGAGTTGGGCACAAAGGATCTTTTCTGAATTTCCTGAAAGGCAGGGGCTGGAGAGGGCAGGATGGGAGCCTGGGTGCGTGGGGGGGCTGGGCACAGCCGGGGGGTCCCGGGGGTGTTGGGCACCTCAGCCTGGCACTGAACCGGGACAGTCCTGCTGAAGCCAGCGCGAGCTCCTTGCTCCGGGCACAGGCCACAGCAGAAGGGCTCAGTGCAGGAGCACGGGTGCAAAGCGGGCGAGCAAGGGGAGCGGCCCAGGTCACAGCACTGCCAGCTGAGCACAGACAGGGTCGCTCCCAGATGGATTTTGTACTTAAAATTCTCTTTTCCATGTCCTCAGACTCTTCCATTTGTGTTGCTGGGCGGGATTTGCAGACAGGTGTGTTCCTGCTTTGGAAAGCAGCAGGAGGAATGATTTACCTGCCCGAGGAGTGTGGTGGGACACGACCCTGCCTGCGTGGGTTTGGGAATAGCTGGGCGGGGAATCGTGGCACTGGGGGCAGCAGAGGGAATTCGGGACAGAGTGCAGAACTCTCAGGCAGCAACTGCAGGGCAGAGACGGTGATTCCCTTCCCTGAGATGTGAAATCCCCTTTTGTGAACGTTTTGGAGACAACCAGTCATTTGTAAAATATCAAATTAAGTTCCCCTTTTTTTTTTTTTTCAAGCTAAAACTGTAGTTCAAATTCACCAGCTGTGTTTTCTCAAGTTCTACAGAAGGGAAACACGATTTGGGATTTCAATTATAGTTCCAAAAGTGACAGCAAATTTGAAAAATCTCAATTCAGCAAAGGTGCTTTTCCTTTGGGGAGTGCTTCAGGAATAAATCCCAGGGAAGGAGTGCATCAAGAGAAAGGAAGATAGGAATTCTGTGTAAAACATGACCTAGAATCACAATCTGAGTGGGTCCTGTAGGATGTTTTTCTAAAAGAAATGCCACTCTCCTTTGAAAAACTAATTTGGTGGAGGGGAAAAAATCCTTAATTCCAAATGCAACAGCATGGAGGGGATGGGCACGAGGCCGGGGTGCGAGGGAACCTGCTGGAAGGCAGCGCAGGGAGCATCGTGCTCAGGCCAGAGGCAGAGCCTGGCTGGGCAGAGCCTGGCCCGGCGGAGCCGGTACTCGCAGGGCAGAGCCTGGCCCGGCAGAGCCTGGCACGGCAGAGCCTGGCCCGGCAGAGCCTGGCCCGGCAGAGCCTGGCCCGGCAGAGCCGGTACTCGCAGGGCAGAGCCCTTTGCCGTGCAATCCGTGCGCTGTGCCCTTGGGCGGCAGGCGCTGCCACGGCGGGCCGGGGAGCGGCACGGACAGCGAGAGCCGGTACTCGCAGGGCAGAGCCTGGCCCGGCAGAGCCGGTACTCGCACGGCAGAGCCCGGCCCGGCAGAGCCGGTACTCGCAGGACAGAGCCCTTTGCCGTGCAATCCGTGCGCTGTGCCCTTGGGCGGCAGGCGCTGCCACGGCGGGCCGGGGAGCGGCACGGACAGCGACACAATGGGATGGCCGTGACTTCCAACAGATAAATAAAACATGCGGCTCGTTCCCTGCCGTCCCTCCCCCTCCCGTCCAGCCGGGATTCCATTTGCCGTGGTCATTTCCCAACGCCTGCCTGGTGGAAAAGCGGCCGTGGCCCCGCGCAGCCGAGGCCTCTCCCGGGGCTGCGGTGCGGCCCGGCCGGCCCCCGCCCCGCAAACGCCTCACCCTCATTGTGACCCAAAAAAATCATCCGCAGCTCCCGCCCGGCCCAGCTCATAAACACCCGCTCCTCCAGCGTGGGGCTTCCCACAGCCCCGCGCCGCCAAGCCCGGCTGCGGGGAGCAGGAATACATTTTAATAAGGCTGGGAAGGAGAAAAATGAGTTTGCTCTGCAGTTCTGTTCTTTAGGAACAGAAAAAGGTGAGCATGTTGCAGGGCAGGGAGGGGAAATTTAATATTGCGAGAGATAATGGCAACTATGTTAATATCCGGAATTTTCAATGTACCATAAGTACATTTTGTTTTTCCTTTTAGCACGATTTATAATTAAAGATTTTAATCTGGCTTCACATTGAGTTAATAAGCCCTTTGATTGATTAGGATTCATAAAATTGCCATTTCCCGCTGCTGCTTTGTGTTTCTGGGATGTTCTTTTGAAAAGCCGGGGAAAGGTGAATGGGAAGCGGCCATTGTTTGGGCTGAGCTCCACCAACTCAGGGGGCTCGGGGCTGCTTTATGTGGAGTTTGTCCTCACCAATATCTTGTTGTTCTGCCAAATGAATGCAGATAGAATCTGCTGAGCTACATTTTAGCGATTTTTAGGGAAAACTTGTTGTGTATAATTTCAGCAGGTGTTGCACACAATTGCTGTGTCGTTACTGACCTGTGCTTGATGGAGGAATTTGGGATTAGAAGCAGAACAAGAAAGGTGAAGTATTAGAAAACAAATATGTCTGAATACAGCACAACCTTGATATCCGGGCTCTCATGTGGCTTTCTAAATTCAGTTTACAGTTCCGTGCCCTCACAGTGTCACCTCCTTTGTTATTAGGGGCTGGTGCTGCAGCAGTCCCCGGGTAAAGCACTTGTTAGACAAGGAAATGGAATAAAAGGAAGAGGCCGCTTTGCTGCTCTTTGATCATGTTCTACTTGTTTAAATTTTTTTTAAAGTAAATTCTGATAAATTCTAAAGTCTAAATGGAAAAATGAGAGGCAGCTCATGATTTTTGAGCATCTGGTTGAGTGGAGGTGGGCTGCTTTCCTTAGCCGGATCGTGTGCATGTGTGTGTGTGTATGTGTGTTAGGGGGAAAAAAAATCTTTTTTTCTTTATTTTTAGCCAGGGTAAAAGTGACCCTCTTTAGCCCCAGAGGGGCCTCACTGTGTGGATTGAATCAGAGCAAATTCCCTTTGTGTTTCCTGCTCTAAGGGGACACGCTATTGTTGAGTGCGGGGCCTCTCCTACGCGGAGCAGCGCAGGACCGTGAGCAAATCCTTCCTGGATAATGCGCAAGTTGTTTCACAATCGATCCGGCCTCCCCTCCCCCAGCATTCACCCCAATTTACTTGGCACAACTATCATTTCCTGGCCCTTTTATTACCATTCAGATGTCCTACAAATGCAAACATTTGGGCCAGAAGAAAGGGGCTGGGTGAGGCGAGGGCAGGTTGGGGAGCCCAGGAACGCGATGCTGCCGAGCTGCTTGGCTTCGGAGCCAGGGAGCTGATGCCTGGGTAGGGCGAGCAGCGAGCTGGATGTGTCAGCACTTCCAGGGCGCTTAATTGGCTTTATTTTTTTAATGTAAGTACCTGCTTCCTATTTTTATTTTACACAAAAATATTTTTAATCCTCCACCATTAATTTTCCAGCGGCCTTTGAGACAATTTTGCTTTTAATTCTCATGTGCCAGCACAAGCTGACAGTGATGAAAAGATGAAAACCCAGCAATAACACAGGGTTTTGCTTACAAATTGACAAAACCAGCCCTGCCAATCCTCAGTAATTTCCTGCATCTCCATAACTGACCTCATGCATCCAGCCCCGCCGGCGCTGATTGGCGAGGTTAGAATGGGAACGATGAGCAAGGTTCATCCCAAAGAGCAACAAACAAACAAAACCCGCCACAAACCCACTGAGCTCTCTAATGAGCGCTGCTGTCCCGCTCGGCGTGCGGGCTGGCCCCGCAGGTGGCTCGGGCACGCCGATGCGGGATGCTCCTCCCGGGCAGGAGCCGTGCGCCGGCCGAGGCAGCGGAGTGAATGTCAGCGCCTGCCTGCCCGCGCCGGCCGATCGATGCTTCATTAGGCCGAATTGTCTTTTGCCCATGCAACCTTGAAAACAGTCCCTTAATTACCTGTGAGGAAGTCGGGGACCCTGCTCCCCCCTCGCCGCTCCCCCTCCCTCGCTGCCGGCGGTGCCGGGGTCACTCGCGGCCCCTCGCCGCCGACGGCGCGGGGGGTGGGGGAAGAAATATGGGACCCCGAGGTGAGAGGGCAGGGTTCAAGTCCAGACTACAGATCTATTGAAGAGGTTTCAGACAGCCAGGCCTCCACTTGACTTTCCATCAGCCTGCGCGATTCCTCAGCTGCTGCCTGCGCTCCGCCGCGGCTGGCGGCTCCGCAGGGCTCGCTGCCGCGCTCCGGAGCGGCCGGGCCGCGCCGCAGGCTCCCCCGGACCCTCACCCCCAAACTGCGGGGACTGGGGCACAGCTGGGTGGAGTGGAGAGGGGGAGCAGGGGGTGTGTCCCCCCCAGACCTGGATTTCAGGAGAGACGGCTGCACATCACCATGGGCCCTGCAAGCAAAGCCAAGAAAGTGCATAAATAATCTTATTTGTTATGCATTATTAAAAATTCAGAAAGATTTTAAATTCAAGTGATAATCTGATCATCCTGAGGGATAGGTTTATATTTAATAGCCAGGTGTTTTACCTATTCATTTGTGATGGAAAATATTATAATGAAGTAATAAACCGTAGCACAGAAATGTTAATCATATATATGTGGTCTGCAAAACCCCTGAAATCACAGACCCCTTCTGCTGTCCCGAGCTGTCTTTATTGGTAACCTCATGATTTAAGATAATTTAGGTTTTGGGACTATGCCCGTAGACCTCGGGGCACAGTTGTTAATAATGGAAAGCTTATTTGACTGCATTATTCTCTTCCTGCATCTTATCTGTTCTGCTGTGAAGTTTTCTAATATCATATGCTGTTTCTTTGTTTCCTATTTTAGAAGAACATGGAACAAAATCATGAGAGCTGTTGAGACTATTGCAGATCTGATATAATGGGGTGGAGGAATTATGGGGAGATGAAGAGCTGCAGAGGGGTTCAGCTTTAAAAAATTCACAGAGTATTTTCATTTTAATGCAAGGTGGGGGTTTGACTCCTCGGTGATGCTGAGAAATGAGATGCCTTCCAGCGCTCCATCTCTCCCCCCACCTAAGAACCACCTCCTTCCAGCCTGTGCATACACCCCCTCCCCCAGATGTAGGGGACTGCAACAGACAGGTGTCCAGCTGCTCTCCTGTGCTAGTCAAAAATGAAGGAGCTTATTGAAAGTGTCTCTCCCAGGTTTCAGTCCCAGTCCGGGGCGTGAGACACACCGCCGTCCCCCCCCGGCTGCAGCAGGGCTGTGCCAACCACTGCGAAACCCACGCGGAGCTGTGCCAGGACAGAGCATCCTCTGCTTGGGGACGAGCACTAAATACCAAAGCTGACTAAATCCCATCGCTGGGAGGTGATCAGTGGAGCCGCGCTCTGTATTCACAGCCGGGGCTTTACTCACTGAGCGAGCTGTGATGTCACCGCATTAAGCTAAAATAACCACTGAACATGAGAACAAGAGCGATGGGGGGGAGGTTTGATGGGGGAGAGAGAGGGAAATAGCAGGCATATTACCAGTCCTGCATGTGGATCACAGAGGCAGATTGTGAGCAATCCCGGCGCTCAAAGTGTCTCCTTAGCAGAAAAGGGAGAGGGAGAGAGAGGGAGCCAGCAGCCAGCCTTCAGTCCCCACCACGAGAGCTCTCGCGGTGCACTCGGCCAGGGTGTCAGAGGGCGTGAGTGCATTTTTCATTTCTTAGCCTTTGTGTGGTCTGCCAGAGGAATTGGATTCTGTCTGTATTTCCATGTATTTGCCTAACCGTGCTGTGTATTTTTATCCTGGATGTGAGCAGGCATTAACACATAAACTCACACGCACTTAAATAGATGTAACGTAAATGGATACACAGGGAAGACATTAAAAATAGCCCGAGAGTCAGCTTTCCACCTGAACTGCCCACCTTGCGGTGCCCAGTGCCGTTCCCACTTCCCAGATGTGCAGGAAAATGGGGTGTTACTGGGAGGGAAGGACTGGATCGGAAAGGGAGGAATATTTCTTTCCTGGCCTTTGTAATTAATGTTGGCCTTTGTGTGGCGTAAGGCCAGGGAATGTTGCTCGTGGTGATGGTGCTGCTGCTGAAAAACCACCGCTCAAATGGCCGTCCCGAGCTTTGCAGGGAATGTGTCTGCAGAGCTTCAGTGTCAGGCACCTGGGAAATGAATCCAACCCTGTGCTGGTGTGTTGGGATACTGCAGGGTCATGTGTGAGTGTGCAGTGTGTGTGAGCTGTGCATGCAGGCTGTGCTGGCACTGGTGGGAGCTGCACCACATCTGGGGGTCACATCTGTACCCCACACACAGCGCACTCGCTGCTCGGGGTGTGCAGCTCTTGGAAATCCTGCAAACTGCTCTGCCTCTGCCATAACTCATCCTGCATCCAACCTGATGTCGGCGATGGAGGACAGAAATTCAGGCGAGACTGGGATTTAACCTCAGTTCTTTCCACTAGATTTCCAAGGCGGTGCAATTTATGGACATGAAGATGAATCTTATAAGGAAGGGCCAAAAATGCAGCAATTTAAGAGTAGGAAAGTATCAAACAGTGTAACCAGCTCCAAGTCATAACCCCATGTCATAAAAAGGTTCTAGGGCTAACATAGCCTTTTCATGTTTTCAGTTTTCTTGTTTCTAGGTAAACCAAAATTAAGTTACAGAAATAAAAAAAAAAAAAAAAAAAAATCAAATCAAATTCCTAGTGGTCACTCTTGGGGAGGTGGAAAAGGCCACTGTGAAAGCCTGGAGGGTGCTTTTGTACCTGCCAAAACCATAGGTACTCCTTGAGGTGGGAAAGGCTGCCAGGCCAGGGTAACATAGAGTTTGGCTGCTGTTCAGGTGTGCAAAGGGTCTTGGTTGCCATGTGTGTGTCCATGTGTGTTATGTGTGTTACACGTGTGTACAGGGGTGTGTGAGTTCCATGTGTGTGTGTACAGTGTGTGTACATGTGTGTCACGTGTGAGTGTGTACCTCTGTGTGTGTCACAATGTACTTGTGTGTTACCTGTGTGTGTTACATGTGTGCATGTGTGTTACCTGTGCCTTCCCTGCACGGGCAGCCATCCTGCTCTGGCTGCCCTTTCCCAGCCTGCAGGGCTGGGGACACCGTGGAAGCTCCACCTTTGGCAGGGGACCCGTGGCTGCTCGGGACTGCCCTGAGCTTGGGAGCCTTAAAGGCAGAGAGGGAGGAGAGAGCCTTTGCCTCAGGGGATGATGCCCATGGGGTCCTGGGGAATGTTCAGTTTTTATTTCTGTAGTAACCCAGGTTAATTGATGGTTGTTATTCATTCCTGATACATATTCAGTGTAATTATCTGTTTGCTGGATTTCACCTGCGCTGATATTGGCTGCTCTTTGTTGTGGAGGTGCCCCAAGAGCCGAGCACCTGCTGGCCCCACAGCCAGCAGTGGTCCCAGAGCTGCTGATCCAGCTGTGCCTCTGCTGCTCACACAAGTGGGGGCAGCTGGGCTAAAGTGTAAATTGGGGGGATTTCTTCTTAATCATTTTTTCAGGAGGAATAAGGGCATCAGTCTGAATTCTGCTGGAAAATAAGGTGGAACTTTGGATTAAAAAATAATTTTTTTTTTTTTTGAGTCTAATTAACAACCTAGTCACAGGTGTTTGGCTTTTTGTCTCAATTCCCTTTCTCAGGTGTTGGCTCTTTTCCAACAGACATTCCCAGGGAAATGTCTCGGAGTCCTTGATGGTGGATTATAAGAAGCAGGTGATGATCAAAATTTAGAGGTTAGGGCAGAGTTTTGCTTTTCTTTTTTTCTTTTTCTTCTTTTTTTTTTTTTTTTGCGGTTTTGGGTCTGTGTAGTGAGAACATGGGAAAGTCACTGAATGTCATTAGGCCAGTGACACCCTAAAAAACTGCTGCTCAGATTTAACTTCTACTTTATGAATCCTTTTTGTCATAGCATATTGAACATAGAAAATGCGGGCTCTGAAAAACACAGCTGTGGTGAGTTAACGAGTTAATTGACGGTGATTAGCAGAGAGCAGGTCACCTGTGGGGGGTGGGGACTGGTCTGGCTGCTCCCCACTCTGGACAGAGCCACCAAGGGCTGGGAACGTGTTACAGGAATGGAGCCATGGGGGTTCTTCTGCCTCAGGAATGTGGTGAGGGACTTCTGGGGCGAGGTTTTATCTGAGGAGTCTGGAGGATCCCAGCCTGGAAGACACGGTGGGATGTCAGATTCTCGGAGCTGTCTGCAGGCCAGGCGCTGCTGCCAGGGGTGAGTGATCTGCATCACCAAAAACTTGGCTGGGGCTGAGGAAAAGAGACCCCTGTAAGGTGAAATACCAGAAGGAGTCCTGGTTTCCAGTGCCTGGGCAGCTGGAAGGTGTCACAGTGTTGTGGGGAACAGCTGAATATCAACAATGCCTGACTGTAATCTTGCAGAGCTGCTGAGGTGGCTTCATTTAGGTCAGTTGAAGCTGTGAGTGCTGAGAATCTTGGAGGATTGGGTCCATCTTGCTCAGGCAGATCTAGAGTACTGTGTCTTTGTTGAAAGGTGCTTTTGTATTGATTCATGAACCTCCGACAGAGCTGTTGCCAGCACCCCCAAGACAGTGAAAATGCAGTGGGTTTCCCTCCTTCTGTTGGAACAGGTACACCAAGCCCAGTTCAGTGTGCTGTGGGCTCCAGTGAGCAGGCTGATTTCCAAGTTTTTGGGAGGGAGATCTAAGATTGGGGTGGTGTCCAAAGACATTTTCTCTGAATAATAAGCTTAGATAGTCCTGAGCTGTGTCTTTGCTGAGAGCCATCTCTCCTGGTTCCATAGCATCACATGAGTTTGGGGTGGCACAGCAAGGCTCGCTGTCCCAGAGCCCTGGAGAGAGGGTTTTCAGAGGGTGCATTACAGCTTTGGAAAGCCTGGCCTGCTCAGGGGTTCTGGAGCCCAGTTATTGCTGATCATGAGCCAGTGTGTGTTCTGGTGATGCTCTGGGTCTCTCCAAGTGCCTGGCACAAACCTGCAAGCCTTGGGACTTTTTAAATTTTAGTTTTGCTCTGGAGATGCAAAGTTAATTGTGAATAGCAGTCTCTTGTGCTTCCATGCAGCGTAAGTCAGTAACTTATGGCAAGAAGGAAGAAAAGCATAAACCAAAGACTCAAAAAGTTGGGGTGAGAGCCCAAGTCATTTAAATCAAGAAAGAAGCATCTTTTGTGTATCCTGCTCGTGAATTGCTGGGATGTGGTGGCAGGTGGAAGGAGCAGGGTGGTGGCCGAGAGTTTAGGGAGGTGCACAGCCATGGAGGTGTGGGTCTGGCCCCTCCTTGCTAGGCACCGTTTATTTTTCAGCACTTCTGTCTAATTAATATAAGGCCTGCTCAGGCACAGCCGCCCTCGTTGGACGTGTCACTCGTTAATCATGCGACCCTCCTAGCCTTGGGTAATGACCTTGAAAGAATATATCAGCCCATGATGGCGGGAGTGAGGAATTAAATTGTTTCTCTGAGTGCTTATGGTCATTGCTGACAATTTATATGACACAGCTGCCCTAAGCTGGCCGTGCTGGCCATTGTGCCGCAATCATTTTCCCTCCGGGAAGCGCTGGCTGGGCAGGCCCCGCACGGCTGCCCCGGCCTGGGGAGCTCCTTTGTGTGAGGAGGAGAAGGGCTCTGCAACCTGGAATCCTGCCCGAGGGTCTGAGCCCAGAAATCCTGGGAAGTCTCTGCTGCAGCCTCTCTCTGCGGGTGTGTCGGCGTTGCCGTAACGGTGGGAATGGCGTTAGCGCGGCTGTTCCAACCTGAGGAGGGTTCCGGGATCGAGCTCCCTTCAGCAGGGCATTCGTAAGGTTTGGAATGTGAGAAATGGGCAGGACAGCTTGAATAGGCTTGAGATTTGGTAAGATGTGGGTACAAACACATCACATAATCGAGAATATTTGTGTACAAAATTAGGCAGACCCTTTAATTACCATAAGAACCCACATAATACTGTGTGCGTGTCCACGGAAATGAAGAATTAAATTTTAAGATACATTGATGTAAGCGTTTATGGGTTAATATCTGTATTGTTATATTTTTGTCTTTTCCTAAGTGTTAAATGTACTTGGGAAGGTATTTATTATTTGCCGATAATGAGTAAATGGCTTTCTTAGTTGTTATATATTGGTATCTGCTTTTAGACTGATGAAATAATTTGTTACAGTTATTCAATCATATTATTTATAGAAAACATGTAGCTGAGGATCTAAACATCAGATTGTTCTGCTGTTGCCATATGGGCTGCTTTTATCTAAATATAAACAGTTGATAATTATCACTAGAACTATTGGCTAAAATCACAAAATAGACCGAGAACAAATAACAATCTCATTCTTCATTAACATTTTAAAAATTAAATAGATGTCCTTGTTTATGCCTTCAGTAAATTTGGCTCTGCTTTTACAGAACTGCAAATGAACCAGAACATTTGTTTTGTATAATCTATACAGTATTTTATACGTATATTTGTATTGGTGAGCTCAGGCTGCTAGATTTTGAGAAGACTGGTATATATTCAGCCCCACAGAACTGCTATAAAGTAGATGTATTAAAGTATTTATATATATAAAAAGTATATATAAAGTAGAATCCCAGAATGGTTTGGGTGGGAAGGGACCTTAAGGCCCATCTCATCCCACTCCCTGCCATGGGCAGGGACACCTTCCACTGTCCCAGGTTGCTCCAAGCCTCGTCCAGAGTGGCCTTGGGCACTGCCAGGGATCCAGCAGCAGCCACGGCTTCTCTTGACGAATATTGTTTGCTTCCATCTCAGATTCCTTTAAAATGGTCTTCTCATAGGGTCTAGTGGCTTATTATTCTTTATTTTTCATTTTTTTGCCTGTTTCTTGTCTCTACCACCTCCATGTGTGGGTAGGACACAACAAAGGATGTGTTGTCACCTCAGTGTTCTGCTGGCTTGAATACCTCAGGGAAAATTACGCAAGTCAGCAGCAGCCACATGAAACGTTCCTGTAAAATACAGACAAAAACAAGCAACAAGGCAAAAATGAAGATGGTGACTGGGAGGAAATACTGTCTTTGCATGGACATCCTTTTTTAGTATGTGGTTAGAGCAGAGAATGAGGAGTGTATGTTCCCTTTTTAGTTATGCCAATGATGTACTGTATGAAAAGGACAGATTATTTTGTCTTGTTGTTCCCATTTCTGTGTTTAATATTAGAGTTCAAAAATGGTAATAGTTCAGCATCAAAATTATTATTCACCTGGGTTTGGTTTGGTTGCACCTTGCCCTTTCCAAAAACCTGAAGAGATTCTTTGCAAAGGGAGCTGCCCCCACGCTGGGAGGGCCGTGCTGCAGGTGCAGCCTGGCTCGGGGCTTCAGCAGCGCCACGACACCCTCCGAGACCTCGGCTGCGCTCCCCGCGCCCGGCCACGCTGGCTGTGTGTCCCCACGGGTGCCTCCGTGTCACTGTGCCGGCTCTGTCCCACCTGCAGCTCACGAAGAATCCCTCCCGAGGGCCCATCCCACTGCAGCGGCGGCTCCTCTGAGCACCACTGCGGTTCGAAGGCGAACACCAACTTGGTGGGAATTGCTTTAATTCCCCGTGGGAGGTGTGCGCTCTGGATGTGACTCCAGGGCTCTGCACGGCAGAACCGGCTCGTGGCCGGGACCCACGCTGGTCCCTTGTCCCTTTCTTCCCACTGGGAAGAGAACCCTAAACGCCTCCTCATCTCAGGCACCCAGCAAGATGTCGCCATTCCTTATTCAAATTCCCTCTCTAATCGGCTGAAGGGCGAGCGAGCGCTGCAGCCCCGTCCTCGCGCTGCGCTCGCCACGCTGACGTCAGCCTCCTTGTGCGGCAAGGATATTTTAAATTTGTTTATCTCTGTGATATCAGGTGGTTTGGTTGCTGGCAGCCCACATTAGCATGGCAGAGCAGCAAATATGTACATATATATTTATATTTAGCATTTTTTTCTGGTATGTTCAGCTGAAAAGGCTTGGCTTGATTAATATTTTCCGCTGTCCGGTAACCATGGCAATGGGGTCAGCAGATATAATACTTAATTTAATCTTCCAACTGCCTCAGTGTGCATCACCAGTGTCCCGAATAATAGAAAGCCTTTTGCTTCTCTCTCCCTTCCTCCCTCCTTCCCTCCCCTCCCTCCCTCTTTCTCCCTCTCGTTCTCTTGCTTCATATATTATTATCTTCGCCAGTGGCTCCCTCATATGACCCAGAAGGAATAAATGGAGGTTTTGCATTCCATGTATGTAGCTTATAAAATAAAAAAATAAAATAAAAAATTGGAAGCCCCTCTCCCCAGGCAGACAGATCCCCCCAGCAGCTCGCAGTGGGTCCCCCCTCCCCGGCAGGCTCTGCAGCCAATCTCCACGGCGTGCCGGGGCCGTGGGCAGACGTGGAGCGCTCGGCGCGGCTCCGGCGCGGCCGCAGACGCTCTCCAGCCACATGCGCCCGAGCGGACGTTCCTCCCGCCACAAAGCCACCCAGCTTTGCTCTCCAGGTGGGTCCAGTCCATTGCTTTGTCTGTGCTCGGCCCAGGTCCCCCTTAGGTATTTCATTTTGCTCTTTCAGCTTCATTTTTTTAAGTTGTTTTGGTTTGGTTGTTTGTTTTTTTTAAAACCATTGCAGTCTTTTTTCACAGTGAACACTGTCACTTTTGGGTCGGTTTTGTGGAAGGAGATGACTTGTATGCAACCTCCCAGACAGATTTAGTCATACTATTTTAAAAAAGGGGGAAAAGGAGCATTTTCCTGCTCAAATACTTTGTTGAAGTGCCCAGTGACCAGAGGGCAGCGACCTGGTGCAGGTCAGGCTGCTGCTCGCCTCTTCCCAGCTGTCCCATGTCACATCTCCAGCGAAAAGAAAGGAAAGTTGCCAGCAGGGATTTGTGTCATTATTCCAGACTCAGAAAGGACATCAGGAGGGAGAGACACTTGAAATTTTCATAACCAGAATTCTTCCTCTTATTTTTTTAATCAATTTTAACCCAACCTTGAACTTAAATAATAGGGGTTTTTTTTGTCTGTTTGTTTTTTTTTCTCTTTTCAAATGTGGTATTTGGGAAATAGAATGACTGTGACCTTTGGATGAGTAAATGAGGGACATTTTCCTTTCCCACTCAGTGGGGATGAGCTTGTGGGGTTTTTTTTGTTGCCTCCAACACCATTTCTGTGGGCACAAGGACCGAGGGAGCCTGCCAGGGTCTTGGCAGGGTTTTCCCTGTGCTCTCAATCTCTGATGATGGTCCAAGCCCATCAGATGTTGTGACTTGGTTCTTGTCCAGGTGTTGAGTGATGTCTGGAAGGGCTAAAATTGGGAAGGAACTGAATTTCATCCCATCAGCCCAGATCTGAGCCAGTGATTCGCCAAACTCTTTGGTCGCAGGCAGAGACTGCTGTGGGGACAAACATTCCAGCCTTTCCTCAAAGGGTGTCCATCACTTCTCAGTGAGTGCAGGATCATGACCAAGCTGTGAGCAGGTGAGATCCCAGCAGTGGCAAAACCCAATGATTTCAGTCAGAAATGGCCCAAATTCATTCAGCTGCTTGTAGCTGAGAGTTTGACAGTGAACATGGTGGTCCTGCTGGGTTTGAACTTCATGATCCTAAAGGTCCTTTCCCACCTCAACAATCTGGGATTCCACACATTAAAAAAAACCCAAGCAAACCAAATATTGGTCCTCTCTCATGTTTCTGAAGTGCTTAACCGTTTTGTTGAGAAACGTTTCCTTTACCTTTTGTGTGCAGCTTGTTTTATGGTTCTTCTGCAGGATAATCTTCAGTCATTTAATCTCCTGAAATAAATCCTGCCCATGTTTTTGAGTGGAGAGGAGGCCTGAATTAGGAAAACTGCTCTGTCCTTCCCAAGAGGGAATGAGGAGACAGGACAGTGTGGGCTGTTGGAGTCCAGCACGGGTGAGGATCCCACAGGTTCGAGGCTTCCTAGTGATGGACTCTGGCCTTGACTGAACAAATATACATTAACTTTTGTAGTGACTACATCTCTATTGCCTTTGTTCCAGAATATTCCATAAATCCCATTTTTTCTTCTGTCTTTTTTCCTTTTTGTGTCATTAGCAGAAGTACTGATGCCTGCATAGGCTTCATGAAGACAATTACTGAGATGAGCTTTAGATTTGATTTAACCTTATTTTGACTATTATAGTTTAATGATTTTTCTTCTTTTAATATGTATTTAAGTATTTTATAAAGTCCCTTTCTGTCCCATAAATCTACTACATAACTTGCCATAATGCAACTCAGAGAAAAAAATTAGAAATTGAATTTTTTTAGTTTAAAAAGTCTTTAAAACAAATTAATGTTTTTTGATCCTAAAACACCCCAAATCTTAAACTTATTTCTCAGGAACAGAAAGAAAATACCAGATCTGTTAGACGTACAGACTTTCTCTCTTTTCTGGTGAAAAATCCAGACTTGGCTGTTGCATCTCACTGGGTAGAGCTGGCCCTGAGCCCCAAACAGGCTCGTGTTAAGTGCATTTCACCACACGTCCTTGTATCTAATCACATGGATGTTGTGATCACACACACTCTAAGTGTGGAAGTATAAGACCTCTCCCTCTTATGCAAATTTATGCCATAGCATTAAAATACTACATGCACTAATCTCTGAAAATGTAGGAGAAAAATGTGGGTAATAAATGAGCATCCTTTCAGATTGACAGGATTCCTGCCAATCATTTGCTATTTGATCTAGAAAGAAGAATGAATTGAGTATGAAACTGAAGTGAACCCCAAAAGCAGTAACAAAGCACTGCTGGCTCCGTGGCCCAGACCTGCGACAGTCAGGTCAGTTTAAAATGTCTCTGCCATAAACTGATACTGCGAGTACCTGCTCCTGAGCAAGCATCCCTGCTTCTCTCCCCTTGCTCTTCTTTGAGCCCTCCACAGGGGCTGGTTCTGCTCAGCCTGCCTTGCTCTCCCACTGAGATCGATGGGCTCTTCCAAAGAAAGAGGGTCACCAATTGTTCCTTTCTAAGGAAAATGGTTTGTGTAAATAAACAGTATTTCTGGCCTTCCCTTTCCTCCCAAAATAACTGTGTCCTTGCCTCTGCTGGAAAGAGAAAGTGAAGGGGTAGTTTGCAAACCCCCTGAATGACACTGCTCAAACCCTCTTTGCCTGTGTGGAAGAACTGGGGGTGCAGAGATTTGGTAGATTTGGGAATGTTTTCTTTGCTGTAGTTTGGCAAATGAGGTTTATTTTCTTCTGGTGATTTTATTGTTTGTTGGAAATGAAGTCTTAGATGGTGTGACTGAGGGTCTGAAGTAGTATCTTCAGTACTGGGGCAGCTTGGAGCACAGAAGCGTGTTACATGTTGGTGCCGAGTAGGAACTTGTGTGCTCCAAAGGGTGGACTGGCAGGGCTGCTCCACAGGGTTTGTGCTCTGCTGTTTTTCTTTGTAAAGTCTTGGAAAACAGGTTGGAAGCGATCTTGGGAGAAGATTTATTCTATATTTTTATTTGAGATGTGATGTATCAGAGCCAGCTCTTGCCATACAGAAGGCACTTTACTATAATAAATAGCAATGATTTTTGCCAAGTTGAGGTTTGCTGACAGTTCCCAGATTTTACACTTCAGGCAGTGTATTTAAATGACTTAGAAGGTGTAAATTGCTGCGTAGCCGCTGTGGAAGTCATGGCCTTTTTACTCCATTCGAAGCAGAAGCAGCAATGTGCAGGAGACGTGGGGAATGACAGGAGCTGGCTCGTGCTTTCCTCACGTCCGTGGGCATCCCTCAGAGCAATGGCCCTGTGAGGAAGCTCTCCCCAGAACACAACAGAGCACACCTGTGCGTGTGCAGGTCAGTGATGCCCAAGGCCTCGCAGAGGTCAGCTTGTGTTGCTGTGCATTTCACAAACAAAGGTAATCCTTGCTCTGAAGGGTTTGTGTTCTGTTTGCAGCCAAAGAGAAAAATACTAAAGAAAAAAAGCTGTTATTGGAAAAGCCTAATACAATATTGTTTATTGCTCAAAGTTCTTCTCTGTTGTTTGTAGTCTGAACGGTAGCCACCTCCTGCTTTTTCATTAATCATAATTTTCTCATGCTATAACATCTTTTATCCTTCTCTAATTTTCTGTTATACTTTGCTTTGGTGTGGAGTTGTTGGTTGGTCGGTTGGTTTGTTTTCTTGACCTTCTGCTGTTTCTAATTAGTGTCCTGTATCCACCCTCTAGTGCCCAGGGGGTAAGGAAATGCAGAAGGGGGGATGAGAACTGGTGCTGGAAAGGGAGAAGGAATATTGGGGACGAACAGAGCGGATCTGGGCCTGGCAGGTGCCAGCCAGAGGGGCTGGTGGGCACAGAGCGAGGCTCGCCAGGGCACGGGGGTGCAGGATGGGCCTTGCAGGGCAGCGCTCCTGCAGCCGCAGCTCCACGGAGCCGGCAGCGCTCCTGC
This sequence comes from Pyrgilauda ruficollis, assembly GCF_017590135.1. Lineage (NCBI taxonomy): Eukaryota > Metazoa > Chordata > Aves > Passeriformes > Passeridae > Pyrgilauda > Pyrgilauda ruficollis. The sequence continues at coordinate 555,801 of NW_024509988.1, read as the reverse complement.
AGCCCCTCCATGCTGCAGACATTTGCTTTACGTAAAGCAGCTCGCAGCTCTGTGAGTATTGATGTAGACATTACCACAAATCGCCACTTAGGGACCGGGAAGAATTGACTAACTGGTTTCAGATCCAATACACATAACCTGATCAGACGCAAACTTTAAGTACACTTGCAGTCGTGCCAACTGCACCAGCGGGGAAGTGACTCTTCTGCCGGCTCTTTAAAGAGGCCCTGAGGGGAAACCATGAAAAAATAAAGATATGGACTTTAGGCTTGTGCTGCAACAGTTGTAAGGTGAAGAGTTAGTCCTGGCATGAAAAATTAAAACACGACTGGTCTTTGTTAGACTTGTTTTGTAAATATTTTTTTATAAAACTCCCCAGTTTGGGTTTTACAGCCACCACAGTCAGTGTGCATTCCTGAGATCATTCTGAATCTTCTTGATACTAAAAGGCCTGGATGCTCTCCTGTTCCTTGATAAAGGACTGTTCATGCTGCCAGTTAGGCAGAACATTGACTCAGGGAGAAATACAAAAGCAAGTGAGACCATTTCCTAATTTTCCTTGTAAGTGTGATGTTTTCCAAAACTCTCGAGATGTGCAGGACAGAAGAGAGGCTGGAGCATTAGCCAGCCCTGGCTGATGGCACACGTGGCTTGATCTCATGGCTGTGTCTCGGTGTGGGGAGTTCAGCAGAACCTCAGGCACAAGGGTCTGGGCACAGTGAGCTCTGCTCTGGGAGTGCTAGAGACAGCAGCATTTAATGTTTTTGGCATTGACTCGTGGTGTCACAGCTGAGAGCTCCACTCAAAAAGTTGGCAGTTGTGAATTTTTTAGTAGATCATAACAATCAAACAGGAGTCTGCATGCTGGGATTGAGAACTATGGAATGATCAAAGAAGGCGGGAAGAGTGAAAGACAAATTCAAATAATTAGTGGGAAATGGAGCCTCTTGTGCAGCTAAGTTGGGTGGTTCAGAGAACAAATCTGTGTTTAGCTGCATGCATCTGAGATGGGGAGGGAGGGAGAGCAGCGGTGCTCCGGGCCTGTGCGAGGGAGAGAAGCAGCTCCAGGGTTTTGGTGGCTGCGGGGCTCAGCCCACGGAGCAGCGTCAGCCTTGGCTGCCTGAGCACGGGGCTGGGGCCGGGGCAGCTCTCAGCTGATGCTGCTGTCCTGCATTTAGTATTCCCAGAACTCAGAATTGCCATGGAAAGCCCGGGAGGATCCAGCAGGGCACTGAGGACTGTTTTCTTATTACTAAACAGAGAGATATTAACAACACAATGTAGGAATAAAAAAAAAAAAAATTAAAAAAAAAAAAAAAAAAAAAAAAAAAAAAAAAAAAAAAAAAAAAAAAAGGCAAGCAAGCAAAGCCGGCCGCCTGCTCTTTTCTTCTCAGCATTATTATTTGTGACAAAGCCTTTGGTCCATTTTTCTTCATAATTTGCAGGACTCCTAATGGGAACAGCACCTCCCAATTACCATGGTTGCCAAAGGCTAATTTGGTTACCCTCAGGATCCACAATAGAGAAACTGTGTCGGCCCTTTGTAGATATTTGCATACTATACATACCGGGAATGTAAAACAGCTGCCCAGGCCCTATTCCACTATCATGGCAATTATGGGTCATTAGCTTTTTCTTTTTTCTCCCCTTTCTTCCTCTTCTTTCCTTGTTCTCATCTTCTAAACTCTGCCAGGCACAGAAGCAGCTTATGGCTTTGGCGGGAGCAGCGGCAGCAGCCCGGGGCCGTGCCCGTGCCCAGCGCCGCTCCCCGCTCGCCCCCGCGCGTGCCCGTGCGCGTGCCCGGCCCCGCACGCACCCTGTCATCACCCCGCTCCTGGGGGACACCTCCCCGCGCTGCCAAAACTTCCCTGGGCTCCCAGGGGCCCAGAAATTAAGGAAGGGGACAAAAGAGAGCTCCTCTTAATTTGGTCGGGATTCAATTTGTTAATGGCCAGAGCCTTTTAATAGTTTATCTCCCTTTTGTTCTGGGCAACGTTTACGGTCCTGGTGCAGTTTACAAGGAAGTGATGGTTTTGCATATACATTAATTTTTTTATGAACTGCTAATTTTATTGACAATAAGGATAGATTGAAAGACCCAAAGCTTTTGTGTTGTTTTGTTAAAGCAAATAAGTAAAGCACAAATGTAAATTACATCTCCAGGTTCACATTAGAGGTTTGCAAATAATACTGAGCTAATGGTTATTGCTAAGGAAAATAGCACTGGGATCAATATTCTATACAGTAGAACGCAATACCTCTCTCTCTTTTAATCACCTCATTGCAGAAATGGCATTGAAATTTGAAATCTCATTTTCTCCATTTGTACAAATTGAACATAAATCATTGTGAGTGAGGGGAGGTTTCGGGCAACTTCACTCTTTGTGGGATTGCATTGCTAATTAGTGCTGGAGGGAAAGGGGGATAGAGCCAGGGCTCCACTGGACTCTGACCTGCCCGTGGATAGGTCGGTAAATAAAAAATGGGGAATAAATGCTGGGCTCCATCTTCTCTGCACCGGGGTCTTCAGAGCAAAGGCAGCACTTGTTATAGTCATTTCTGACCACCATTAAAAATGGGTAAATAATGAAGAACAAAATGCTGACATGGCTTTTGTTGGTGTGGAGTGTACCTGGTGCTGCATGAAACATGAACTCGGGGTGCAGCTGCTTCCCCGGAGCCTGGGGTGAGTCTGGCCGTGCCCAGGTGTGCCTGCTCGGGGGGCTGCTGCTGGGCACGCTGGTGGCAGGGCTCAGGGCAGGTCTTAAAGCGTCATTCCTGCTGCTCAGGGTCTCTGATTGGCTTTAGTAGTGTTTATGAGAACCTTTGTTGGTAACTTTGAAACCCTGTTCCTGTGGGGTACACCAGCTGTCCTGGAGCGTGCTGGCAGCCCCCTGAGCAGCTTATCCAGCCTGATCCAGGACATCACGAACACTGAGAGAAAGCTCATAGCTATCGGGTAAGTGATTCAGGCCAAGAGATGGGAGAGATTTGGAACAAACAGGGTTTTATTTGTCTGTGTGGTGACAAGTCCTATGAGTAGGATACTACTGGGAGTGTTACGGAAGGAGGAGTTGAAGTGACTGGGAAAGGTTCACACAGAGTGGGAGAGTTCCAAGCATCACCTCATGGATGAAGGCTGATTTAAATTATTCATTATCAGTCCCAGAGATTTATCACTACACCTGTATTTTTCCATCATTTTTGTGCTTTCTAAACCACTACAATAGGAGATAAATAGGGAACTTTATGGGAGAAACTGTTATTAAGGCTCATTATATAAATTTGTTCTTGCCATCTTCAATAGCTGAAAGTGAAGAAAGTAAATAAAATACCCTTGAAAGTGAAGAACAAACACTGAGCTGGCAAAGCTGTTAGAAGAGAAGAAATAGCTCAAATAATTTTGGAATGTTGGGGGCAGAAAGCTCAGACTCAAACAAGGGATGGTTTGGGTCTAGACTATTTAAGAGAATGAAAAAGAGATCAAAATTATTAGAAATACTGATTTTTAATCAAGATGCTATTTAAAATGCATATTTAGTTTTAAGGAAAAATAAGGATACATGACAGAAGTTGGCTCATCCATGGCTTGGTCTGTGCTGTCAAGTTCCAGCACATTGAGAAAACATAAAAATATATATATTTAAACAAAAAATAGAGTTTAAATAAAACTCTTCTGGGTAAACACTCTAAGAGTGGGCAGGAAAACAAATCAGGGGTAATACGCCCTCCTGATAAATGTCTTCCTTCAAAAGTGATGGACTTTGGGTTTAAGCAGCTGTCAATGGAGCAATGGGGAAATTAGCTCTTTAACCAGTAAACTATGCACAGATATTTATTTATTTATTTATTGTGTGATTGACTGAAGGGTTTGCAGTTTTGCACATAGAACAGCTTATTTTGAAAACACAAAAATAATTTGAAAGTTGTGTACTTTGCTGACGTGTAGGCAGCTGCAGGGTCTCACAGCGTCCCCAAGATCAGTCACGGGCAGAGGACTGGGTAAGCTGAGCTCAAGAGGCTGGCAGAGCTGGTATGCTCAGGACTGCTGTGGAAAACATCGCATGGAGGAGATTTGCTGAAAACTGCTCTTCCCAAGTCTGAGGTCTTTGGGATTGCTGGTGGGAAGGTCCAGGTTGGGGCACCTGGACAAGGGACAGAGCTCTTGGCTAAACGAGGCAGGGGGATCATGCTCTAGGAGTTGATATTTTTCTTCTGAATTTATCATCTCTTGCTCTACAATATAAATGTTTATAAATTAAATGCATTCATAACTAAGTGCTGCATAAACAATTGATAAATAACTACAGGCTGTGTGCACGGATACACTGATGTTTGTGTGCCCGGTGTGGATGAGGCACGAGCAGCTCCTGATGCTGCAGAGTGCTTGGAACAGTGGCTGTGAATTATCTGCGCCTCATATTGATGGGATATTTCTGGAGCATAAAGATAATAATTAAAGTGTCACTTTTTTTTAGTTGCATTCCATATGAAGATCTGCTCAATATTTTATAAGTTGTATTTAGCTTCACTGGTGCCAGTAGAGAGAATTCATTTCGGGAGCAGACTAGATGAGAAGCTGCTATATTTTTAAAGAAGCTCCCAGTACAGGCAGGCTCCAGCAATCCCAGCTGGCATGTGCCTGGAATGCTGCATGCCTTTGGTGTTGGCAAATGTTATAAAGAACACAGATTCCATGCAGAATAAAGGTCTGTCCTTCCTCCTGCCCCGTGCAGGAGCTGGCCAAAGCACACGGCCCCAGAGCAGGACCTCACAGCAAGGTGTTTCAGAGCCAGGCATCCTGAGTAAAGGGAGTTTCTCCCTGGAACAGTCAGAGCAATTGATGCTCTGGGTAAGCAGAGCAGCTCCTCAGAGTTTGTGCCTCCAGGCCAAAAAAGAGGGCGTGGGAGGAGGACGAGCAGGCAGAAGGGAGGTGAAGGCCTTGCCCGAGGGCTGTCTCGTGGGAAGGATGCTCCTCCTGCAAGGTCAGGTCTGTAGTGGTGCTCGGACATGAGATACAAACATGTCCTTAGGCTCCAGCAGTTCCCTGACCCGGAGCAGAGGGCAGCTGGCAGAAGTGCTGTGGTGACACAGAAGGGGCCAGCTGTCCCCCGGCAGAGGAGCAGGCGTCAGGAGCGCGTGGTCAGCCGTGCTCCGCAGCACCTGGCGTGAGGAATCCACCCACGGAGCCGACTTTGGCCAGCCCCTGGTCCAGATCACCTCCCCTGCCCCAAAAGAACCTCACGTGCGTGATGGAAGAGGTTTTTACAAACCTACAGAGCCCAGAAGGAGAGAATTATTGTATGAGTAATAATAAGCACTTAAATAGCACTTGACAATTTGATTGATACAAACATTAACAGATTAACTCCTGCAGGACCTGGTGATGGATCTGTGTTTCCCTGTATCGCAGTTGGAGAAACTGAGGTATAGAGGCAGATTAATTTCCTTGCTGACCCATGGTGTGTTGCTGGCAAAGGCAGAATTAGAATTAGAGACTTCTTAATGACCAATTAGCAAAATTATGAAACAAAAGAGCGATAGCTCCACCAGCAACCCCCAGGATCAGCACGAGAGGACACTGCGTAGCCTCAGTATCCTATACCCACGTAGTAATTTTAGTCAAGAGTTCATAATTGTATCTAGAAATAAGGACTATTTTTATCATGTGTCTTGCCTTGCATTTATCCAGTTCTCTATTTCACGTCTGCAGATTCTGGCTTTGCAGATATTTATCTATATTTAGATGCATGCAAATACAGCTTTAGCAGTAGAACCATAAAATACAGCCATCCATAAACTAACTGGGATATATGACTCTCCCTACTTATTGGCACTGCACTTTTGGGTATGTACATTAAATATGTGTCTACTTTACTACCTGGAGAACACAAAATGAGTGAAATCCAGCTATTTGCCTATTACTCTTTGACTGAAAAATTGTGTATGTTTATAGTTGAGATAGATACACGGTTCCTGCTGGGCTGCAGTGGAGGCAAGGCGTTATTGATGACTTTGGGATGAGGGCAATGCTCACAAGGAGGGGGCCCTGCGTGACTTACGGGGCTCAGCCCAGACTAATGCCAATAAATCGTTTGTGTCACGCCACGTCTCGGAGTATTTTGGGTGTGCCGCATATTTTACAGGCAAACTATTTCAGAAAGGTGTTAGAGACTTCAATAAATGATTTGTACCATTTTTCATAGACTTCTCCATGTGAAGGCAGACTGACAGTTACCAATACCAAGTGGTACAAATAAGATTTTAGAAACCTTTACTTATTCAAAGTATGACCTTTGTATATATAATAATGGGAAGATTTTAAGATCAAACATATCTCCAACTTCCTAGGTGTAAAGTGCTTTCCTCATTGATAAAATACTAACATCCTTATTCTGTTCTTAGTGAGCTGCAATAGTACTTGGTGGCTGATATCCTGTCACCAGTGCCTGGATGCTGTTCTGTGCCTCACCTCAAAATTGGGCTTTGTGGATGAAATTTTAGCAGAAGTTAGGGATGTTTGAAGTGAAAGGGATGGAGGAGGGTGAGACTGCAAAGAGTGCTGTGTCCACACACGAGCACCTGCAGCCAGCCCCTCTGATGGCAGCACAGGGCACTCAGGACTTGATCAGGGATGTGGAAAACATCCTGATACATGTCAGCTAGCACGAGTTGATGAGAGAAAATCCTAAATTTCCGAGGCACTGACCTTACTTTTTGACTGCTCGTACCCACCCTGGTGGCCTCGTGCCACAGGTCCTCCTCAGCTCCCCACAGAGCCAGCCTGGCGTGGCGCGGGGCAGGAAGGTGTTTCCAGCACGGGGGCTGATTTAGTTGCAATTTAGAAATGAGGGTATTCCCGACAAATCAGCTAGTGCTGTAAGACAGGAATTCCAATACAGGCCCAGGAGCCTCGTTGCAGTGCTTGGAGGAGGCCGAGGCACCGGGGCAGAGTGCCGAGAGCCCTCTGCTGCCCCTGCCCGGGTCAGTCCCTGCAGGGCTCCGAGCCCGGCCCCATGGCCCAGCAATTCCATGGAATCAACTCCAGAGCCCCTGGAGAGGGACTCTGGCCCTCGGTGTGCCCGTGTCCAGCCCAGCTGGGACATCAGCAGCCCAGCATTTGGAGCATAATAATAATTCTGCAGATCAAAGCAGCTCTTCTTCAGACAATTACAGTAAAATTGAAGCTCTCCTCCAAGAGGAACGCGTACCCTTGTTGTGGTTTCCCTTTTTTGCTCTCCTTTTCTTTCTTTCTGTTCCCCCCCCTTCCCTTTTTTTTTATCCTTTATGAGCAAATTGCTTTTTCAGGGCTATAGAAAGAACCGATTGGAAGCTGAAATCCTCCCTCTCTGCCCAGGGGTGGGATTCCCAGGGTTAGACATGTAACATCTGAAGGGTGATTTTTTTTAAAATTGATATCCGAGAATAAAAGAGAGAATAGTAGGAGAAGCTGATCAGGAATGAATAAAGTCTCCTTTTAAGCTGAAATAACCTTCCCCCCCCCCTCCCCAATTTTCCCTCCAGAAAAGCCGGACTGTAATTGCTTGCAATCACTCGGCACAAATTGTCTGTGCGTATTTGCTTTTTAATTTTGTATAATCTGGTCCATTTCGCTCTCTCTGCCTTTGAGCTTAACCTCTCTCTTTCTCTCCCTCCTTTTCTCCCTTGCATGCCTTCCCTTTCTCTCTTGCTTTAATTCTTCGATGCTGCTAAAAAAAAAAAAATTATTACTAATTCACAATGATCTTTGATGGCTTTTACTGAGGAAAAGGCACTCAGGAAAAAAAAAAGAAACTGAGTGGACATGTGCTGCAACTGGTGAGATTTCCGTGTTATCTTTGAAGTGTTTGTTAATTTGTCTGTTTATTTCATTTCTGTTTCCTTAAGACTCAGCAAGCGGGTTTAGTCCCCCCGTGGGACGCCGTTCCCCGCTCTCCGGGCAGGACGCGCGGAGGCCGGGCTGCGACCCCGCCGTGGCATCGCTGCTCCTCCGTCGGGGAGCCCCAGGCACCATCAGGGTCTCCTGCAGCTGAACGTGGGGCTGCGTAAATAACGTTTGAGACGGAAATGACGACTTCTGAGGTGCTTAGAATTTGAGGTTCTCATTCAGATTTTGCACTAAAATTTTCTTCAAGCAGATACCTGTGAGCCGCTCTCTCAAGGTTTGGCCCAATGTTGGAGTAGAAGCCTAGTTGAAGTTCAGAAAAAACATTTTGTGTGCTGGAAGATGATAACAGAGGTCCTGGTAATGAGAAAATGCAGAGATACCATCTGTCAGAGTAGCTTCTCATTACTAATGCTTTAAACATTTAAAGATGAGTCCATATAGCCTGGTGGTCTGTCAGCACCAGGGAGGGGATCGAAAGGCTGAAGACTTTGACCTCACTGCAGTTTTTTGATTTTATTTTTTAAGCAACCCCTGGCTTTGGCAGCTCCCTCTCCAGGCCTGGGGCAGCTGGGTTGTCCTGCTCTGTCACTGCAGGCCCCAGCACCCAGAGGGGACCTGCCCTGGGGACCCTCAACCATCGGCGCCTCTTCTCTTCCTCTTCCTGCCCGCGCTGTGGCTGCCCAAAGCACGGCACAGTCCTGGCTCTGTGCATGTGGTCCTGCTGCCTGGCAGCGCCTGAGAACTCCTGGAGTCTCTCCGAGATTTCTGGGGATGATTTGCTGCAATATCTTATTGTATCTTTTATTTGGGAAGTCTTGGTTCAGTGTTCAGCTGCTGCGTTCTGGGGCTTTTCCCTGCCCTGTTGTTCAGGATATATTTGGTTTGGGTTTTTTTTTCTCATTCTGACAGTGAAAAATGTTTTAAAAACAAAACCCAATGAAAATTAATGTAGTAATATGTATTTTCTTGTAACTTGGGATATTTCCTTGCCATTTCCAGAAGCAGTGCTTTCACCCCTCTCGGATTCTGCTGGTAGTTTGTTTGTTACAAATGCTCTGAATTGTTTGCTTCAAAGGAAGCATTAAGCCTTTATTTTCTTTTTAAAGAACTTCGAATGAGTAGTTCTAATCATGAGCAGAGATATTTGTACGAACAGTCCCCAGATCTCCCAGAACAATTTTGTGAAGATCCCCACACGCTTCCCCCATGTCACCGGAGGGTGGGGGCTCCAGACCTGTCTGAAATCCTGGTGCTGTTCCACTGGGTCCTACTTTCTGCAGCTGAGAATTGAACTTCCTATTTGGAGTCATTCTGTGCTGGGATGCTGCTCAGTATCTGGTTTCTCTTGAAATTTCTCCCACAGGTAATATTTTTTTTTTTAAACTCATAATACCTTGAAAGGGAAAAGAGAGCAAGCCCATGGCTGCATAGAGAAAGCTGAAAGGGTCTGGATTCCATTCTTCAAGCTCAGGAGGGATCAAGGGGCTGGCAGGCACTGGCCTTCAATCTAAACAAGAAAAGAAAATTAAAAACAAAGAAAAATAAGGAAAGGCAGCTTTACCCTCAAAACAAATAGTTGCTAATTCCCAGCAAACAAACCTATAGGAAAAACCCAAGCAGTTTCAGAAGGAAAATTCCATGTATATTTCTCTTGATGCGTTTTAGGTTTGTTTGTAACAGATTTATAATCCTGTATTATTCAGCTTTTCATTTGAAATTCCAATGAGCTGTTTGAATGGTCTGGTGCAGGCTAGGAAGTAAAGAGCATAAAATAGTCCCATTGACTTATGATTTTCTGCTGACTTTTTCATTGTCATCCCATATCTTCATTCTCTGTCATCAGAGCGTTCCGGGAATGTCCTCTGTTGCCTGTCTGATAGCGCTTTGGAATATAGGAAATGGGATGAATTGCAGATGACTCAATAATTTATTCAGATGTGGTCTGTCATCTCTGGGCAGGCTTCAAGCGCACGTGGAGAGTGGGTGGGAGATTTTATACGAGTTTTCTTCCGACTTCCTTCCCATTTTCCTTTGACTCCTGGTGCCTTCCTTAGCAGCAGAGCCTGGTCCTGGAGGTTTCAGGTGTGGCCAGAAGGGGCTGCAAAGATGGGAATGGCTGATCAAAGCAGCACCTTGTCTGTGTTACATCTCAGCAGTGAATGCCACAGCTCCTGGCACGACACAGGAAGCAGTTTCTGTCAGTTGAATTTTTTTTCTGGATTGACCTTATGCTTTTAAAGAAGATCTTGGTGGGAAGAGCAGGACCTCTGTGCTGGACCACAGGGTTTGAGAGTGGCGAGCCCCCGTTTTAGCTGGTTGAGGGTGAAGGTGGTGTGTTCACCCCTGTGTGAGATTTCTGATAACTGTGTGTTTGGACCTTTTTGTTCCCCTGAGCTGTCTCTTCACAAAAGATATTTCAGGGTCTTTCAACCAGTTAGGGAAGTTCATTATATTTTTAATACAATGTGGAAAAAAATTAAAATAATGATTTGATATACAGGCATTGATGAAAGATGTATTTTTAAAGTAGTAAATTAAAATCTCATTAATATTTCAGTGAGAATATTTTGTGCTTATCTGTTTCATCTCTATTTTTGACCTATGGCTTGGAGTTCACAGCATGAAGGAGATGGTGAAATCTGTTCACCATAAAATGTTAATTATAAGTAAATTACAGCACAAACGTTCAATCAGCCACATTAATTCTACATAAAGTGAATTATTGTAGCAGAAAATTTTAAAATGTGACTGAATTTTATAATCTGCATCCTCCATTTTCTACCTTTGCTCTTAGTGCTGTGCTGTTCCTCCCCAGCATGGCTGAGCTCTGTGTGCTGATGAGAAGTGCTTTCTCCTTAGATGATGTTAAAAAATGGAAGAGCACAATTTGATCCAGTTGTTTGCAGCTACTGAATGCCTCTTAAATACAGAAAATTGTCTTTGCCCCGTGAGGAAGTGCAATGGCAGCTGCAGGGTTGGAAAGGCAGGAGCTCTGGGTGCTGGGGCTGGGGCTGGCCCTGCAGCCCGAGCACTCTGACCTGAGCTGGAGTTATCACAGCCCCACGAGTGTTTGCAGGACCCTGCGTTTGGGTTTAATCCTGTATTTGTTTTGACAGCCAAAAGGCACGTGAATCCCCATGTAGTTTTGAAAATGTAGCTGGAGGTCTTGCTGGCTGCCTGACCCCGAGGGGAAAGGCTTCCTTTGAATCCCAGACTGGTCTGTAGTGTCACTGCCTTTGTCAATCCAAATGGTGCTGTGGCATTATAAAATAATTTCTGCCGAGGTGCAGGAACTCCCTTGGAGGGAGGGGAGCAGAAGACGTTCCTGATTTGTTCATGAGAGGTGTGTGTGTGGGTGCAGGAGCTGGAGATCCTGCAGCCCAGTGAGGTAACCCTCAGGGTAAAGTGAGCCACAGGGAAGGGTTAGAGCTCTGATCCCAGGGTCTGGAAAGGAGGGGACCAGGGCAGACTGAATCTCACAGCCATGGCAAGCTGGGGAGTACAGAGTTTGTACCTTGTGCTTTGATGTGTCCTGTCAGCGCTTGAGTTCTTGCAGATGCCATTTGGTGTCTCTGAGCTGTTGTGCCTCCACACCTGAATAATTTCCTGCCAGTGTGAGATGTGGGCTCCAGAAAACGTGTGAGTCACTGAGAGCTGAGCTGTGAAGTGCTGCGGAGGTCTTGGAGGCAATCTCACCATTTATTGGGAAATGGAGGTCTCTTTTGTGGGAAGTGTGACGGGAAAGCAAAATGAAACTCAGACACCTAAACAAAGTAATTTGTGAGCAGGCAATTATTACGAGATGGTTTATTTGCGTGTACGTACAGAATACGTAAAAGAGTCACTGTGGTGTGTGCGTCAGAGCCATGGGACTGAGAGCTGCGACAGCTGGGGACCACCCCCTTGGTGGCACAGGCTGTGTCCGTCCAGGTCTGCTGGGACGTTCTGCATCCTCTGCCTTGACCCTCCAAGCTGTGCTGGCACGTTCTGGGTGCCCAATGTACTCCACACCCCTGTTCCCACAGGCTGGCTGGATGAGAAACCCTCCACCTTGTCCAGCCACAGTGTGATCCCACAGCTCTTTGGGAGAGGTCAGTGTCCCTGTGGGCTCTGCCAGCTTGCTGTGCTGGGTTAGCACCACCTCAAGACAGCCCTCGTGGGGCACAGGCTCTCCTCAAAGGAACAGAGTTCTGGCTGGAATGGGTGCGTGTGAGGGGATGGTGCTCGAGGGACACAAAGTGGAACTGTTGGAACAGGTGTGGCTGAAGACAGGGTGGGAAAATATGAATTATCCCAGGGATCTGAGGGGTCACCAGTGCACTGGAACTGGACCAAGCAGATGTTTCTGAAGTACCTGAGATGTTCTCAATGTTCAGGCATCAAGAGGCACTGTGTTATGAGCAGACCAAGCTCAAAAACAAAGGCTTCTCCTGGCTGCATTCCCCTTTCACAGTTTCTATCAGGCCACTACATAATGAAATGCTTTTAATTTCATTATTTTCGTGTGAAATCAAGGGTTTTGTTAAGTTTCAATCAACTGCCTTCATCAGCTAATAGTAAATACTTATTTGTCTCTTTTTTCCTACTCTCCCGTTCCATACAGTGAGTTGCTGCTGGGGTAAATTGTGCCCCATGTATAAAGGTGGATCTCAGTACAGCCCAAAGGTACCTGGGCAAGCTGTGATCTTCAGGGCGGGTTCATCAGGGTGTGGAAAGAATGAGATGTGATCGGTTGAGGCCCTCAAAATGCACAAGCACAGAGGGGAAGTGAGGCAGGCTGGAAGCTCCAAGCCCTTGTTTTCCAGTAAGCAGTGTGATTGGCAGCAGGAATAAACACGAGCGGGAAGCTTGTGTATCAATCTAATTGTATAATTGCAGGTTGCTTTCTGCCTGGTTTGATGTGCAGATTGTAGTAATGTGGAGTGTCTCTTTGGTAATTTGCTATTAAATCCAACACTAGGAAGTAGTTCAGTGGCTTCCTGGATGGATACCTGGTGTTTGTGATCTCTACCTGCTGCAGCAGGGCCCGTGCCTGCCTTTTCCTTTTTCTCTGATTTTTGATTATATAGTGGTCAAAGTTTTCTCAGCAAGTTGCCAAGGTGAGTTAGACATAAAGGTCAAAATGTGATAACTCATTACCCAGTGTTGTAAAAGTCACTGCCAAGAGCTGAGAGCAATGTTTAATTATTCCCTCTGAACTTGTACAAAGTATTATTTTATATGTGTTGTAATCAGTACACTGGGAACACTGCCTGCCCAAACCTCAGCACTGGCTCTGCTCAGTCAGTCACTGGGCGGGAGGGGAAGGGTGGTGTTCAGTGAAACCCATGCAGGAAAAAATCCTTAGCAAGGGAAAAATGTCAAATAGTGTCTTCGATGATGGATGTAGAACAAAGCCACAAAGGGAGCAAGCTCCTTCCTACTGGGAGAGCAGGAGAAGGCTCCAGCCCTGCCAGGTCCCATGTCCATCTGGCCCATTCCCTTTACCTTGATTACAATTAATCAGCTGCTTTTCTAGCGCAAATACCCGTTTCCTATTCCTCAGAGATGAATTGATTTCTGGCTGACAATGAATTGATTTCTGGCTGATTCCACACCAGAAGTTCATAGCTTTATCTCACAGCACTGCAGGTTGTTACAGAGTGACAAAGATATACTTGTCTGAATTCTTGAAGGATCTTCACAACGATTCTGCTTCTTACCTGCCACTGGGTTCCTGTATGCTGGTGGTTACATCCTTTTCTGGCTTTGTCATGGTTGGAAAACTGCTTAATAATAATAATTAATAATAATAATAACAACAAATAGAGCCAAAGCCATTGTGGCTTGTAGAGACATGGTTTTTATTAGATTCTGCTAAAAACATCAGTTGAAAGGTAATTCCAAGTAGATCTTGCCAGAGCAGGAGGTTTTCCAGTCAGCTGAGTGTCCCCTTGTGCATTTTTTATGCCCTCGTGTGTGCCCCAGTGTTGATGATAGGATCGTGTTTGGTGTGTTGTGTTGCAGATTCATAGTGGACCAACAGGTAACCAGGAATGCTGATTGAAAATCTACAGTATTTCCCTGAATAAAGAGAGTTGGCATCTATTGACCTTTGGCCTTGCTGGAGTTGGCAGAGGCTTTGTGAGGCACTGGTGAGACATCCTGCTCTTGGTGTGACATCTGGGAGTTGGTGGTAGATAAATAACAGACACCTGTAGGAGTCAAAGTTTTCTTCTCTCCCCGAAGTGTTTGCCATGACCTTGGTGCAGCTCCGTCGTGCCTGGCTCAGACACTGGTTGCATCCCCAAAAGTTAACCTCTGAACTCCCCGGGGTTATGCTCAAGCCAAAGATCACCGAGCTTTTAGAGATCAAGAGGATGTCAGTGAGGAGGGACGGCGCGATGAGCCTCAGACACTCATTAGTCCTCGCTGAACGCCTGAAAATAACGAATTTCAGCTTCGTCAACAGCAGTGAAAGACACTTATTGTGTTCAGATTGCCTTGGGATGGCTTCTGCTTGTTGGGGCTGGCAAATGGCATTATCCAAAGGGAAAAGCCCTCGGTGTGGCGTTCCCACGAGGGCGGCTGTGTCCTCACTCCTGCAAACACAAAGCGTTCTTGGCGAGCAGAGTTTAATTAAGAGCCTCCCTGAGACCAGCCCACCCGGGCGTTAGTAGCCGAGAGGGGCCCTGGCACCTGTGTTAGGAACATGCTGGGAAAAAGGCTGGATTTCTGGCAAATGTCATCGCTGCTGCCTCACTTTGTGCGTCCTCACGCACGTTTTTAATACGGCTGCGCTTTGTCTACCTGGAATATGCAAATAGTATTCAAATTAGAGCTCAGCTTTGTGGCTGTCACCACATACCCCCCAGCTTCCCTCTAGCAAGTGACTAATGGGAACATGTGTTCTATCTATTTTTGTAAAGCAGGGGGAAGGAGGGCCAGAGCTGGCAGGGCTGAGCCACTGCCTCCTTGTCCCCAGAGGGAGCAGAGCCTGCAGCAGAGGGTGGGGGTGGTGGGATGGGGCCTGGGGCTGCTCTGCGGACCCCCTGCCTGGGGCAGTGGTGGTGCAGGGCTGTGCGAGGCCCCCAGCCCACTCCCCACACTGTGCCTGCCCAGGTCTCTGCTCAGACAAGCAGCACAGAGTCCAAACTTTGTCCTTGCATAGGCTATTTTCTTCCTTTACCCCATCCCTTTTATTCACAATTATACCCATCCCTGTATTTGTTAGTGTTCCTATGGCAACAGCTCTAACTGCTTGCACAGAATTGTAATGTCAGGAAACTCTTTAATGTTTCTGTGGATGACTTAATATGATTTAGGAGAAATCCACCTCATCCAGTGCTGGGCACTGGCTCTGGGCCCTGGGGGCTTCCCACCACTTAAGGTCTCCGAACCTGCCTCCTCTGTGGAGCAGGACTTTTGCCTTCTATTGATTCTGAAAGTTGGTCAGCAACAAAAACTAAAATAACAGTACACACTCAGCACACGTTTGTTATTCCCAGAGGACTGTAAACCAAAGGCCAAAGGCTCACATATTGCTGAAGCTCCTGGTGGCTCCAGGCTTTTCCAGTCACATATAACAAGTACTTGAGGTAGGGACATCTCATGTCTTGCAGAAACTGTGGCTCATTGTGAAGTAGGAGCCATGGTGGGTGTCACAGTCTGCTCTCCAGATCCGCTGGGGCCGCGGCCACGCTGCTGCTGGAGTCAGCATGACAAGACACCAGCAGGACACCCCTGGCCTGTCTGTGCAGCCAGCAGGTCTAGGGGAGGGTAAGGGGACAAGAAATATCTGAATGCAACTGCAATAAGGATCTGATACTGAGAGACGCAAATTGGTACTTTACAAATACTGGTGGCTCCATAAAACTGTCCTCCCGGGCTGCTCAGGTGCTGTGTTCTGGTGGAGAGGCACGTTGCCACTCTGCCAACAGGGCTGTGCTCGTTCTGGCTGCTCTGCTTTCAGGCAGGAGATGCTTCCAAAGCAGGATGCTGTCCCTGCCTCTCCCTGAGGTACAGATCTCCAAGTCCCAGGGCATGTGTCATTTCTCTCTATCTCCCGTCCTGCTCCATGCAGCCTCAGTGTCCCCACAGAAGGACAGAGCTCCTTGGCCCCATTTGTCAGCTCAAAGTGTGACTGAGGTGTTGCCTTCTGTTTTTAGTAAGACTGTCAGCACTGCTTTCTGCTCTGGATGAGGAGAGGAGGGTGATTTAAGCAGCCAGGATAGGAAAGTCACTCTTCTTAATTAGCACTAATGCAGTGAAGGTTGTTTTCTGGCCCTGGCAGGGGAAATGGTAATTAATATGGCAGGGAGACAGCAGAGAGACAGACGGGGAGTTCAAGGCCGGCGTGTGAGCCTCCGACCCCAGGGCAGTGCTGGCAGGGGCAGAGGGAGACGAAGCAGGTCCCTGTGGGATGGATGGAGCACTGGCCATGTCCCCTGGACCCCTGCCCAGCTCTGCACCACCAGACATGGGGGTCCTTCACCTGTTGTAGCCAGACCAGCCTTTCCCACTCACAGTTTAACTGTTTTGTGTTCTAATGAATAACTTCCTTTGCACCTCCCAGCGCAGCCTTGGGGTCGACTCTTGCTGCTGTCAGTCTGGGCTATCTGTGCCCTCGGGTCACATCAGCAAAGCCAAGACCAGAGGGGAGCAGTGCTCCCATATTCCCACCAGGAAGATCAATGTCTCTTCAGGATACCATGCAGAAATGACAGGTGGACCAAGGGCAAGCAAACGCAGAACATCTGTGTGGTCACGGCGACCTCTGCCATGGATCCGTGTGTGGCTGCAGCTTTTCAGACACTGTGTTCAGCTGTAGGGTGTCTGAGGTAGGGGAGAGGTGGGCGGGGATCCATTATTGTGGGTGGAGTTGTGATGGACAGAAGGTGATTACACAAGGATCTCTGGTGGTTGCACTTGAGTCCCCCTTTGTGCTGCTCCAGTGGCCTTGCACGTCACAGTTGTTGGGGAGTTTGCTCAGGATTGTGGTGCTGAGCTGGAAGGTGCTGTGCTAATTTCTGTCTTGGTGAATTAGCATGTTTTCTTCAGACTATGCGTTCCTCAATGGGTTTTTTGGCATGTTACTTACCCACAAGCTTCTAGCATATTTGTTTGGCACTGTGACATGGATACCTAATGTTATGCCCAAGAGCAATGGAGCATCCTTGATTTGATGTTCTCAGTTTTGTTGGGAAGTAAAACCTGGATGCTACCTGGTGAAAGGGTCTGGAGTTAGTCGTGCAGTTTGTAAAGACATTGAGACTTGTAATTTTAGCTGGGAGAGAAGTCAACCAAACCTCTAATATGAGATTTTCCTGAGTCCCTGGAAGCTTGAAAAAACAGATAAACACATGTACTTACAGGATTCATTCCTTAAATGTTCTAATAAAAATTGTTTAGCTGAGGACTTGACTTCATTAAATGGCCTTGGAATCACCTTTGAAAAGGCAGGCAATATTCAAATAGTGAAGAAAAAGCAGTGAGTGATTGGGGTGGCCAAGGTGTTCATGCACCTGGAGCTGTATTCCTGTAAAGCAGCTTGGGAAACTCCTGCAGGGAAGCATGATCCTGATCAGTGCACCTGTCTGTGTTTAATGGCTGGAGGAGACTCTCTAACAACAAAACCAGTGCCCAGGGCTGGAGGTGGTTTTTCCACCTCAGAAGTGTCACCAAGGAGGTGACTCTGCTCATGTTCCTCAGCTGAGGCATGGAAGACCTGGGCTCAGAGCTGCTCTCTCTGCTTCTCCTCTTCCTTGTGGTGGTAACTCAGACTGAATAAAGCAAATAATTGCATTTTGGATAAGAGTAACCTGTGTGATGTTCACCATGGCTGGGAGCACTTATGTCTCAAGCAAGCAGCAAACACTTCCTTCCCACAGGAAAACATAAGCCTTAGCTCTTATGTGACCCCTCCTGTTCAGGCATTTGGTGGTTGTTTTTGGGGGTGGAATTCAGTTTTTCTTCATTGTGGATGTAGGGGTTTCTCCTGTATTCCAGGGGATTTGTTGGCATATTTTCTGTGCCTGTTCTGGGAGCCAAGGTCTTTCTTCCTAGGAGAGAAACTGAAGGCAGGTGTTTGCTGTGGGGGCGGGCAGGAGGCATCTGCCCCCCTGCCTGGGCAGCCCTGCAAGAAGGGCCTGGTGTCCTGTGTGCCACGGTCCACCAAGGACTGCAGGGACACCAGGAGACTCGTGTCACCTCAGACTGAAGCTGAAGTGAGGTCAGAAAGGTGAAACGGCAGTATTTTATCCAATAAGAAACCCAAGGATTTGGATTTATGCCAGAGCAGCAAGTGCTAAATCATCATATCCCAACCCGGGGATTTATGGCAGAGTTACAAAGATGATAATTTATTTAAGCACTTGTGCTAAGATTTTTTTTTCCCCTGTTGATTCTTATTAGAATGGAATGTTTTACACTTTTTAAAGGGTATCATAGTGAAAGAGGGAACATTTGCAGGGAAATGTTATCCAGAATACATACATTGTTTAAATGAGCTGCTCTCCAGCTTCCAGACACGCAAACGTTTAAAGCAAGAGGCAGCACCTGATGTTTTATTAATCGTACACACATCTGCAAACTTTCAATATCTCATGTTAGTAAATACAAGTAGCAGTTTAGAATCTCTTTTAAGATAAAGCACAGAAAAATATGGATTTTCTCTACAAAGCTGACTTCAGGAACAGGTCGTGGTGTGCCACAGGGATGCTTCCCACAGGGATGTTTCCCCGTGCCATCCATACTCTGCCCCTGCATGCTGGGTGGGATCTGCTCCGTGCCCCATTCCGTCTTGCACTGGTACCACAGATACTTTTTTGAATTGAAAAGTGTTTTCATTGTTGTTTCTTCATCTCAGTTAGTGGGGGAAGGTGTGCTGGCTGGCTCTCAAGGCTTTGCTGTGCAGAGTGTAGGTCGGGATGATGCTCACAGGCAGACGGACAATGAGGAAGGATGGTGGAGCTGTGCACAAGGCTGCGCTCCGATGAGAGATCACAGAATCCCAGAGAGGTTTGTGTTGGAAGGCACCTTAAAGCTCACCTCATTGCAGCCCCCAGCCATGGGCAAGGACACTGCACCAGACACCTCACCTCTGTGAGTTATACTCTGGCCTCAGTCACAAACAGGTGCTGATGTGCAGGTTATGTGCTGACCTGTGACCGTGGGTTATGTTTGTGAAATGCAGAAGCCAAAACTTAAAATAGACATATCCCGGAGTTTAGCAAATTCCTTTAGCTGAGGTAGGCTGCAGTGAGATGCCAACTGCTTCAGGTAGGAGATAGATCCTTGGAGATGGCAGCCAGGGCTGTTATTGAGGGTTGCAAGCAGCACTTCTGTGCTTCCAAGGAGTGATGATCCAGCACAATAATGGCAGTGGAGGAGATTTCCCATTTAGACTGAGTCTACCCGATAGATTGATGTGTTGAATATGAACTTGTACCAGTGAGGCTTCAGGGTTTGTGTACAGATTTAATCCAGTGGCTAAACATTCCTCCTGGCAGCAAACACAACTCATCAGTTACCAAGAGCCAGTGCTGTGAGTTTAGTTGTTTCAAGCTGAATCAGCATGTAGGTAGTACTTCAGTCCTACTGTGCAAGCATCTGATTTTGAGTAAATTATTACAGATTTAATCTTTATTCAGGCCTTTCTGTGTGAGTCAGTGACACATTAAGATTGAAAGGTGGCAGGAAAATGTTGGTTGATTCCTCATCAGTTTGTATGTCTTTCTCTGCCAATTACAGATTCTTCATTGTCTGCCACCAAAAATCACATGAGTAAGAGCATCAGCAGTCTAAAGTGGGCAGTGCTGAAATCAATCTTAATTTCATTTACAACAGCTAGATTTCGTTTGATTGTAAAAGAACTTCACCTGAAACTGGTCTGGTGCTTGTGGCCCTGCCCTGGGGTCTCTGGGCTGGGATCTCTGGCCCCTTCTCTGGGAGTGACTGTGCTGTCATTGTTGGGATGCCGTGGGTGCTCCCTGGCCTTCAGGGCCCTGCTCTGACCCCCTGAGAACCTTGGGTTTCCCTGGCTGAAGCCATGGCTTGTTCAGGGTCCTCTCCCTGGCAGGTTGTTGCTCAGGATTTTCTCTCTGCTTCTATTTTTGATGGTACGTCCAACAATAGGCTCGTGTTCCTCCTCTGTCTGTTCCAGCCTGACACCGTTCAGTGCTGCGACGCCTACGGGGGCTTGAAAAGAGCAGCCCCCTCCTTTCTCCCCCCGTCTTTTTTTTTTGGCTGAGGCCAAATTCCTTCACCCAGGCAGAAAGATTGGCCGCTCTTACCGGCTTTTACTTTTTGAGAGCATTTTCCACCCGGCCACGGCTTCCCTGCGGAGCGAGGCTCCCGCTCCATTCAGGGGAGAAGGGTGCACTTTGCGCATCTGCCTTTTGTTTGGCCGGAGCCTCTGGGACTTGGAGAAGGGGGAGGAATTGATAAAAGCAAAGCATTTTGCCATAAAAAGAACCGAAGAGGGCAATGGAAGGCCATTTGTGTAATTCCCCAGGCTGTGTCTCTCTGAAAGCGAAGGTCTGGCGCAGTCTGCATAACCCGCTGACTTCGGATCTGCCTTTATCCTTTACCACGTGCAATCCGTTCTTGTACAGGAATTAGAGACTAAAGGCAACTTAACCTGTGTTTTTCTTTTTGGTTTTTTTTTTTGCAGCTTTCTTTGGCAATGAAATGGTGGAAGCTGCATTTCAGATCAGACAAGGGGGTGGCTGTGAGCAGGGAAAACCCCCAGCAGTTTCCCACCTGCCAGCCCAGAGCTGCTGTTTCACCGTGTGCACTGGGGAAAGGCCTTGCAGGGCTAAGGGAATTACTGGGTGTAGCCAGGGCTCCCTTTCTGATGGCCCTAACACTGGTTTGTGGTGCTCGGGGTTTGCACGTGGGGTGTGGGTGTCCTGCAGGGCCAGGCAGCTCTGGCTCCATCACAGGACAGCTCAGGGACCCTTTGCACCCGAATACATCAAATTAGCAGGTCTTGCATTTAAAAAAATCACTGTTTTGGAGAGGCTGCCCATATTCTGCTACTTCCACTGCTGAGAAATGAGAGCAGAGGCACCTTCTTGGGGTGTGGTGAGAAACACCTCATTTGTACTATGGTGACAAAGCAACCAAGTCAGTGTGTTTGGAGAAAATCGCTTCCCAGTGCAAAAGGTGTTCTGGAAGCTTCTCTGCTGACGGGGGTCCCCGTGCATGGAGCATTCTGTCCGGGCACCGAGGCTGAGAGCTATCGGCAAAGCACGAGGAGATTAGAGAAGAGCAACAAAAAGGATTAAGGGGCTGAGGGATTGATCTCTGAGGAGAGATTAAAGGAGCTGACTATGTGTAGCCTGGCAGAGAGAGAAGTACAAGGCAGCTTGATAACAGTGTACAGATGTTTGAAGATCCAAATGTGAAGGGGTTGATCCTGCACACCTCACTTCCATAATGCCCCTGCAAAATCAGTGGGCATTGGGTGTTAGTTTTGCAGGCCTGATCCCCAATACCAAACCAAACTTGGTTATGATAATATACACACTTATGTAGGAAGGCTGGTGAAATAATGTGAATAGCAACAAGAAATTTGCAGCACTGATATGCTGAAATTTTAGATTTCTCCTAAAATGGAAGATACCAAATCCTTCAGCCTGCATATTTAATCTGCAGAGGTCACTTGGCAGTGAGGGAAGAGTGATCCTGGCAGTGGAGGGTCTGCATGGGCTCCTCCGCTGGGTTCTGCTTTCTGTACTGCTCCGGATGTGCACGCTGGAGTTCAGGGCCTGCACGAAGCAGAGCAGAAGTGTGCTGCCAGGCTTCCCCTGAGGCTGTCTGCAGGGCAGCAAGGGGTGCAAGGGATGCTTTGGTTTTGGGTTTGTTTGTTTTTAACACATGGCAAGAGTGGCTTTACGATGGTAATAAAACACTGGATAAAAACCCAAGTTTCTGCCAGGGATTATTTGATGTTGGTACTTGGAACTGTGACTTCTGTTTGCAGGTGCAGAAAATGAATGTGACACCTCTCAATCAGGTAGTAAAATGTCATGTTTCTCCTCTTCTTTTTTCCCCAAGATTGTATTTATCTGGCAAAATTCCCAACCGTCACTCTAAAATTAATATTCCCAACTGGGGAAGCTTCCAAGCTACTGCTCACCCTCCTCTGAGCTGGCAGAAAGAATTATATCCCTTCCATGTGCTCAACAAGTCCAGCTATTTCCCTTCATTTCCAAAAGACTCCAACTAAACATAAATCTGTCTGTAGTCCTGACAGCCCCCAGTCATCTGTTTACCAAAATAAACTTTAAGCATATATTGAAAAATAATTTCTATTGAAATATGCATCCCTATGGCATTCGAGCTCAGTATTTAATGCCTTTTTTATGGTTAATAATGCATCAAAAGCATTTCGAGTCTCAAGCTGTCATTACATCACATACATGATGTGCCGGATGTGTTTAATTGACTAAAAAACTTCGAGTCAGTTTTTATTTTAAAAAATACTAATA
This sequence comes from Pyrgilauda ruficollis, assembly GCF_017590135.1. Taxonomy (NCBI): domain Eukaryota; kingdom Metazoa; phylum Chordata; class Aves; order Passeriformes; family Passeridae; genus Pyrgilauda; species Pyrgilauda ruficollis. The sequence continues at coordinate 533,439 of NW_024509988.1, read as the reverse complement.
TATGATTACCAAGTCCTACTTCTCCTGATCTGTGCCTTCCAGTACATTGTCAGCTGGTGGTGGTGCTCACGGCGCACAGAGAGGGAGGCAGGTCACAGGAACAGGAAAAGCTGTTTGTTCAGAGCCTTTTCCTGAAGCAGAGTTTGCTGGGATTGGATTTCTGCAATGGAAAAGCGAGTTAATGCAGTAAAATAATGTTAGACCTGGCACATGCTTAAATGGGAGGACTCTTGTCTGAGAGCAGAGCAGATGGTTCTGCCCCGTGGCAGTGTTTGGCTCCCAGTGGCCAGGCGTTCGTGGCCAGGCCCGTGGTGTCTGCAGCCACACCTGTGCACTGCGGTCATTGTCACCTGCTGCAGTTCCAGGCTGGCAGCCTGGGCCTTTTAGCTATGGCCTTGTGGACAGATCCAATGCACGGGAAGGTTTGCTTTGTTTTTGGGGGGTTTTCATTGTTCAAAGAACCTAAACACAAGTGGAAGGCCCTGCTGCAGTCAAAATCCCCCCGTATGACTGTGATGTTGTTAGCAAACAGATACGTGCTCTTGGAGAAGGACACATTTACTTCATGCCATGTTTGGGCCTTATTTCAGTTCCTTTTTTTAGGTGGTTTACTTGTTCTGTTCTGTAACAAGAAAGTCATAGTCTCCCTTCCCTCTTAGGTCAGTTGTTTTCGCTTATTTTTACTTTTTCTTTTAAGTTTCTGTTAAGCCTTTTAAAATACTTTTTGATTGATTGGTAGAGCTTAAAATCCTGTGATTATATTCCAGTGGAAGCACAGGAAGGAGAGCAGAAGACTCATGTTTTAGGTCTGAGGTGGTCACATTTGTAAGGGTGGCATGAACATGATTTTGGAGAGGTGACTTGGTCGTAAGTGGGAATTATTCTGTTGGTGCAGGTTAAACTGAGTGCTCTGGGGACATCTTTGTCCTCTTCCCCAGTGCAATGTGACGGGGGTTTGAGGTGGATCTGTTGGATCCCCCTGATGCTCGGCTGCCACTGTCACTTGTCCCACTGGCCAGTGCAAGTGCTATCTCTGCCAGCTTGGACCCTCCATGCAGACTGGAACGTGTGTTCCTTTGGGACAGCTCTGTTAGATGGGTGATGTGACACCTTTCAGCTCTATTTCTAAACTCCATATTCCATGTTTTTTAGATCCTCAAATTTTAAATGACAAATGGGATAATTCCCTAAGCTTTTTTTTGGTTTTTCTATTCCTTCTCTACCTGCTCATCTTGGTCCCAGCAGCTGCCTCATTTCCTGGTAAGCATTTGTCATCTCTTAGAGCAGGTGCTGTTCTGTCGTCCCTGCTGTGACACTGCCCTCCCTGGTCCCATGTCCCGGTTCCACAGCGCTCTCTGGGTGCCAGGACAGTTCCTCCAAGCAGCAGCAGGACAGGTTTGCCAGCCCGGGCGGGGTGCAGCCCCCCAGGACAGACACGTGTGCTGTGCCAGGACCACTGCGGTGTGCAGCCGCCCTCCCCTGCCCCCGTGGTGGGACTCTGGCCTCATGTTAATGTTTCCAGGTCAGCTCTGGCAGGGGACTGTGGAGGGCCAGTCACTTAATGAACCCCTCGGGGACCTCCCTCAGTTGCTCACAATTTCTCTCCCCCTCGTCAGGCAGGGAAGCACAGCCCATGCTGTTTCACTCCATCACTTTTTTCCGATGCCTTTTCCGCCTGCTTGCTCCACACAAACAAACCAATTATCAATGAAGACACAAACTGGGGCCTTTTTCCTTGAAAGCTCCTCTAGCCTTGCCCACATTTCACAGGTACACATCAACTTGCATTTCTTTCTGCCCCTTCTCCCTCTGTCTCTGCCTTGCAGGTGCTGAATTGCCTGTTCCCAGTTGCCCACAGTTCATACTTCAGATCCAGACCTGCTATTGATTTGTGCCAAGCCAGTCAGTATACACATGCATGTGCTTGTGTGTGTGGGCTCTTACACGAGCCCAGGAAAGACACCTGGGGTCATTCATTCACTGGAGAATTTCATTGTTTCCTTTGGATGGAAGTGACCTTACCTGCATGCGTTCCAGACAAAAATACCCCCAAAATCATCTGTTCATCCCCAGTTTACATCAGTGAGGCTTTCACATACCATAAAATGGGCATAATACCACTGGACATAGTTGGTTTGTGTGCCCTGCATGCAGGCAAGTTTGTTTTCTGAGGGTGCAGATGTGTCTCTGTCTTCTTGTAACACTAAATGTTTCACGTGGAGTGTGAGATGACAGCTGGGACCATCTGGAGTCTTTGTTCAGTTCTGGAGCCATGCCCTGGTGTTGGTTCTGTACTTTGTGGGTGGAAATATGGTATCATGCATATTTAATATAAGGAAGTAAAATTGATCAAATCTTCCCAAAGTGTATCCGTAGCTGTGCCTTTACCTCACACTGCCTGCCTCTGGCATTCCAGCTTCCCTGTACACCTCAACACACTGATCAACCCCCTAGCACCTCTGTGAGGCTGTGGAATCACCTTGGACAGCTTTAGGTGGCAGAAGTGGGAGGTGACCTGCGGTGAACCAGTAACTTCCTTGGAGCAAAAAGCTGACAGAAAGGGCTCTAAGCTGTGGAGGGTTCTGTCAAGGTATCACGTGTTTGAGGGAAATGTGCTCCGAGTGCTTCTGTGCCACCGGCGTGTGGCATCCCCTCGTGCCCTGTGTGAAAGGATTTATTCCTGCACTCGGGCAAACTGTGTTTCCCCAAGCCAGTGTCTGTTCCTTTGAGGAAAGGCCCTGCTGGTTCATCCCTCGCTCCCACCTCTGACCGTGGGCTGTCTGTGCAAGGGCTTTCTCGGCCCACCCCCAGCTCCCCTGCACGGGCAAGGCTGAGCCCGTGCTGCTGGAGGGGCTCCGGGCAGGGGAGATGGTCCCTGGCTGCAGTGAGCCCAGGCTGTCTGTGCCTGCTGCTGGCTCCTGCTCCTGGGTGCAGACACGGGGGCTGGCGGGTACCAGCCCCATCTCAGGAGCCACACACTCCAGAAACCTCCTTCAGAACAGGCTGCCTAGATAAGAGTCATTCTAGCAGTAGTGAAATTCCTATTTTAATGTAATTTTACAGACCCTGATTCACTGTCCCTTAACTGCAGCTTGTTATTTCTGGCATTAGAGGGTAAAAAAAAAATAGCTTCTGGGCATGTGACACTATTCACAGGCCTTTAATGTCAGAAATAATGATCATGTTAAATTGGAGCTCATTACGACGAAATGAGACCTCATTGAGCCCTCTTTTTGGGGGGTTGTTTAATGATTTTCCTTTTTCTCTCCTTTTTTTCCTTCTAAGTAGCCCTGAATTGGTACACTGGGGGAGAAGCTGGGAGGTTTGGTGGTAAATTTAAATCGCAAGAACTGTATACCTTTAAAATCTATTTAAAAAAAAAAAAAAAAAGAATCCTGATTTTTCTACTGTTCTCCCCAAGTACTCTGGTCCTTTGTTGCATTTTTAGTTATAGAAATTTCTCGCACCTCTTAAGGCCACTAATAATGGTGATATCTAAGGCAACTACAAAACATATTTGGGACTTTATTTCAAGCACTACTTTTCTCATCATGAACATGAGGATCCCATTTTGCAGTCTTTTCTCTGATCACATTCAGAAGGGCGGAAGCTCCTCCTGTGAGAACTGCACTGAAGCAGCTCAGCAGTGTGGATGGAGCTGTGTGAGGCCAGGCAGGTGCCCACACACCCCACCCTCCTCAGGGGCCCTGTGCCACCAGCAGTGCCAGCTCTGGAGCATTTCTGGACCCCTGGCACAGCTGTGTGTCCTGCCAGCCCATGTCCTGTGGGTGGCCTCTCCGCCCCTTGGGGATTTGCTGCTTTTCAGTCCAGATGTGCTGTAGGAGAAAGAGGCTGTAGTTCAGAGGGAAAGTTTTCAATACATTTGTTGGGATAAAACCAATTTCTGCCTGAGGGGTTTTCTTGTATACCTAGGGGTTTTCTTGTCTGAGATGAGTGACAAGTGTTGCTGAAATCAAGAGGTGACGCAAAAACCGGGGGGATATGGGGTGGTGTGATCAGCAGTGGGCTCCAGATACGCTTGGCCTAGCTGCAGCCAACACAGAAAAGGAGAGCTTTAATAAACAATTCAAAAAGAGTGGGTTTGTTTTATGGGTCTTAGAGAAGGCCCGGTTAAAAGAGCAGCACAGGAGAGAACATGAATACAGAAAAGAATTGTGATGGAGGCTGATGCAAAGAAAAGTACAAGGATGGAATTAGCTGCTGGCTACTGAAGGAGAAGTGGTAAGGAATGGATCATAAGGGACTACAAAGAAGGGAGTTAATATATATGGACTAAAAAGGAAGCACCTGTAGATGGTTGCAATGCCACTGTGCTAAACTTGAAAGATTTTTTTTGCCCTGCTCGCAGAGGAATAAGAAGCTGTTAAGTCTAGAGAAAGGATGTTTCCATTCTGTGTGTGACAAGAAATGGGTGTCTAGGCAAGTATTTAAGCAATAAAGATGTTAAGTAAAAGATTTTTAGGGGTGTTAGAGAGAAAGAAAGTCAACAGAAGACAAAAATCTGAGAATGATGGCAGAGAGCTGAAGACGTGAAAGCTGATGGCTGTGATAGTTCCTTCAGTGTCAAGGTATTTGAGAAAGCTGGGAGTGAAAAAGGTTCCTGCAGGGCAGATTAGGACCTCTGCTCCAGCTGAATGGGGTGCTTGATGTGATGAACAAGATAAAGGGATAGACCTCTGAATCCTCACCAAGAGGCAACTGCATCTGTATTTGTGGTTGAGAACATCCCTCCCCTCCTCTTCCATAACACATATATGTGGGTGTTCTATGGGATGTGAGTTTTCTTGCAAGGAATTTTAGGTTATGGAGGACAGAAAAACTGACTGCTGTTGGTGTTTGGTCACTGGGAGAGGGGTGGAGAAGCTGACCTGCCCGCTGCCAAGGTTCTGGGGAGCCCAGGGGCAGCTCCTCGTGGGACTTGGGCAGAGAATCCCTTGTGTTCTGGTGATCCTGCACACTGACAGCTTGAAGCTGTAAGGAACCGTCTGTCTCTCTGCACATGTGCTAAAATGGCCCAGAAATGGGCATGTTTAGGAAAATGACCCCCTGTTCCTGCTCCACTTTGCCTCGGCATTGCTGGTGACACCATGACTGTTATTTAGTTCAGAGAAAACAACACTTGAATTGTGTTTAGCATCTTCCAGTGTAAAGAAAAATCCTGAAGATAATTATTTGTATCCAAATTATTTTCCATTCTTTAGCAGATGTTTTCAGACTTCAAATATGTTGTTTTCTGCAAGTGCTGCATAATAAATTAATTGTTTAATTAGTAATAGATGTGTCACTCTTGGGAGCAAATCCCTTACTTTGAACAAGTAAACCAGACACCCCTTTCATGTTTAATATGTTGGGTTTAAGACTTTTACCTCTTTTAAAATACATGCACTTCCATAGATCAGATAATACCTTAAACTATTGTCAGTGATTATGTGAGATCTCATAACACAGAATGGAGCAAAGTACAGACATTTCTTCACTTTAATCAGCAATAAAAGCAGGAAGAAATTAGAATTTGCTTCCCATCAGTGAATCTCCTGCACATGTTCCACCTACTCTAAGAGGTCCTCATTACCATAGATGTGAAAATCTCAGCTCTGAAAATCTTTGTAACATAATTCATCATGAAAACATCATCTTGTTGTGCAAGGAAATTAAGGCACAGAGAGTCTCATGGAACTGAAAAACTTTTGACCCAAGACTGGCCTTCTTCCTGGGGAACACTGACCCAAGACACTGGCCTTCCTGGTAGGAAACTTTCTTCTTGAGCCAGAAACAGAAGGAGCCATGATGACCACTTCAGCTCCACTGAATAGGAGATTTTTTATGAGGAAAGTTTTGTTTCAAACAAATTTCATATATTTCACGATTTAACTCTTTATGACTACAAAATCCTCAGTATGAGTATCTAGTGATTCTAGAGAACCAATTCAGACAGTATTGACCTTATTTTGAATGGATGCCTTGCTTCTGCCTTGCCAATAGGAATTGTCGCTTTCATCAGAACAGTTTTCCTTATCCGTAGGGTATGGTCCTGGAGAGAAGAAGCCTTCAGGAGAGCTAGATTAGTTTTAGGGATTGCCTTCTCCTAGACAGGAGGTCCAGCAGGATTGCAGAAATGCTGCCCAAGCGTGCTCTGGTCTGGTGACTGGGTGTAGGTGGGTCACAGGTTGGTCTCTGGTCTGGGAGGGCTTTTCCAGCCACAGTGACTCTGGGATTCTGATACAGGTGCAGAGGAACATGAAAGACAATCTGGGGCTGCTGTTGGATGTGTCTGCATGTGCTGAGGAACCTGTGGCTGTGTCCACAGCAGCACTTGAGCATATCTGAGACTTGAACTGTGCTTTGGGAAACACTGGCCTCAAGAGAAGGCTGTGGTGAGAGTGTGAGGTGGTACGTCACAGCATAAAGGTTCAGCCTGGCAATGTCCTGCTTGAATGACAGTGTTTGTGACACAGCAAGTTTTAATAGTTAAATGTGTTGGTAAAAAGAGGAGGAGAGAGAATCAGGAAAATGTTGAAGTTTTAAGGAGCAGTTCAGAATTTACTAAGTGTAAAGGAATCCCGAGAATCCTGAGTCCCTCCAGTGCTGTCAGCTTTGCACTGCTGTCCCTAGTTCTTGGTGACCCAGCCCAGCACAACACTGCCTCTTTGGCCAGCTCCACAGGGACACTTGGCTGTGGTGGGGTTTGCAGGCTGTACAGCTACCTGCTGCAAGGAGGTAGGAAACATAAAAGTTATTGAACCAAAGCCGAGTTTGCATGAAACGTCCCCTTGACTGGTGTTACCCTGGGCTGGGTGTTCGCAGGTGACCGGCGTGTGACAGTGTTTTTTCCAGCACTCTCCCCTGGCACACCCCTCTCCCTGAGCTTTGTTATCTCTCCAAATTGTTAGCAGAAAAGATAGATGTATGCAAGGCGCTTTCACTGAGCCCAAGCTGGAACAGCTGTCAGAGATGCAATCCCACTTAGTTGGTCTTCATAAAATGCGTGAGGCATTTTTAAGAGTCTGGATAAAGGGTAAAGGCAAACTGCGCCCATTTAGCAGGAGGCAGCATGTGACAGCTGACAAAGTGACAGTGGGCCCCTGAACAGCCCATGTCACTCTTCAGCAGGAGGCCCTGAAATGCCCATTTTAATTTAAATGTTATTTTCAAATAAAATTGCCACTTTGGGATAATTGCTTCGTACTGTGTAACTTTGAGAACACCGTACCGAGCAAAGTGGGTGCAGCTTTCCTTATTGTTGTTCTTATTTGTTATTGTGTGGCGCCATATGGGGCTGCAGCCCCGTGCTCTAGGTGGTCCCCAGCTCTGCCTGCTGCACAAATCAGCCTTTTGTTCTGGGAGCCATTGTTTTAAAAAACAGAACAACACACGGCCCCCCACCCCCCTCCCCAAGCCCCACGCAAGGTAAGGGCCGGGAACTGGGGTGATCTCAGCCACAAGCATTGTTTGGGGGCTGTTGGCGCAGTTTGCTGGTGACCACATCCACACTGACAGGCACGATACAAACGCTTGTTTTCCTTTGTGCAGAGTGACTTGGGAGTCTTTTCATCTGAAAGCTCCACTAACTATTCACTTTCCCCTTTCTTTTGGCCTCTAGAGCCTCCTGGGAAGGCACAACAAAAAAGCAAAGCGTTCTGCAAATGAAATCAGTGTGTTTACAAATTCTGATTATTTAAATATTCCCCTCATTTGGAGAGGAAAGTGTCACCGATGGTTGCAATGGGTGCGTAGGGTTCTTTTCCTTGTGTTTTGGTTTTTGATACCCTGAGGCTCGGGATGTCCTGGTAATGGAGTGGAGAGGTCAGGAGAGTGGCGGTGAGAGCCTCCATCTAATTCACACCTTGGCACCAGCACGCTGGGGCTGACACGTCCAATTTGCGGTGGCACTGTGTGACAGGTGTCAGCACTCGGCAGTCGCACAGGAGCACACACGGCTGCGGAGTCGGGAGAGAGGGGATGATTGAACATTCTGCAAATGAGACACCCAGGGAAAGAAAAACACACGCGCACCCGCACACCCGCACACAACAATTCCGCAGGAAATCTGGGCTAATTAACGCCTGCTGTTGCCTGATGCGTGGCACGGCCCCTCAAGGACTCCTTGCCATCCGAGAGTTGAAAACATGTCAGGAGGCTCTTCTTTTCTCTTGCATGAAGAATATTATGACATGTTAGTGCTAAAAAAAGTTATGATAACTTTCTGAGTTTTCATAGCAAGTTGTGAAACTACTTAAAGTTCAGCGTTACCAGCTGCATCCCTTCCCTTCCCATCTTGTGTCCCAATCAGGTCACCTGGCCAGACACACCTCCTGAAATCCGACCTTCTCCTGGATACATGGCTGTGTCCTGTGCTTCCCTGTTGGCCTGCAGGACAGGGTCTTTGCCTTCCATGCCGATGGCAGAAATGATCCTTTCAAATTTGCTGTTGGTACCATTGGCTGTGGAAGCATCATTGACTTTTGGGACTGGCTTCCCCAGATGACCAGTAGCCAGATGCCAGGTGTTGCCGTCTCCAGCCAGGGAGACAAATGCTGTCGAAATTTGGGGCACTCTCAGTGCCTCGTGCTGGGTTCAACCCCAATTGGTGCATCTGGGAATGTGTGCTGGGAGCAGCACCATTTGCAGCTGAGAAAAATTTGCTGGAGAAGAGCAGGGGTGTTTTCATGGTTCTCCTAAAATTCGGGTGGTGATGGGGAAGAAGCAATTCCCAGGTACGTGTTGATACAGCACAGCCCTGGCCTGGCTGCCCAGGGTTCTGGAGAGGCTTGGGTTGCATCTGGTGTGTCTGTGGCTGTGAGGGGCACAGCCCATGCCAGCCACCCCTAATGACCTTTGCATTAGTGTCAGAGAGGAAGATTCCCAGACCTTAAATTCCTAAAGAATGTGAGAAATGCAGCTTGATCCTAACTCTCCATCCTATGGCCTTCCCATCCATGGCATCTGTCATGGTACAGCTCTGTGGCTTTGTGCTTCCCTGGGACTGAATTCTAGAATGTTTTAGCAGCGGGGGACTGCGATACTTGAAATTTGTCTGAAGTGGGAGGATCCCATCATCTGGGGAAGCAGCTCTGTACAATGCTGCAAATCAACGGGACACAGGCTTGTCCTGCTGAGAAAGTCAGTAGAGCCAAAACTGAATTTAAAGGAAGCTTTTATTATTGTTATTATTTTTATTATTATTATTCATGTCAGGGCTCCATTGGGAAAACCTTTATCTGCATTAAAACACACATAAGAAGAGGAAAGAAGAAAAGGCCAAGAAGAGGGTGTACTACAAAGCATCCCTTTGAGCTCAGTTCCACGCCTCTGTAAAGTTCATTGCCAGACTCTTTGCAGGGAGAGATTTTGGGTTCAAGGTTGAGCTGGAGACATTTCCTGGCAGAATGTATATCCCCTGATCACACCTTTAGGAGATTATCCCATCATTAAATATTTGTAGGATAACAGGAGAAGCCTAATTTAGTTTTTGTTTCTTTTTCTCTGTGGTTTAATCACAGATGAAAGAGACTAATAGCACTACAGAGCTTTCTGGTGATCAAAGGCCAATCAATCCTCTTTGTGGAGTAATTAACTATTTGCTAAACTTGCAGAATTGATTTCCATTTAGGGCTAAGAGAGAGGGTTTTAAATGAAGACCGATTTACCAGGCATGAGGAGGGAATCTCAGCACTGATGCCAGGAGATACTCAGAGTGATGAATTGGAGCCTGCTAATTGGAGGATGAAAAATACAGCTGGAATCTGGCCCCGTTTGCTCCTACTTTGTGGAAGACAGGAAAAGGGAAATCAGGCTGAGAACCTGACAGATGGCTTTGTGCAGCAGCAGCAGGAGAGTGCAGTGTGGTTGGAGCAGCGTCCAACTGGCTGAAGAAACATGGATGGAGCCAGCACAGGACTGGGTTGCAGTGAATCCATCATCCAGGTAGATGTTCCATCAAGGAATGATTCTGGCTGCTCAGGCACAGCTTTGGCCTGGTTGCAACCGCACTACTTCCCTCAGTACAAAATCAGGCAGCTTTGTATGGCTGCAGCTTCAGTTTGCCAAGAAGTTTTTAGCACCATGGATTAAATAATGGTTTTTTGAAAAGCTGAGGGATAGAACATCCTTTGGCACTCAGAGTGGATACGGGGAGTGCTCTGTGTTCATAAGTGCTGCAGCCTTGGAAGGATGATCAGGTTGCTGGGCCTTACCCGGGAGTGTCCAAAGGGGCAGCTCAGTTATCAGGCAGTCCGACTGTTTATGGATATGAGGCATCTCCTACCAGCAGAGGAACTAAAAAGTTTGTAATTCATAATCCACGATAGTAAGTAGGACGAAGAAATGCAGTAGTAGCTTGTAAACTGTGAGTGGCACAGGAAAAATGGTTGGGGAACAATTAGAAGAAGCAAGTGAGGTATTCACCAAACAGAGAAAGTTAAACCGAAGACAAATTGGTCCCTTTTCTTAGAGCACAGAATTAACTCATGGAATTTATTGCACAGGATACTGTGGAGGACAGAGGAATAAATGAGTTCAAGACAGATGAAATTTGTGGGGAAGAGGTTCATTGGTGGGTACTGAACACAGGAGCTGGATGAAATACCAGCTGGGGAGTCCCTGAGGAGCTGCCCATGTGCCCATGTTCTCTGGCCGTGGCTGGAGACAGGACCCTGGCTTTCAGCTGGACCCAGCGTGCTGGTTCTCAGTCCCCAGCCTGTGGTGTTTGGAGCCCTGCATTGTCAGGGCATGGGACAGAAGCACTGGGAAGTCCCAGGCAGGTAACTTCTGGGTTTGGGGGATTTTTGTACAGCTCTCAGAACCCTAGACCTTCCAGGATCACCTCCTGGCTCTCAGAGTAAGTCCAAACATTCCCTGAGAAAAAAACAAATTAGAGGAAACACTGTAAATCTGATCTTGCTCCATCCAGTTGGGGCACAGATCTGATGTTGCTGTACCAAGGAGAAATTTGGCTCCTGTGTCACAAGATCTGTAGGAGCCCATGTGCAGCGGCAGCTGGGCGGGCGTTGTTGCAGTGCTGGTGTCGAGATGATTGTATTTGCTTGTCATAAATTGAATTCGCCTATTAGAGAGCTAAGACTTGATTTTTTTCATTAACACACAAAGCTGGAAGGGAAAGTTTCTTCTGAGGTCCCTCCAGACCTCTTTAAGCAGGGGTATAATTATTCTCTGTTGAGAAAGAGCAAAAGGAATTCCAGAGCTGTTTAAACAATTAGGAGCGGAGTTGTGCCTCCTGGCGCTGCCCGGCGGCCTGGGCGGCCTCGCTGCAGGGTAATTGCGTTAGGGACCCTGCACTGCCTGAAAATCAATTCTGTTGGGCCAGCGTGTTTGTTGGGAAATCCACTCAGGCAATTGAGGAGTCCATTAGGCTGCGGGCCCCGCGCGTGACCTCCCCGGGATTGGGGTTGACACTTGAACGAAGGCGTTTGTCCAGTAAAGGACAGTGCTACCAGCAGACTCTTATCTCCCCTAAATTGGATTACTCAGATCTGCTTGTTCTCTTTAAAGATAGCCGCTTCAGGTTTTTTCCCCCTCTCTTCCTGTCTGTCTGAGACAGTTACCTGTGATTGCTGTTCACATCCCCTCCTCGGCTGTGGCCAGGCTGTTACTGTCTGGTAGTGCCCTGTGGGCTGGCCGGCATCAGGGACTCTGTTCTTCCAGCCCTTCCCCAGCAGCAGGCTCTTCACAGAATCCCAGTCTGCTCTGCGTTCGAAGGGACCTGAAAGCTCACCCAGCCCCACCCCTGCCATGGCAGGGACACCTCACACTATCCCAGGTTGCTCCAAGCCCCCTCCAGCCCAGCCTTGGACACTTGCAGGGATCCAGGGGCAGCCACAGCTGCTCTGGGCACCTGTGCCAGGGCCTCAGCACTCTGTGAGTAAAGAAAATAAGGGGTGATAACACAAGACTTACCTTGAACTGCTCAACCCATAACATGTACAGAAAATCCCAGCAGTCTTGAACAGTTTTACATGGGTAACTTCCACTTTGTGTTTTTAACTCCAGGAACAGCTGTTAGTGGACTCTTACTGTGATTAAACTCAAACATCTTCTGGCAGAGCAGGTTATCATCTTATTCTGTGTTCTAGTGCAGAAGATACTGTATGAGGATACGAAACAGAAATGTTTTCTTGCTTTTCTCCAAAAGTGTGGAGGGAAAAATGAAAAATAAGGCTGAGAAAGAAATGACTAGTCTGAAAGAGAATTTTTTTGTGTGCATTTTGTAAGTTACGTCTGAGAAAAGAAGGGAAGGAGGAGAGGGGTAGGAAAGGGGTTGGGGTGAGTGATGTGTTAGTACATTTTGTCAGTAAGCAAAGATCCTTAACAGTGATCTTGCAGTGGGCAGGGACCAGCGGGATGGGTGTATGGACACTGTATAACTGGAGAGAACACCATTACAATGGGAAAACCTCTTTGAACAAGCATGTGGAGGAGCTGAGATGAAAATGCACTGGACATGATGATCAAGTTGAACTTTTTTGGTGCTGACAAAGCGTTTTCAAATCAGTTTGATAATATCTATGATTGGGAAAGATATACTGAGATAGGAAAAAAAAATCCAAGTCTTCTCTGTGTATGCAGAATCTCTGTTGCAGCTCCAGTGGGAGTCAAAGTTCTTGCTTAGCATACAAAGGCTTACGAGTTTTATAGTGTTCAGACTCTTAATCTACAGAGCGTAATTTAATCCTCTTTTATCTGGCTGCACCACAAAGCCCCAGTTGTAAATAAATCCTATGGTGATGTGGATGCAGCTGCTGCTTCCTCACCTGCACCCGGTAAATATTTCTGCAGAACAGATGAAATTAGGTGGTAAACCTGAAACATAAGGAGTGAGGTGTGCAGAGGGGCAGGCTGGACGCAGCGGAGCTTAAACACAAGTGATGGCTCTGAGTGGCTGCTCAGCCGCCTGCCGATAGCAATGATTTTCTGTTTTCCTGAGACCTGCTGCTTTGCCCTCCGCTCCTCAGGGCTGTGCAGGACTGGGAGAGCACAGGAGTCCTCCAGACTGGCTTTACAAACGTTACCAGCTGGGAGATGGGGTCAAATGGAAGGTGAATGAATTTGTGCTGTGTGAAGCACGGCCCTTGTGTAACGCCCAGCCCGCCGTGTCCACGTTGGATGCCAGACCCCTGTGTTGTCACCTCCAGGTCGAGCACTGGTGCTCACCTCTGTGGGAAAGCTTTATTTGCATATTAAAATGATCAACATGCTTGACTAGGGAATACTTTTTTTCATCCTTTTTTTGGCACTATTGTCATGGCAATGACAGTTTTCCATAGTGCTGAGATACATGCAATTAGGATAACTCCATAGTTCCTAAAATAACTCTTCCCAGGTACAGAGAAGAAACTTCCATTCAACAGGCAGTAAACTGGCTTTCTTGGATGAGGGTCATGGCTGAAGTGGGCTGGAAATCAGAGTCCAGGCTGGAGCCAGCATTTAGGAGTGAACTGGAGGTGCTGGCCTGGAGAGTGTGCAGCTGCATGTGTAAGTGGAAGTTTTCATGCCAGGAAATTGCTCCCAGATCTCTGCTACTGTACCTGGGCAGGTTTCTACTGAGCTCAGTGGAGCCCTGGAAACTGCTGAGGTAGCATATATTGCCTGGTGGGTTGGAGCTGGGCTTTGGGTGAGACTAAGTCTGATTATGTGTGAGATCACACACATCATCTTTGTTCCCTCCAAGTGGCAAGCCAGCTCACATAACTTCAGATTCACATCTCCTCAAAGCTTCAGAAAGCAAATGTTAAAGAAAAAATAAGACAGAAAAATGGCATTTTCTTTCAAAAGTGTTCCAAAGAGGTTGTATCCATCATTGGGGAAGAAAGGGGACTTGGGGCAGTGAGAGGGAGATTCAAACAACAGCGCTGATGCACGAATATTTTGTTGAGCACTTGATCTCCAGAAGCTTCTGTTGTGGGTGCATTACATCATGTCTTTGTCTGCTGTCCTTGATTTACCTCGGTGTCCTTGCCTGGTGTTCCAGCCGTGGCCCACGCTGACCCGGCTCCACGGGAAGGATAAGCTATTCCTCCCCAGACAGCGATCCCCCTCTGCCCGCGTGCCGTGCGGCTCTTCTAATGACATCCTCAGTACCAGCCAAAGATGAATAATAAAAACTGCTGCCATTGCTCCCAGAAGGGCCTTCCGAGGAGGTTTGTTTCAGAATAATGAGTATGGAAATTCTGCATCCATAATGAACTGCAAGCAGTCTTCCAACTCACTCGTGCCGAAAATTCACACTTGCCTTTCCCATAACTTGTCACTTTTCTTTTATTATTATTGTTCAATATGTAAACAAGGCCAAGAAACTCTTTGTTCCTTTGTGCCTCCTTACATTTGTCCATTAATCCCAGTCTCCCTCCCCTCCCCCCTACACAGGCAGGATTACACAAAGCAAAAGTCATTAATTTTTATCTCTGACTATCTGTGGGCTTTTTAATGTGGCCTGGCTTGCTTATGCACCAGCAATTACATGTCATAAGTGCTTGTAGATGCTGAAGCAGTATCGCGGGCTGATGAATCACTGCCTTCCCCTCTGATTAGTATGCGAGGGGCTGTGCTCTTCTTTGAGCAGCTGGCATGCCAATGAGGATCTGGCTCTGCTGGTCAAGGCATCTGGACATGAATTCAATATGGATTGCTTTAATTAAATGGCTAAGCACACAAGGAGCTGAGGAACAACTCCATCATTGAGTGAAACTTGAAAATAAAGTCGACGTGAGAGCGTAGGTAGTAGGAATTGTGTAAACACCTGTTGGCTCTCTGGTGAACCTGCGGGTTCCTGCTTCCTTAATGAAGCTCCTGCAAGTGGCCGAAAATTCTTCCTCGTTTGTTCCTCAGATAAATCTCATTTCTAAAATTAGGTTTAATCCTCAGAAGTTTAGAAATAGGTGAACTTGGTTGCATTTCTCTGCTCTTTATAGAAATTGTTGTTCTTTTTAAAAAGTCAGGTTGTTGCAATTTGTAGAAGCAGGTGTTTTAAGGAGGGATTGGGCAGCTGTATGTGGTGCCAGTGGGACGTGGAAAGTAGCAAAACATTTCTGAATATGCCAGGGTAGAGCAGTAAGAGATGAGGGAGAAAAGCACTGCAAAAGACTTCCTGTGCTCACTTTGAAAGTCTGAATTAGACCAACTGAAATAAATACTGAGGGTATATTTCCTCCAGCTCGGTATCAGTCTTCACAAAATGGAACCATGAAGCCTGTTCATTGCTTTTAGATTTTTCTGTTCAGTTATAGTCTTGATTTCTGCTCTACAAATTCCTGTACTGGACATTGAAGCATTGAGTCTCACTGCAAGATTCCAAGTTCATTTAAACTGTTGAGTTTATTGACTAAAGTGTTATCAATAAAAATGAGGCCTTCCAATATATGAAGTTAGATTCCCAGACTGCTTCCAGACCAGCCCCTTACCTCTGTGCTCCTGCCAGCACTGTCATATTGACTCATGCAAAATATGATATTTACCTTAGATCGCCAGAATCCCTTTGTTGTTTGAAAAGCTCCTACAAACCGAACGTGGAGCTGTGGCTGTGCAGATGTACAGATGCACTCCAAGGGCTTTTTGTGCCCACATATCCTTCCCAGCTGCTGCCATCCTCTCTCCTGCCTGGCTGCCCATGGATGGATAGGGAACCTCTGGGTGGGAAGGGTGTAGGATTCTCTGGGCTTTGCAAGCACAAACTCCACAGGTACAGCTGTGTGAAGAGAAGAAGGAAACAGCAAGTGAGCGGTGAGGGATTGGTCTTTGATGCTTTGTGGTTGGGAAATCGTGAGGTTTGGCCCAAGCCCACCTCTGGCATTTTCATCTGCTTAATGATTCCAGGCACTTTGTAGCTGTTTTGGCCCTTGGGAGGGAAGGTGAGTGTGGCCATTGTGACGGCTTGATGGACACCAGAAGGTTGCTTTTCTTCCCTTGCACATGCAGTTTACCATCCTTATGATGTTATTTTTGTTCACTTTGTTTTGGGGAGCGGGACAAAGCTGTTGTTTCATCAGTGACAGAGATTAAATGAATCCTCCTCTGCTCCCACATCTGCTAAAATCTGGGGCCTCTGTGCCCTGCATGCTGGGGACTCACACGGGTGACTCCAAAGCCACCTCCTCACCCGTGGAGAGCCGCACGGCATCCTCATTCTGCAAATTAAATTAAAACAGACTCTGGATTAAGGGTATTTCCCCCCATGTTTCATATTTTAAGAGACTTTCTCGTGTCTGTTGTATGATGTATATGCTTCACAAACTAGAGAGATTCATCCTGTCCTTCATCTAAACCAGGGACAAGTGGATGATGAGCTCCCCAGCGGTATCACAATTTTCTGTGCTATCAGGA
This sequence comes from Pyrgilauda ruficollis, assembly GCF_017590135.1. Taxonomy (NCBI): domain Eukaryota; kingdom Metazoa; phylum Chordata; class Aves; order Passeriformes; family Passeridae; genus Pyrgilauda; species Pyrgilauda ruficollis. Next base: position 517,086 of record NW_024509988.1, on the reverse strand, counting down.
AGAGGTGTAAATCTGTTAAAATTAAAAGAATTGCAGAAAACACACCAATAACATGGCAACCGGGATATCTTCTTGATAATCTTGGGTATTCGTTGTGACTAAATAGATGTTGCACAATTCCCCACTTGCTAGTTGTTTGGGATTTTAATGTAAATTACAAACTACATGATTGCAGTTCACTGCTGCAGCAGCTATTTCTTAAGCTTTATCTTTACCACAATTGGTTTTGTGTTGGTGGGGTCTCCAGTGATTCCTTTCCCAATTCATTTTTTTGCCATGGCTCCTTGAGGTCACATCCTGAAGAAGTTCAGTGCCCTCTGGATGATGCCACTCATGTACAGAAAACATCCTTTGGCTTCTAAAGGCAGATTTTATGTCCAAGCAAAATTTAGTTTATCATCTCTGTAGCTGTTACTCATCTCTGATACACACCTAGAATTGAGTTTATCCCCCTCGTTTTCCCCTGCCCCCCAAAAGTGCCCTCTCCACCTTTGTTCTGCAGGTCCCTCCTCCCGCGCTGGCGCCCGTCGCGGCTCGCGCCGAGCGGCTGCTCCAGCACGCAGGATGCTGTGCTTAGTGCAACCCAGTTTGCTCTCATCATTTTAATAGTGGACCGAAGGTATGTTGCCATGTGAACAAGTCATCATGTCACCATGGCAACCGGCTGGATTGCAGCACCGCTCGGAGGACTGGACTTTTTTTTTCCCCCCTTTTTTTTTTCCTACTCGGTGCTTTTCCTATTGTTAAGTCTGCTGAAGGGCTCACAATGGGAGGATTCAGGCTGCTTTGGGAAGCAGCTTTTCATTTAAACCTGGAAGTTGTTGTATAAACAGCAAGGCCAGTGTGCCACAGGATTCGCTTTCAAGGCAGACTTGAGGAGGGCTTTGAAGCAGGACCCCGGTGTGTTCTGCAGCTTGATCAGGACTGAGACAATTACACGTCTTGGCACCTTTCAGACTCCTCTCCACACTCCCCTCTGCTGCCCGCAGTGGGGTCCCAGACGCTCAGCCGTGGATTGGGTGACCCCCGGACAGCCCTTTGCTGCTGCTGTGAGCCTTTTTTGCTTTTGCAGATATCAGTCGGCCAAAATTAGACACACTGAGAGGCTTCATTTTATTTAGGGGTTTTTTTCCACCTTCTCCATCCCACGTCACATAGGCAGCTTCCAACACCAAGCAGTGGGGGCAGAGGAGCAGCATGAAAAGATAAATGATTCAGGCACTCAGACATGAGAGCAGCGCGAGCCTCGCGTGTGCATCCCTACGCACAGGAGCGCTGATGGAATACGTAGGACTCTTCAGAAGACTGAGGAAAAAATTTGCAAATAAAATACAGCTATTAAGCCTGAACTATGAAGCGTTATTTTATACATTAAATTCCAGTAATTAAACTTTTTTTTTTCCCCCCTGAAACTACATGAGAACTTAGAGGCTGGGATGGTGGGCATCATTCCCAGCCCCTTCCCAGGTATGGATTGTTCTACCCACAGTTCTGGTGTGGCATAAAGGGCTCTTAGGAAAAGGGCGTCTCCTGTAGAATTTCCAGAGCTCAAGTAGCAGCATGTGGGATGGCAGCACGTTCTGATCTCATGAAGTACAACTGGGTAACCTGGAGGGACCCCTCAGCCTGCCTGGATCCAGTTCTAGCACGGCCCTCCTGTGTGATTCTCTCCCGTGGCAGCAGATGAGTAAGATCAGGAATGAAGCAGGAGAAAGAACAACCCAAATATGGCTGAAGAGTCATTGGGCCAGGAGCTGCTGCTGGTGGCTGGTCTTCGCCAAATCATCAAGGTTGGAAGGGACCTTTAAGATCATCAGGTCCAACCATCACCCCAACACCACCACAACCACCCCTAAACCACATCCTAAGTGCAACATCCAGACATCTCCTGAATACTTGCAGAGAGGGTGACTCCAACCCCTCCCTGGGCAACTTATTCCAGTGCCTGACCACTCTTTCAGGGAAAAATATTTTCTTGCTATCTAATCTGTCTTGATCTGCTGATGCAAACTGGAGATCAGATCCAAACACACAGGACAGTTTTGCTCTGGGTGAAGAACCAGGAGAGGCAGGTGGAGGTGCTGTTTGGATGGTGCTTGGGATAGTGAACAAAATGCAGCAATGTGCAGCTTTGGACACAGGACAGCTGCGCTCATCACTGGTGCTGGCCTGGAGCACATCAGCACCAGCAGCAGGAGGATCATGGTGCCATCCTACTGTGTCTGCATGTCATCAAATCCCAGCGTGGTTGGGTAGGAAGGGACCTTAAACTTCATTCCGTTCCACCTCTGCCACGGGCAGGGACACCTTCCACTACCGCAGGGTGCTGCAAGCCTCGTCCAGCCTGGCCTTGGACACTGCCAGGGATGGGCAGCCTCTGGGCACCCTGTGCCAGGGCCTCACTGTTCTCACAGTGGAGAATTTCTTCCTATTACCCCATGCCTGCACGTGGGGCTCCTGTGTCTGTGGTGCTGACAGCCAGGCCAGCTCGTTTGCACACTGAGCTCGCCCCGCTGGCTCTGGCAGCAGCCCCTGCCCCTCAGCACTCACACTCATTTAGGCAGGCAATTGGTGAGGTGAATCGCCCTCCGTAGGCAGCAGGGATCATCTCTTCTTTGTGCATAAAATTACAGCAAACAAGCCTCAAATAACACAGGACACTTTCATAATTGATTTATGCGAGGACTCTGAAAGTTCTATTACCTTTTGTTTAGCTCAGGGGGCCTGACTCTGTGCAATCCATTGCTGAAACTAATTACAAGATATAATTAAACTGTGACACGAAGATATTATACCGTTAGTTTACTAATGACACCGCGAAGCTGTACCACCAGCGCAGGACAGTGATTATGCTTCATTCATTATTTATCCCTTTGCTAAATGAGACGCTGACATTTTCAAAAATTACTTTGAGGTTTCTTAATTGTCAGCAGCAGGATGGACTAGAAGGAGCTCTCCTTCCTCTTAGTTACTTATCTGAACCTCAGATGTATTATTAGCAAAAAAAAAAAAAACCAAAAAACAATACCTCCCCTCCCCCTCTGGGACTCTCTGGGCATTGCTGGGCTGATGCAGGGCTGTTGCTGCAGGCAGGTGATGGACACACAGGGTCTGCTGGGGAAGGGTCTCCTCTGGCACTTCCTGCCACGGCCTGGCTAACCTGTGCTGCTTTTTCCAAGGGTAATGTTGAGTTTTAAGTGCTTCTGTGCCAGCTGGAGGAGTCTGTCCCACTGCTTCCTCTGAGCATCTTCTTGCATCGTTGTTGCTGTAATAACTTTTTGGACTTTATCGATCAGTGAAGGCATTTTCCATTAGTACTACTAAAATAGAATTATTTACCTTAAAAAAACCTTGTTAGAAGTGCTGTAATTGGCATAAAGTGGAACAGGCACTGCCATATTCTCAGAAAAAGAGATGCATTTACTGACTTCCTCATGCAAAGTTCTGGTTTTTTGTCCATAAAGGCTTCTCTCCTTCTCCCTCTGTGCCTCCCCACCCTCAGTATTTCTTGAGTCTGGAGGACCTGAAAGCACATCTGGCACTAACCTCTGGGTCACCTTCCCACCACGCAGCCTGTTTTCCTCAGGGCACCACTGGACAGCTTAAGATGAGGTTTAATTTCTTCTGAGTGTAATGGCATCCGGCATCTATAATTACACTGTTTTCTGTGCTGTGCTGATTAAATACGGTTTACCCAGAGAACCAAATGATGAATATTTGAGCAGAGTGTGTTGAACCAATAGCTGGTTAAATAGTCATAATAAATAAACTTGAAAGAGGAGAAGGAAGAGGGGCTCATGAGTTATGGGACAGTAGCAGGTGTGAGAAAAAAGAAAGTGAGATTAACACTAAAGGCAGAAGAATATTTCTAGTGCTTCATCTAAAGAGAAGGACAAAAGGCCCAGCTTTAATGGCTGCCCACTGCCAGAGGGCAGGGGTGGATGGGATATTGGGAATAAGGAATTGTTCCCTGGGAGGGCGGGCAGGCCCTGGCACAGGGTGCCCAGAGCAGCTGTGGCTGCCCCTGGATCCCTGGCAGTGCCCAAGGCCAGGCTGGATGGGGCTGGGAGCAGCCTGGGGCAGTGGGAGGTGTCCCTGCCATGGCAGGGGTGGGACCAAGAGAACTTTAAGGTCCCTTCCACTCCAAACCAGTCTGGTATTCTGTGAAGTCACAGGTTTGGATTTCTTTCACTGTCTTCCAAAGAAGAAAGATTATTTGCCTTCTTTTTGCTCCCTCTGAATTAGTTTAGGAGTTGCTCTGACTTGTTCAGGTCTGAGGGTGATTAACTCCCATTTGTTGCATGTTTTAACCTCAGAAAGTGCAAGAGGCCATGAAAGCTGAGGGCTTTGTCTTCCCCAGACATCCCCCTAGGCTGGGTTCCCAGCTCTCCCCAAAGCAGGAATGGCTGCAGCTCTGCACCCACTGGCACTGGCCAGGAAGGAAGAGTGCACAGTGTTAGCAGCATTCTGGAATATTTGTATATTCTACACCTGTCCTTGGTCTCTGTTAGTAGAAAGTGTAAGAGTGAGGTGCTGGTGGGGTCACAGTTCAGCTCTTGGCTTTTTCCAACCTGGAATCAAACAGCAGCTCAGAAATTCCAACTCAGGTGAGTTGGAAGGAAACTGTTTCCTGGAGCCTTATTTACCCAATAAACAGTAAATGTTTAATGACCTCGAAGTGTGCTTCACAGAAACCAAGTGATTGCATTTGCTTAGACACTGGTAGAAAAGGGATTAAGAAGACGTTGGATAAGTACCTGGTGCTTTGTGAGCTCCAAAAAGCTCACCCAGAAGGTGTCAGGCTGATCTTTTCCTAAAGTGGCATTTCAAGCAGAACGTTTCCATCCTGGATCGAAGGGAGCAGTAAGTGCCAGCTTGCTCTAGGAGCACTCAGACGTAGCTGTAGGAACTGCTGGCAGCCTGATCTTCCTGTTGGTGACCTCGGTTCAGGAGGGATTTAGGCTGTTCTGGTGGCACCGAGAGCTGGGACAGGGACACCAGGACTGCCAGCTGCAGTTTGGGAGTCCTTGGCACCAGCTGGGGTTTCCCCTCTGCAGAAGCTACTCCCAGGAGTAACCAAGAGGGGCTTGGAGAGTTTGTTTAAATCCAGTGTGGAGCCCCTCACAGAGCCAGATTCAGTGCCTCTGAATTTCTCCTGGGTTTTTGTGCCATTGTAGGAATAAGGTACTTAAGCATTTTTCCTTGCTCTCTCCTCCCTCTCTATCCCCCCAGTGAACTGCAGGGCTCTAAATATAGGTCACCCCAGGCAATTAGGGGAGAGCTGCTGGTTGTGAAAGACTGAACAGGCAGGAAGCCCAGTTTCCAAATGAGTTATCAGGTGAGATGGTGTTTGGCCTCAGCCAGAGTGATTGACAGGGGGTCTGCATGTTCACAGATACATTATTTAAACATGGGGAGATATAAGAGATCTTCTGCACTAATTACTTCGAAGGCTGTATTAATCACAAGACACTTTAATACTCAATCAATACTTGCATTTGTCAATGACCTTGTAAATCTCCTCACTTCTCTGCTGTATGGCAAAAGTGTCATTTGACATCTTCAGGGGGCTGGTTTTGTGCAGCTGTTGCTCAGTAAAATATATGTTTTGCAAAGTCTTAGTTCCAGTGTTTAAAGCTCAGTTTCAGAAGTGCACATAGGAGGAGGATAGATGTTAAGGCAGCTGTGTAGCTGTGTTTCAACCACTGGGTCATCATTTTTGATGTGCACTGGGCTCACACCTGCTGAAGGGGACATTCCATGGGGCATCCATGGATTCTGGCTTCACCTGAAGACTGGGCCATGGTGGCTTGGTGGCAGAACAATGAGGTCCTTGCCATTCTATGTGTTATAACTGGATGTGTGTATTAATGGGAGGGTACTGGTGTGCTGACCCTAATATCTTTTAGATGTCAGGGACATGAAAGTTGGTAATTTCATTGGAGTAAAGGAAGAAAGTGAAAGAATGTCTTCAAATTCAGACAAGATTGCACTGCAGCCCAGATATTCAAAGTGGAAAAGAGCCATGATATTGGTTTTTTATAAGGCATTGAACTGGAAGAGGGAAAGTGAGAGGAAAAAAGCCCTGTGCACTAACGCCCGGCTAGTTGGAGCTGTTTCCCTTTTCTAGAGTTTTTTCCAGCTGTTATCCTGTTGTTTGAGCAGATATTTCTCATAGTCCCAAAGGAATTGTACAACTAATAATATTCTACCTGCCTGCGTTTGGGGTTTTTTACAGTGAGTGCTGTGGGTGGTTTGCTCAGTTGCTTACATGTGGCAGCCAGAAAGCAAAGCCTGGTCCTGGGCTCGGTCTCACACTCGCTGAGGCTGGAAGGCACCTCTGGATGTTGTTCTGTCCAGCCTGAACGTCCATGTGTGTCCTGCAGCGGGGAGCCCAGAGCTGGGCCCAGTGCTCCAGCACAGCTCAGCAGTGCTGAGCCGAGGACTCAGGTGGGATCAGCTCCTGCAGCCGCTGGCCGCGTCCCTCGGCACATCCCAGGGCGCTCCTGGCTCGGGCTCAGCCCGGTGTCCTCCTCTGCAGGAGCCCCTGCGTGTGCTGGTGCCTGGGCTTGCTCCTGCCCCGGTGCAGGACTGGCTTTGGCCTCTCTCGGGCTCCAGGGTTCCTCTGGGCACCCTGAGGTTCCCCTGCACAGCTCCGGTGTCACCGCTGTGTCCGCAGCCCGGCCGGAGAGCGCGTCCAGCTGCCCCGCTCCAGCCCCGCTCTGCACCGCAGGGTGCCCTGCGCCCTGGCTCTCAGCAATCCCAATGGACATGGCAGCACTCTCTGCCACTTCCATGCATTTTTTCCCAGTGTTCTTGTTGGTAATTGTCACAGCATTCCTGCTTTGCACTCCAGCCTTGGTATCAGATCTACAGATCAAGGTTTGCAAATATTTAGACCATTTGTTAGTCATTGCATGTGACCCTTTTCTCTATAATGAAAAAGGTTTTGTCTTTAAAAATCCCTTTATTGGGTCAGTATTCCATTTTCCCATCTCTGGCATGGCAGTTTGGGCCGGCACACAAGCCCATTTTCCCGTACTCTCCACTGTTGCATACATTATATTCTTCAGAGAAATTTCATCTCTGCGCTGCTTTCTGTGGAATCCTCCAGCAGAAATCTCATTGGCAGCATACACAAAAATTGCCTTTTCCCATTCCTACTGCCCCTGCCTTAGTCACTGCTGTCAGATCTGAAGCTGCTCAGCTGCAGAGGGAGGGGAGTTTAGTGCTTTCCCTCTGCTCTCAGGCCATTTTTCCTATGCTTCTTTTTTATTCTTTTATTTTATTTGTGGTCCCTGTCATTCTGTCGGGGCAAAGGGGTAAAGAGATTTGACACTAAGTGCGGGGAAATGCTGTATCTGGAATCTATCTTCCAGACGGCAAAAGAATAAAAATTCATGGCAGGACAGCGGCTGCTGCCACGTTCCCTAAGACATATTGCAGGTAGCGTTATTTATTGTGGCACGGAGTTCATGGAAGTGCTACCTCAAAGCACCCGGAGAGATCCTAAAAAGCCCATCTCCCATCAGGTGCAGCAGATTTACGGCGCTGTGCGCGGCGGGGTCAGAGCGCGGCGCGGGAGCCGGGGCCGCTCCGGGCGGGGCCAGCGCTGCCCGAGCCGTGCGGGGACCCTGCAGCCGTGTGGGGACCCTGCAGCCGTACGGGAACCGTGCCCGAGCCGTGCGGGGACCCTGCCCGAGCCGTGCGGGGACCCTGCCCGAGCCGTGCGGGGACACTGCCCGAGCCGTGCGGGGACACTGCAGCCGTACAGGGACCCTGCCCGAGCCGTGCGGGGACCCTGCCCGAGCCGTGCGGGGACACTGCCTGAACCCATGCGGGGACACTGCCCGGGAGCCGGGGTTGCGGGATGGCACGGCAGGGCTCGGGGGCACACCGGGCTCGGGGGCACACCGGGCTCCGGGTCACGGTGCTGGCGGCGAACGCGGCGCTCGGAGTTGAGGTTGAGGCAGAGCCGGGGACACATGGACGGTGTCGCGAGGGGACCAGCGGCGCTGCAGGCTGATCCTCGCCCTCAGCGATGGCCACGCAGGGCTGTCTGACCTCGCTCGGCCAGCCCGAAACCCTCCCAGCCCTGGGCAAGGGCCAGGGGCCGGCCAGCGGCCAGGTGGAGACAGCACGGCTTCCACCACGGATCCTGGGGCAAATGAGAAGGTTCCTGGTCCTGTAGGCTCTGGGAGGGAGGGGCTATTCACTGGGGGTTCTCTGAGACCTGCAGGGTGGTAAACCAGAAATGTTGGAAACCTCAGAGGTCACTAAAGACCTCTCAAACTATACGAATATAGCACCAAAACATCATGAATTCTTGCAGGCCTTCTGGACATTGGTTCCCCCTTCCTCTCCTCTGGAGTCCCTGTTTTCTCACAATTTTTGACAGTTAAAGACAAAATCACATCTTTCAGCTTTCAGAGTTCCAACACAGTGACCACAATAAACATGAGAGCAGTTGGGAGCAACAAGTATTCAGTTCATAAACCCACATAAAATTAGGTGATGTTAGCTAAGCTAATAGCAACTCTGTTCTCTGAGTGGTGGTCCTAACCCTGCTTCTGCTTCTTGCAGAACTCCCAAAGATTCAGATTTCTGAAGACAGAGGAACTTGTTAGCAGTGACACAGGATCCTGTATCTTGTTATTAGAAGTTTGTGGGGCCTCCTCTGGTGATGGTACAAGCCAAACACTTTTCCATGGTTTTTTCAGCAGTTTCCCAGGATTCATCTCATTGCCTTCCCCTGTGCCACTGCCTTGCCTGCCGTTTGCTGCTGTTGGGTTGGAATCCTGGAATCATGCAATGGCTTGGGTTGGAAGGGACCTTAAAGCTCATTCCGTTCTACCCCCTGCCCTTCCCCTGTCCCAGGCTGCTCCAAGCCCTGCCCAGCCTGGCCTTGCACACTTCCAGGAAGGAGGAGTCCACAGCCTTTCTGGGTTGTTCCTTTTCAAGCTCCAGAGCTGAAATTCATCACCCGGCTGCAGTGGAGGTGTGGGAAGCACCGATGGCCGGGCAGTGCTCAGAGTGACCTCTGGGCCGCTGCTGCCCTGCCTGCTGCCCAGGGCAGCTGCTGGTGCTGGTGCTGCAGCAGGGAGGGGAGGCTGCTCGTTTCCACAGCCGGCTTTTGCTGCGGCCAGCTGGAGGTTATCAAGGCCAGAGGCTGCTCCCCAGCCTCATAAACCTCGTGCACTATTCGGAGTCATGACTCTCCCACTGAGCCGCCGGAGCTGTTCCCTGGGACAGCTAATCCCTCAGCGTGCCTGCTGGAAGCTGCTCTATTGATTTCTGCCTCTCTCTAAACCTCAGTTGTGTTCAATGCTTGTTAGACATCTGAAGGAAGAGCCAGTGGGCTGCAGGGGCAGCCAGGGAGTGGGGCACAGGCGGCGGGGCCAGGGGATGTTTGCACCACGTTGGAGACATGCCAACAGGAATGTGACAGTGGGACCTCTGAGCCCGGGTAAAGCTCTTGGACAAGATTTAAACTCGCAGGACACCGCTGGCTCACTCTGTAATCATTGATAAGTAGGTTTTTATGTGTTGGGCTCAGGGGATTTGATGGTCCTCTGGGGCAGGTTTAGGGCAGTGGATGCTCTTTGCAAGCTGTGCCCAGATGCAGGTGCAAGGGAGCCACTGCTGGGGACTTTTCTTCATTTTACTCCCTGTAAGTCACAAGAAACCTCTGAATTCCAGGCCCCTGTTGGCAGGACGTGCATGGCTCTCTGGAAGCACATTTGGGCTGGATCTGTTGAATTTCCAGTCTCTGGGATCCGTCATCATGCCCAGTGTCACCCTCTGCCACGTACCCTGTTCCCAGACTGACACAGCTCCAAAGAGCTCCTTTATGTGGAGGGAGCAGTGGATGATTAGGGAGGTTATGTGGACACTGGAATTGAAGCTTAGAGCCAGGATGAGAGGGCTGAAAGAGGCAAAAAGAAGGATTTAGCATATTTTTAATTAAAATAACAAGCTGGGACCTGTCACTACATAGATTCTTTTGTATCCAGAGTTCCTTTCCCTCTTTTCATCTTTGACTTTTTAGATTAGGCACTCTCAGAGCAGGGATCACACTTTCCTCTGATCTGGAAAATGCCTGGCATGCTTTGAGGGCTGGCATTGTCTATGCAATAATGAAATAACCACAATTTTGGTCTCATTGCTGTCTAACTCCTATCTGCCATCGTCATGAGATAGTTAGCGCTTGAAATAATTGCACCTAGCACTTACATTATACTTTTGGTTGTTCACAAATTAATTCTCATACCACTCTGAGATCAGAACTGGTACAGCTGCTCTGTGAATTTGGAACGAACACACAGAGATGTAGCTTTTTCTCCCCAAAAGTGGTGCTGCCTGCTGTGTCATGGTGAGCTGTATAAACACAAAACTCATCCCCGTTTGAGCATTTTGTAGTAAGTGGGGCATTGGGAAAAGTGGCTGATCTGTCATGTTCTTTATTTATGTTAAATTAAAAATTAGTAGATTAAGCCAGATTTTGCTCTATTAAACACAGATATGCTGGTTAAAAGTGACCGTATCAATCAAAAAAGATGATTGTATCACATGATTTAAAATTTGTTCCAACAGTGGCACAACCCAGAAAAACCAGATCTTTTAAACAAAGCTTGACCCTCCATCCATGTAATTTAGCATAAAACCTTGAAAAGAAGCAAAGCAAACTGAAGTAATTGCAAAATACAAATTTTAATAGACCTAATCCCCGGGAGGATCTCTGTCAGGGGAGTTGAATTTGGATTTGTTTGTACAGATGAGTCTGAATGGCACTTGAGTGCTGGTACAGAGCTGCTCCCAGGCCGTGCTGGGAGAGGTAGTCCTGGTGCAAACCAGGAACAGGAGATGTGCTGGTGGAGCCTGGAGGTTTCCTGAGGAATAACCTTCTGCTTGCTGCTTTCCCCTCTCTCGGTCCCCACTCCCGCGGTCTGTGTGCTGCTGGCTTTGCTCAGTGATCACTCACTGCTTTGGGCACAACCTCTGTCCATGGACATCCTTCTGCTCCTGTGCCTTCCAGCCTCAGCAGCCACGGGAGAGGAGGAAGCAGAAGTCTGTCACTCAGACCTCTGCCATTAGTTTAGATTTCCCCCTGTTCGTTACACACCTACATGAGGTAAATCCTGAGTTGTTCTGAATATTGCATTCTCTGTTGGCTGGTGGCACTTTCCTGCCTTGATTCCATCGTTCTGGGGTCCCATCAGGCCTCATGCTTCCTCCTTGTGATTTCATTTTGCCAAATCCAGCCTTATGTGTTGGTGCCACTCTACAAAATACACTGTGTCTATTTATGGCCTCATCTTGGCCTTAGGATTTTACCTTTTCATAAATCCACCAAGGTGGGAATCCAAACACCTTCCCTGTCTCTGGCTGGTGGATGCTCAGCTAAGCAAGATTCAGCAAACATAACTCTGGTTTTCATATCCTATTTCTTTCCTTAAACTACTTGCAACGCTTACAAATTTATTAATAAATTTTCATGTTCCCTAGGCACAATTCACAGGGACTTTGCCACCCAGGTGTGCCCCCTGTATCTGTGTGAGACCACCCATGTTTGATTCTGGTCACACCTCTCTTCTGCGTCACGTTCCATTGCAGACGACTTGGTCAGACTGTCCTGCATTTTATTTTCTGAAGCTTTCAGGCATGGCTAGTTTTGCCACTTCAGTATTTTCATCCTTCTGATTAGAGGTTTTGTTCTGTTTTAATGTTTGTCAAGCACTAATGGTCACTGTGCGTTGCTTTTAATTGCAACATCTGCTCCAGCTGTAGAGGAGTAGAAATAGTCTCAGCCGTGTGCGTAGGTCAAAGACTTGGCCACTTTTTCTCTAAACTGAGTCCAGGCAACTTATTTCTCCAAAGCTGCTGGTCTAAGCCAGCACTTTTATTCTGGAGATGAAAGGTGAGTGCCAGGTTGTGGGGCTGCCGAGCCTCTCCATCTCCTTTCCCCATTAGCAACTGGGAGCGGAGCGGGCAGGTGGAGCAGGCTGAGCGTGCCTTTGCAACACCACCTAAAATCACGTTTGATTTGCTCCCTTTGATGGCATGTTCACAGTTATCTTGCCACGACTCTGATCTTCTCCAGCTGCATGGCCCTTTAAATCCCCCATTTCAAATAGGAAGGAGAAAGCGATTTGGTGGAGCCCTTCCCATCCTTCGGATCCGTGCTCTTATTAAGGCTCATATCTATTACTTTCTTCCTTTCTGAAGGAGTCAGCTTGATTCAGTACTTTTGGGACTTGGTGACATTAATGTATCTGTTTTATGTAACACGGAGTCATTATTAACAGAATCCTAGATCATAAAAAAAGGGCTAACGAGAGACAAGGAGGGTTTTTCCCCTTGAAGCTCGTAGCAGCGGTGCCGCGGAGAGGCCGGGGTCAGGGAGCCGCCGCCTGATTGGGCGCGCGGCCGCCGCAGTGGCATTTCTGCAGTTTCATCAGAAAGTCTAAATAATCCATGTGAAAGCCAGGGTTATTTACAGGAGACAGATCCGTGCTGCCGGAGCCGCCGAGGCACCGGAGCATCGCCTTGGCTCCGGCTGTTTGTGCCGGGACACCGCTCCTGCTGCTCCTGCTGGGCCCTCGCTGCTGGGCAGGAGCTGCGGTCACGGACACGGGAGTCAGAGGGTGTTAAAAAGAGAGCAAGAAATGACCCGAGGATGGGACAGTGGCAGGGACCCAGGGGCTGCTTAGTGCTGCTCCAGGAAGGAGTAAGGGTGGGAACTTATCTCTGATGTGTGCACTGCAGGGCAGCGCTGCTGCTCCCCTCTGGCACCCCAGCCGCTCTCCCAACATGGAGCCGTTCCCTGACAAAATTTTCTGTGTTTGAGCACAGGTTGCCCCTAAGCCAGGAGAAGAAACTGGAGCTAAGCTTGTGGGTCTCAGAGGGCTCAGACCCAGAGAACCTGCAGTGAGAAGGGGCTGAAGTAGCCGTGGAAGCTTTGGCAGTCTCCTCATCCTGGAATCACAGAATCCCAGACTGGTTTGGGTGGGAAGGGCTCATCTCGTTCCATCCCCTGCCGTGGGCAGGGACGCCTTCCATTAGCTCCATCCAGCCTGGCCTTGGACACTTCTGGGGATGGGGCAGCCACAGCTTCTCTGGGCAAATGTCCTTTGGGGCTGTCCAGTACCTCAGAAGGCTGGTGGGAAGCAAGCAAGCTGTGCCAGAGAGATTACCAGCCAATCCATTTGTTCAGGATAAGAATTTAATAGTTTTTTCTACCTTCAAGTTTTAAACTTATTTACAGGGAGCTGGAATGCCTCCTTTGCTGTTTATATTGCTGTTTTAATATTTTTCCTTTTCTTAGGAAATGGTTTTGTTTTATATAAATTGACACAGAAATATTTGGGGAGGGGGAAGACTACAGATGTTTCCTTTAAGGTTTTATTAAAGAATCACACACTCTTATAAAATGGCATAAAAGAAACAGCAACTGCACCATGCAGAGCATGACCAGCTCCTTTCCACCCATTTCAGGAACACGTTGGGTGATCATTGTAACGTGGTTCCTGTCTTTGGCATGTGACAGCAGAGCCCAGGAGCCACAGCCCCACAGCCCTGTCTCCTGAGCCTGCACTGCCACATGCTCAGGGCTCGCTGGGTCACCTTCCTGCCCGGGGATCCAGCAAGGATGGGTGGGGTTTTTCAGAGCATACCATGACCCAAACCTAGAGGTCAAACTGGTGAAATCCTGAGATACTCCCATCTTGGAAGTCTGCAGGCTTTGAGAACCACTCAGAGAGCTGATGCACTCAGGTGAGGTGCTGAGCTGGTTTCTAGGTTAGGAACTCCAAACCCAAATCCATCCTGCTCTCTTGATTTAGAATGAATTTTATTATTAATTTTAAATGTTAAGTAAAACAAACCTCTCAGATACTTCTTAAGTCACATGCCTGTTCCACCAAAGGTTTGACAGACAAATTCTTGACTATTGTTCTCTTCTGCACATGTAAGAATTCTCTTTTGTATCTGTTTTCTTCATTCTGATCCTGAAAGGAGAATAGTCATGAGCACAGGAGCTCCCCCTCGTCTGGGGGAACTGGAATCAGGACACATGTTGTCAGGAAACCACCTCTCTTGCTGGTTCATGACATTTTGCAGCTGGCTGAGATCTTAGAGCAGTGCCTGGGCTTCCTCTCTTCCCTCTCAGCAGTTCTCCTTGCGAGGCACAGTGTAGGAATTAATTTGCTGTAATTCTGCTCTTTGCAGGAACCAGATTTATGACAAAGGAAGGACAAGCCTGCAGCTAAGCTTGCCACGGGGACCACTCCCAGATGGTGTTTGGCTTGGGAGCTCCGTGGGCAGGCTGGGATGTGAGCCCGGGGCCGAGGTGCCGCAGTCGGCTGCAGAGCTGGGTGTAGGTACACGCAGGGAAATAAAACCCCTGTCGTGGCTATGAGCTGAGCTCCCTAAAGTGCAGGTTTGACACAAATATGTATAGAGTATTAAAACTGAAGTAGTTCCTATTTTCCTTGGAATTCTGGTTTCTGACACTCGCTGCTTTCCACAACCACAAACTTTGGGAAGGGTTTTTAACGGAAGGCTGAGCTGGGTATGGTTGTGAACAGGAGCTTCAAGGAAGCCACCAAATTGGATGAATAAAACCTTCCCAAAAAAATCTTGGGTCATCAGCACTAGGCTTGGGTAAAATGGTGGAAAACCCCTGTCTGGACCCCAAGTGTGGGCCCCAAACCCAGAGCTTGGCTGAGTTTGCAAATGGCTGCATTGGTTCTCTGGGCAGAGCCCATCCAGAACTGCTGGATGTGTTCAGTGTGAGCCCTTCTTTCAATTTGCTTTGAGATTAGACTTGGCCACAAGGTCACAGCCTAGGGGGAAATATTGGAACCATTTTCAAAGCAGTTAATTTGGACATTTTTCAAGTATTTAAATGCAAATACAAATGAATAAATAATTTATGCTTGCTTTAACTGAAAAATATTTTAGTTTAAGAATACACAAATTGTCCCACATTTAGTATGGGCTGTCTGTGGAGCAGCTGGCAGCTGGGAAAAGCAAGCTCTAAACCTGGGAAAGGGGCCACGTACCTTCCCAGTTGTGTTTACCTTTGTATCTGTTGCTTTGACTGGGCTGTTACGGAGTGAAGGAAACTGTGACAGTACAATAATATGCACTTAAAAAAAAATTATAGAACCTATTATAATGTTGTTTAAAAATCATTATTATATTGTAATGGAGTTAAATGCTGTGTTTATGTAAGGCTTTAATTCCTGAGGAATTCCAGACTGTGAGGCCAGGCTAATGTGACAAAATACTGAACTTGGAGACATGTGTGTGTTCATTGCAAAGCAAAGGCTCCTGCGGGGACCCAGACATAGAAGGAAATAATTTATTTTCAGAAAAACAGTTTTTAAAAGTTTGCAAAGCTATGTTAAATGGAAGAGATTGAATAAAAGTGAAGATATTTTAGAAAAATCGAAAAAATGAAAATCACTACATTTTGTTAGCAAGGTTTTCTTTTGAAACGGAACTTTTTTAAAAACCCCACAGTCCAAATTAAAAGTTTTGCTGGTGTCAAATGAAATATTCTTATAAAATTCAAAATATTTTTGGTTTTTCTTCAGGAATAGAAATGTTTCCATTTAACATGAAGCACTCCTTTCAGGGTCTGGGTTTGATGGTCAGTCACTGAGCCAGAGCAGAGCAGTGGATTCATATCCCCGTATCCAGACGGGAGGAGGCTGTACCAGGGCTGCCTGGGGTCAGCACGAGCCCGTGGTGAGGGCTGGGGGTGTCCATGAGTGTCCTGCCCTTGTCCAGCTGTGCCAGTCCCTCGACACGGCCAGCACAGCTGGGGCTCCTGGTCTGCAGCTGTGGGCAGCCCTGCCAGCTGCACTGCCCCGAGTCCCTGCATCTCTCTGAGCAGCTCTCATCTCAGCACGCTCCTTACCTCCTGTAGCACCTCCATCCCAACCCTAATCTGGAGAGTAAATAGGTTGTTGTGGGTTTTTTTCCCTACTTTTATTCTCTTTAGGTTCAGCTGGAGAAGAGAAGCCTCTGGGGAAACATTGGAGCCCCTTCCAGTGCCTGAAGGAGCTTAACAGATCTGGAAAGGGACTTTGGGCAAGGGCTTGGAGTGACAGAACAAGGGAAAATGGCTTCCCACTATCAGAGGGCAGGGATAGGTGGGATATTAAGAAGAAATTCTTCCCTGGGAGGGTGGTGAGGCCCTGGCACAGGGTGCCCAGAGCAGCTGTGGCTGCCCCTGGATCCCTGGCAGTGCCCAAGGCCAGGTGGATGGGGCTTGGGACAGTGGGAGGTGGCCCTGCCTTGGCAGGGGTGGGATGAGATGAGCTTTAAGGTCCCTTCCCACCCAAAAAGTTGTGTGTTTCCATGGTTTGCTGTATATGTCAGGAAACAAAACCCCAGTGATTTTGGTGACATGGTGTGAGTTTGGGAGCACATTTGCTTATGCTGGTCCTGAGGAGCCATGCAGAGAGACATCAGAGCAGCTTGAGGAGGCTGGCTCCTCCTGCCACAGGCTTTTCTGTAACTGGGGGGAGAATCAATCTCCCTCCTGGCTCCTACTCCTCCATGTAAGCCAGAGTGTGTGCAGTGCCAGAGGTGACACCTCCTTGTGTCCTGTGTGTTGGGGGGCAGGGGCTCTCCTGCCCATCAGCTCGGGCTGGAACAGCTCTGGCTGCTCAGCAGGCTCCTGGGGGAACCCGGCGAGTCTCAGGCTTGGGATGAAAAACAAAGACTGACTGATTTAAAATAGTGGTGCCAGAATCCTAACAAGATTATTTAACTTTTAAGGGGGTGGGAGAACATTTTTTCATGCATTTTTATTGATTTTCAGTATGGTACAAAACCCAGCCATGTGCGGCAGTAACACAGGAAAAGATACAATCATTGAAAACCAATTACAGCTCCAGCAGCCAGCTCTGGGCTGTGACTGCTCACCCAGCCCCTCACTCCTGCTCAGGCCCCCTCAGGTGCACACTCAGGGTAAAAATCTTACAACCAGGATTTAAAATGTACCAATTCCATGTCCTCTGCAGTGCTCTGCTGGGGGATTTCCTCCTGGAGGTACTGGTGATGTCGCTTTCCCCTCCAGCCTCAGTGGCTGTTGGTCCATCCTCTTCCCATGCCAGGAGGCCAAACAGGACCTGACCCAGAGAGGCCCAGTCAGCCAGAGCAGCTCCTTGTCCTACAATCCAGAATGGTTTGGGCTGGAAGGGAGCTCATCCTGTCCCACCTCCTGCCACGGGCAGGGACCCTCCACTATCTCAGGGTGCTCCAGGTCCTGTCCAGCCTGGCCTTGAACAGTTCCAGGGCTGGGGCAATACCTGGCAAATCCTGATGTGCCTCAGCCTCTCCATGGAGGACTGTGTCCCTTCCTCAGTCCCTCATTATTGAGCAGTGCTCGATAAATGGCTTCATTTTCTTTGTGGAGCAGGGCTGTGCTGTTCAATTGATGGTGGGTCTGTGTCAGGGGGACATGGGGACACAGGCACAGCCATGTGTGTGCCAGCCCTCATTAGCAATAGAGTGTAAAAAACCAAATAACCAAAACCCTCTCTAGCATTGTGAAAGTTTTATGGTCATTTTTCCAATTACATAATAGAGTTCATAATCTGTTATGAATTAGCATAAATCAGAATCAGCCCACAATTAAGAAAATAAGTTAAATTGCATTTTGTGAAGCATTGCTCTGTCTGAACAGTTTGCTCTCGTGCTGCTAACCTGACAAATTTGGTAATTCACAGCATCCTCCTTGGAATCAGTTGGAATTACTGAGGTTTTACAACAGCCTGTACATACAGGTTGCAACAGCCTTGGGTGCTGCAGACGGGCTAGTTTCAGGAAAGCAGAGTGTCCTTCAAAAGGCAAACTGCTGAGTCTGTGTAAGGTTGGGTGTTGGGAGAAATTCCTTCCTGGAAAGGGCTGTTCAGCCCTGGCACAGCTGCCCAGGGCAGCGTTGGAGTCCCCAAACCTGGATGGATTTAAAAACCATGTGGATGTGGTTCTTGGGGACATGGGGCAGTGGTGGCCGTGGCACTGCTGGGGAATGGCTGGACTCAATGATCTTGGGGGCCTTTTCCAACCCAAGGGATTCTGTGATTCTTCTGAAGGGAATCACCACTCAGAAATGTCAGGAATATCACCAGCTTAGCAAGCAGAATTTGTGGATGTTTTGGCCATCCTCGTGGTATCCCCAGATCCTGTCAGGAGTGATGTTCAAATGACAACAGGAGACAAGAAGCAGCAAAGAGCATGTTTTCATCACCCTGTGGCTGGGTCTGGCCTGGGCACGGCCCAAGGTCACTGGAGAGCCGTCCCTGCTGGGGAGCTGCCCGGGCACGGCTGTGGCTGCTGGGCAGCGGAGGGGCTGACACGGGGCATGGGGGCTGTCCCCGCTCTCATCTCGGCCATTCCCAGTGTGGTTCTGTGGCCAGGGAGGGCAGTGGCTGCAGGGAGGGCTGTGTCCTTGCTGCTGGCTCTGGGCTGTGGCCGGGAGGGAGGAACGTGCTCCTCAGCAGCGATGCGGCCCTGGGGTGTCAGCACCTGGAGACAGCGGATTTCTCTAAATTTGCGGGTTCCTGTGACGGAGCAGGGAGTGTGGCAGAGCCCCTCGCCTGGCTCACTCACACACACGGCATCCTTAGGGCCAGGCCTGCGCCTTCTGCCTCCTCCGGCGTCTCCACGGGTATTTCTAACAAAGAAAGAGAGCCCGTGAGCCCTCACTTCTGAAACAAAGGCCTAATGAAAGGGTCGGGCTGCCCCGGCTGGCAGTGGCTGTAATTCTTGGCAGGGTGTGACATGCCCATCCTCTCGAATTAGCGCGGGGCACGAGGAATTTGGCACGGTGCTAATTGTGATCAGATGGGAACAAGTGGCCTCAGTATGTGGGCACGTGGTGGGACAAAGGGAGCGCCCGAGCCCCGGCCTGCGAGGGGCAGGTGCTGCCCGCCCTGGGCAGCCTTGGGAACCCCCCCTTGTCTCCGTGCTGCCGAGAAGGACTCGGGGTTAATTTAGTGTGGGCTTTGTAGGATGCTCTTTCTTTGCCATACAGGAACTCAGCTGGGGCAGAGTCAAGGCAGCTGTTGCTGGGAAAGCTCCCTGCCATGTTGGGGAAGCTCCCTGCCATGCTGGGGAAGCTCCCTGCCATGCCGGGAAAGCTCCCTGCCATGCCAAGAAAGCTCCCTGCCATGCCAGGAAAGCTCCCTGCCATGCTGGGGAAGTTCCCTGCCAGCTCCAGCCGGGCAGGAGGGATTCCCACGTCATTCTGGAGGCAGGAGAGGAGCTGGCAGGGCCAGGCAGAGGGACAAGCTTCCTTCCAGCAGAGTACCCTTTCCAGAAAGCAGTCCTTTTGTGACAGCTTCAGAGCCATTTCTTTCCATTCCCCCCAGCCAGGGACACGGCCTGTGCCCCCACGGTGACACCGGGAGCAGAGCAGCGAGCCATTTGCATTCCTGGGCAGGGCGGGAGCAGCTCCAGCAGCCCCTGCCCACCTGCATCCATCCCAGAACAATGAAAGGGATTTCATCCCGTTTGCAGTTGGATTTGGAGGATGATCCTCTGAGGTGGGAGGTGTTTGCAGGGAGATTTCTCACAGCCATGGCAAAGCTTTCCTTCTCTTATCAGTCAGCCAGAGGATAGAGTCAGGTGTTCACCAGGAACTAGCCTGGCAGTAGCCAAAGGATGGTTGTCACATCTCCAGTGCCACCTCAGAGACTGGGGGAATCCAGGCTCACAACAGCTGCCCAAGTCCCAGCAATGGATCCCATTGTGTGGCCATTGCACCGATGGGCACTGCAGCTCCAGTCTGAGCTCTGGGTGGTTTGGCAGGAGCTCTTCTCTCTTAAACTTGACTTTCCTGAAAAACTCTGCATGTTACCCTCATTACCTGTGTGTCACTTTGCTTTCTCCTCTTGCAAATTATTCATGGCTAAGCTGAAGCAGTGCAGAATTTCTGCTCCATCCCTTGCTAATGTTGTGTTTGTGCCCTTTTTTCCCTGTCTTTTTATCAGGAATTCACAGGAGGATTAATCCCTCTTACTCCATGACAGTTTAGTTTCTTTAAGAACCTTTAGTGAGGGATGTTCTAGAAAAGCTTTTAGAAAATCAGATTCCACTGTATCAGCCCAAATCTCCTGTATTAGCAGGGCTGGTTCCTCATCAGACGACTCAGATCTGTACATATAAACTCTGCTCTTGTCTTTCAGGCTCTGTCCCAGATGTGTTTATTCATTGCTGCTAATTCTGATCAGTCCCACAGTTTTCTACCCTTTTGCCTGTTCTGGAAATCAGACTTTGTGGTCTGTAATTCCAGGGTCACTCCTAAAGTCTTTTGTAAAAATTTGTCACCTTCCAGTCCTCAGATGCAAAGGAAGAAAGTTCAGCAATTTCATATTTGGGCTCCTGGAGGAAGCACTGTCAGCCTCTGGTGATTTGTTGCTCTGGCATATGAACCCTGCTGACCCCTGCATAGTGAACGGCAGTGCAAGGAATTAATTTAATTTTGCTGCTGTGCCCTTATCTTTCTTAATTCCCCCCTTTACTCCTTGCCCATCTATCAGCAGCTCTGGGTGACAGACAGGCTTCCTGCTTTTGTGTTGGAGAAGCTTTTATTAGCTCTACGAACTCTGATGATTGTTCTCCAGACCCTGTTTTGCCTTGCCTTATTGTGGGTTTGCACTTAGTGTGCTGGGTTTATATCCTTTTCTATTTTTATTGTTTGGAAACAACTTCCATTTTCCTGAAAGTACCTTTTTTATTTCAGATAACTTCCTTTTTCTGTTGGTTTAAACCAAGCTTTGAATGTGTGGTGGTTTAGCCTTTCCCCTGGTGTGTCTCACACATGCTTGTGCAGTGTTCATAGAATCCAGGATGGTTTGGATTGGAGGGGCCTGAACGTTCAGCACATCCCACCCCTGCCCTGGCAGGGACGCCTCCCACTGTCCCAGGCTGCTCCAGCCCCAGTGTCCAGCCTGGCCTTGGACACTGCCAGGGATCCAGGGGCAGCCCCAGCTTCAGGTGTAGAGCACAGACAGAGCAGCAACAAACTGGGCAATAGCAAACAGTATTTCCTGAGAGTTCTGTAATTTCTAGTTATAAATTCCTGACAGCCACAGATGTGTGACTGCAGCATGAACCACCACTGGAATGGGAAAGTTCCTGTTCCAAAAACCTCCTGGCCTCCTGACCTTGTGGTCAGCTGCCCACCCAGGTGCCAAGCTGTGCACCCAAAAGGAGGGCTTTCCTTGGGAAGCAGGAGACTTCTCATGGATCAGGCTGTTTTCCCTGACTCTTCACTGTGTTTGTTTTCCTTACTGATGTCTCTGCTCCCCTGCTGGGTACGAGAGCAGCCAGACTGGGCTGCACTGGTTGGAGCAGAAGAGACCACAGAGCTTCTGGCTTTGCTGATGGCTGAGTCAGAGTCTGTGGTACAGATGGCCATGGGGGTTCCTGTGGGCAAAGCCACCTACAGGTGGTTGATAGAGTCTTTTCCCTATGAAGCCAGGAGGCTGGGAGGTGCAGCTTTGGAGTAGGAGGCAAAGTATACCTGTACAAAGGTGCTGCAGGTCAGCCCTCAGTGAGAGGAGATGGAACGGCTGGGAATGTTGGCTGAGTTGGAATTGAACACAAAAAATACCAGAGGCTGCATGCTGTACCCAAACTTCTGTTTCTTTTGGTGCATTATTCCAAATCCTTCAAAATATTTTATATACTTCCCATTCTTTTGTTGGCAGGCTTTGATCTGGAGAGTTTGTACTGACTTTTTCTGGTCTGAATAGGAACCATCTCCCCTGCTCTGCTCATCGGCACCAGATCCTCTGACATCTCCACGTTTCCACTGTGAGGTAGGAAGACCTAATTTTCATAAGCCTTGTAGAAGTGATTTTTGTGTTGGTCGCCCTCCTGGGATGTGTAATGTAAATCACCTGGATTAGGAGAGATGTGATTACATGTAACAGAGCTGTTCTCAGGCAGAGTTGAGGGTTCTGTGTGCTCCCAGAGCTGCAGGGTTTGCTCTCTCCTCCTCCTCATGGTGTTTAAATGCCACCTGCCTGAGGTGTTTCTGAGCACCTCATTCACTGGCCAGTAGTGTTGGCTCCTCTTACTTTCAATGAAAATGTGTTTTTTGAACAAGACCATCCACAGATTGTATTTTTCCTACATGTCTACAAAGTCTTGCCAGGTTGCAGCTCTGTCTGGGCTGGTGAAGAACCATCAGGCCTCTGTTATTTAATTATTTATGTTGTCCTTAACTGTTAGTTTCTGTCATTAAAGAACAGGCCAAGTGATTAGTGCCCTTGGCTTAATCTTCTTAGCAGAAAAACTGTGCCTTGAACGTCTGTCCTAATCAAACAGCCATAAGGAAGGATGAGGACAGGGCAAGACTCCTGATCTCGTTCTTTTTCTATGTGAATTTGTGAAAGAAATCATATTTGGATGGTCTGTTACAATTTGTAAATATGAGTTTCCCAAAATGATGGTAAATGTTGTGCTGGCAGAAAACACACCTTCCTGAACATGGGACAGATATCCCTTTCCTTCCTACCAGTATCCCCACCATAAGATTTGGTACTGGAAAAATACCTGTGGTCCAAGAGTAGTAATTTCATTTAAAATTATTTTGTGTGTAAATAGACTTCAGTGAGTCACTGTGGAGTACCTGCTTTTAATACATTTGTATATACTTAGTCATTATAAGGTCATTCGTAATCTCTGCAATACTTGGTATTACCAAACTAACCTTGTGTGATACTTGTAGCAATGGAAAAATTAATGGCAGATTTCAAAAAATACTTATCAGAGTTCTCTATCTTTATGAAAAACTGAGAAATGCAAAATTTGGAGTTGGATTTTTTCTGTGTATTTAGTTCTTGGGGGGGTTTTATCCTTTAAAGAAGGTTACTTTCCTCTTTTCTTCCACATTTTTATCTGAAGTGTTTTGTTTACAACACAACTTCAAGTTTTTGAGAATCATCAGACTTATAAATATAATGGAAACCTTGGGAAATTGTGTGATAGGCTAACTCTCATTTGCTTTGTGCTCTCAGTATCTCCGAGGATTCTGAGGAAAGCATCTACTTTTTCAATTTAGTTAGGAAATGTTCCAGGACTTGGTGTTCTTCAGGTGTTATAAACTGAATCCAGAGATTTTGTGGAGGAATGGCAATGTGAAATCCCAGCTTCCCTGGGGCCAGTGTTCTTGATTTTGATATGAGAATGAGAGGGGGAAACAATGGATGAAGCACAGAAAGGACAGAAAAGCACTGAGAAGGTGGGACAGGAGCAAGTGGAAGGGGGTTGCGTGGGGACAGTTGGAAAGGTTTTGGAGAGACAGCACTTGTGGCCAGTCGTGACTTCCTCACACTATGATGTCCTCACTGATTTTGTTGTATTGGAGATTGCAAGTTTTCTTTAAAAATGTGTAGCACCTATAAAAGAACTCCATTTTGGGACCAGTCTGTGTGCTGTTCCCATTAATGACAGTGGTAGAAAAAGTGGGATTATGCGGTGGGATTCCTGCCCACCCTCAGAGCTTCACCAGACCGAGTGGGGCTATGGGGCTGTGGTTTTATTTCAGTGGCTCCAAAACCCACTGGCATCACATCAACAGTCCAGCCATGGTCAGCAGGCCCCTGAGCACACAGCAGACATTTGGCCCTGGCACAGGGTGCCCAGAGCAGCTGTGGCTGCCCCTGGATCCCTGGAAGTGTCCCAGGCCAGGCTGGACACTGCGTGGGACTGGATGAGTTTATAGGTCCCTTCCAACCCAAACCATTCTATAATTCTGTGATTTTGCCATTATTTGCTGTGTTTACAATTAAATTTAATGCTAAGGACTGGTGGTAGTTTAGGATAAATTTTGAAGGTTCTTAAGGGATTTAGTTTATTTATCTAATTGTGGAGATAGATTAAAGTCCATTAGAGCAAGATTATCCAGCATGTCTTTACCAGGTAAAGACATGCTGGATAGGTTTGAAATTGGTAGAAATTGGACATGTTTTCTCAGACAAGAGTTTGTTATTGTTGTTTTCCTCGCTGAAAAATGTGGAAGTGTGGCAGGTGTTGAGAGATTTTCTTCAATTCCTGCAACAGATAAAATCTTTGTGTTGTCTGTCTCTGATTCTTAGCTGATGAAATCAGCTGGAATTGGTGGGATACTTCCCTGGACACGGACAGAGCCCTGGAGCCTTTGCCCATGGACCCAGCCAGTGTAAGAGCTGGGTACAGAGTAACACAGGGGCTGAAGCCCATTTCCCTTTTCCCTGGTAACATTTTTGCTTCCCAGAGGTACAAATTACAGACTCTTGGTGCTCAGAGAACTCTGCCAGTGACACATTTTTAGGGATGCCGTGTTGGGGGCAGGGAAGGGTGTGACCCCACAGATGGGCACACTCAGCCTGGGCACAGAGCTCTGGGGCAGAGGACAGTGAGATTTGCCTAAAAATCCTGTTGACAAATACATAAGTTGTGCTTCTGTGATATTTAAAGCCCCCCCACACCATTTACAAATAAAAATCATACAACATAGATTATTTCAGTTTTTCTCTTATTTGATAATTCCGATAAAAAGGCCATGCTTGGGTGAAATCTTTTTATTCTCGCAACCATGTGACACTTTAGAGGACAGTAACATTTGTGAAATAATCTGTCTAAGAAATAGCACAGGAGAGGAAGACACCTGAAGAGCCTGGTGTCAGGTGCCGCATCCTGGGGCCAGGTCCAGGACAGAGGTGGCACCCGGTCCCTGCTGTCCCCTGTGGCCACCACACCTTCCGTCGGGGCTGGCTGAAGGACACTGCTGGGCCAGAGCAGAGGACCCGTGTGAACGAGCTCGAGTGATTTTAAAAGTCAAGTGATTTTAAATCTTTACATTGCATTGCAAGTTGTTTCTAATTAAAGCCCATCGAGTACCAGAGAGGAATTCCGGCATTACCGGCAGCCGGGGCAGGGACAATGAGCACCGACCTCTCCTTCTGGCCAGTCGCTGGTATTTGTTTGAGGCTCTGTAAAGACAATGCTACAACATCTTTACACACACCACCGGCTTTGTAGTAACTGTCCCACAGATGGGCACACTCAGCCTGGGCACAGAGCTCTGGGGCAGAGGACAGTGAGATTTGCCTAAAAATCCTGTTGACAAATACATAAGTTGTGCTTCTGTGATATTTAAAGCCCCCCCACACCATTTACAAATAAAAATCATACAACATAGATTATTTCAGTTTTTCTCTTATTTGATAATTCCGATAAAAAGGCCATGCTTGGGTGAAATCTTTTTATTCTCGCAACCATGTGACACTTTAGAGGACAGTAACATTTGTGAAATAATCTGTCTAAGAAATAGCACAGGAGAGGAAGACACCTGAAGAGCCTGGTGTCAGGTGCCGCATCCTGGGGCCAGGTCCAGGACAGAGGTGGCACCCGGTCCCTGCTGTCCCCTGTGGCCACCACACCTTCCGTCGGGGCTGGCTGAAGGACACTGCTGGGCCAGAGCAGAGGACCCGTGTGAACGAGCTCGAGTGATTTTAAAAGTCAAGTGATTTTAAATCTTTACGGGCATCGCAAGTTGTTTCTAATTAAAGCCCATCGAGTACCAGAGAGGAATTCCGGCATTACCGGCAGCCGGGGCAGGGACAATGAGCACCGACCTCTCCTTCTGGCCAGTCGCTGGTATTTGTTTGAGGCTCTGTAAAGACAATGCTACAACATCTTTACACACACCACCGGCTTTGTAGTAACTGTCTCCTTGGAGCCTTGGCACGGGGAAGGACACGCACGTCCAGGCATTTTCCAGGTGGCAGGATTTCCTTCTCCTGCACTCCCGGCGCCACGAACCCCCTCCTTTCAGCCCCAGCACCGTTTAAATAGATCATTTGTTTTCATTATAGGTTTTTGCATCCCCGTCTTTCATTGCCGTTAATGAATTTCTAGGGTCTGATTGGGAAACAAAAGCCAAACACAAACATGAAAAGGGCTCTGACAAAGGAGCCGGTTGAGCTCTGACAGGCTGTGCCCCGCATGGCCACGGCTGCCGCGCTGACACCGCCCGGGCAGCGCTGGTTAATATGCTAATCTGCTCTCGGCCGTTTAAGATTCCGCTCAGGTCCGAGCAGCTCGGCAGCCGGGCGCAGGGAAGGAAGGGGAAGCAAGGGGAAGGAAGGGGTGTCTGCCCGGCAGCGCCGCGGCCGTGGCACATCCCGGCCCCTCCGCGCCGCGGCCCCTCCGCGCCCCGCTGCCCTCCGCCCTGCTGGGCACACGCGTACCTACCATCCGCACCATCCGGAAAGCTTTCCGCAAAGCTGCAAAACAGGGAATGTGCAAAAGCCACGTATGATTGGCTCGTTCCTCTGCCTCCGCGTCCCCAAAGATTCCCACTTTAACAGACCATGTGTTTCTGCTGCTGGAGAAGCCCAGAGTGTAATGTGCCAAAATCCAGCAACAATGAAGTCAGACGGAGTTTAGCATCCAAAACAAAGGGACGGCATTTCTGTAGCTCACTGACAACACAGCAGTCACAGGATGGTTTAAATTTCCCTTTATTCTCTCTCCCCACCCAACCTCAGCCCAAGAGAAAGCCAACATTTATTAAAATCCATCTGTTCAGGACAGCAGCTAGATGCCCAGGTTGGAAGGAAAGCTTGCTCCTGGTACTCCCGATGACCACCACCTTTCCTGTGCGCTTGTGAGCTGCAATCCCCAGCTGGAGCAAGGGGGTTCTGATTTCCAGAATTAAGGAAGGAATCAATTCCAGAGACAGTTTCCATGGTCAGGTCCATCAGGTCCTGCAGCCACAGGAGAACTTAATTCCTCTAGCTCCCTTTCCTTTGTTTTCATAACGTCACAGTAGTTCTGGAGAGGCGTCTGGAGAATCCTCAGCTCCGGCTTCAGCCAGGGGATTTCAGAAGTTGCATTTTCAGGGCAGGTGGGATATGGACAAAATCAAGTCTCCACCTGACACATAAGCAGACAAAGCTGTTTACCCTCTGAATTATAGCAGAGCTCCATAGTTCTCTCTTCTGTGGTCTCATGCTCCAAGCAAACTGCTCCTTGCAGTTCTCTCTCCTGGTGCCAAGCACGTATTCCAGCTGCAGCTCAGCAGCGCGGGGAAATTCCTTCCAAGTCCCTGGCAGAACAGTCGGCGCTTTCTCCGGAGCTGCAGGCTTGATTGTCCTTGATTATTTTATTTCTCTGGCTCTGATCCAAGATGTTCCCTGTCATCATTTCAGTGTCTTTTCTCATAATCCCTTTTCTAAACATCATCAACAATTAACTGATTCTCTCATATCTACAAACACATGCACACACACGCAGGCGCGCGCGCACACTCCACCGAGCCTCATCAGGGTCTTTTTTGCCTTTAAGTATAAGAAATTACAGCTTCTCATTAGCTGAAGAGCATGTTTTGAAAGGCTTTGTGTTTACTCACTTTGCAAGTGATGCTGGCGCTTTTAATTATTCTCCTTTTGCATATCATAAGCGAGCAGCGAGCTGCTCCAGCCAGCCCGGGCGACGCGTATTCCCAGGAAGGCAGGAGGAAGGGATCGCGTTTTACCTCACTGCTGCTGCTTTCTTCCCTTTCTGTCAGCCAGCCAAGGAATCCCCCCAAAGCTCTTACGTAGCAGATACCAAAACCGTGAGTCACTTTTCACTCCCGAAGCAATAAGTCCATCGCATCCCTGTGCAGAAGGGCGAGCACAAGGTTGGAATCTCTCCAGGCTGCCGGCGTGCCCCGGCACCAGTTCTCCAGCGGTGACTTTGTTTTTCCTGCTCTCGCTTTTTCTCCTCAGCTCTCTCGTCTCTTCATTCCTTTTCATGCCATTCCCATTTTCTTCCTTCCTTCCTCTCCATCTGTCTCCATTGCTGGCAGCAGCAAACCCAGCCAGATCTGGGTCTCTCTCGCCTTCTGTAGGGCTTTTTTTCTCCTTCTTTTCCCCCCCTGTATCTGCTGCAGCCTTTGGCTGCTCACTCTGCCAGGTTGGATCACCAAAGACACACGACTCGCTCACAATGAATAATCAATACAGATATTGATCTGCGGAAAATGTTTGTAAATTCCTGAAAGGGGAATCGGGAACAGCGGGACAGGGAGGCTTGTGGGGGACGACAGGGTGCTCCAGGCTGCAGGCAGCGCCTGGCCAGAGCCCGCATCCTGCCGCCTCCGAGGTGACGGGTGCTGGAATGCGCGCGGGCGGCGGCGGGTGTGTGCGGGGGCTTCTGTATTTTCATTTCTCTACAGCTGCTTCCCCTGAAGAATCGGGAGGCGAGCAGCTGAGAGGCCCCGTTGGTGCCATGCCTTGGCTGCGCTCCAGCACTGTTTTGTTTCCATCATCACACGCCACTTTGAAATTTGCATAAATACAAGGGTTATTTTCCCTCGTGCCTCCAAAAAGGTTTAAGAAGGTGGGAAAGTGTTTCCGTAAGGAGAGATGGCTGGGTTCAGTCATCATTTTCAGGATTTACTTTCTAATCCATGTGTTTGTAAGAAAGGGAGCCAGAGATGAAAATAAAGGGCAATAAGAAGGACATGGAGAAGACAGAAAAGCTGTTTGAATGTAGAAGAGCCTTGGATTGCAAAAAAAACCCCTATTCTCCATTGGGGACCTGCGTGTATTTGGTTTATGTGGGTGGAGAGCCAGGTCAGACCTCTCCATCCAGGACTCTTCCCATCTCCCTGTGGACAGGTCTGCCCGGGTCAGGAGCTGGGGATGATCATGGTGCTTTAAGATTTTGTGAAGGCTGGAGTCAGATCTTAAGAGCATCCTGAGCCTGTCCTCAGGAGTCACCTCCCACCTGCCCACCCATCATCTGATGGCCTGTGTGGTGTGTGGAGCGCATGTGTAGCCTGTGACATTTGCCCAGTTTGCTCCTGGCATGGTCAACCTCACTTATTGTGGTTGTGGTCCTTGTTGTGTCTCTTCCACCTCATTTCTCTGGTTTTCTGTCTTTCTGGGGAAAGGCATGTACTGAAGGTGTCAATAGACACGGTATTGGGATCATTGAGTATTCAGCTCCTTTCTAATACTTGAGGTCAGCAATGGAGACCCCAAGGACTGCTGAGGGGGGCCATGGGGTGTCTGCAACACCGGCCAGACCAGGCGGCCGTGCAATGCCATGGTCGTACCCCGGCCCAGGGCTGCCCGAGGTGCTGCTGGCCAGAGCAGCCAGTGGGGTGTTCTTGGACAGCTTCTGGCCAGGTGCAGCCCGTTCCTCCCTGTGCCCCCGGGCCCACCCGCGCTGCCCCGTGGCTGTGAGCACAGCCCCGTGGGTGTGCACAGCCCCGTGGGTGTGAGCACAGCTCTGTGGGCAGCTGCCCTCCCTGCTCTGCTGCACGGCCTCCCCACGCCAGTGGCCCTGGGCACCCCGCGATAGCCATCTCGGGCCAGGATGCAATTCCCGCAGATGCAATTCCCGTGGCTGCCGGCTTTATCAGCCCACGCCAGCAGCGAGGAGGCTGAGCGCCTTCATTCTCTCTCTAGCTCCTGATTAGCTCCTGCAATCCAATTAGCAGAGGCATTTATATCACAAGGGGCTGAGGTGCCCCTGCTCATCACGGCAGCTCAGAGCCAGTCATAAATTCTCCCGACACTACATCTTTCCTGTGACATGGATTAATTACAGCTCTGGGCCTCCAAGAGCAGGTTTGCAAATTAAGGTGCCCATGCAGTAAGAGTTAGGGAAGACAAAGCAGGAGTTTCCTGTCCGTGAGGGCTGAGGGCGCTGCGCAGGCTGGCCCAGGGCGGGGGCACCTGTGGGCGAGGGGCTGGGGGCAGGTGGGCTGAGCAGGAGCTTTATTAACTGAGGTTGGCCGGGGGATGTTATGAGTCTGCGCCTGTGGCCATAATGAGAAATTCTTCATAACCTCCCTTTGTATGCTCTGCTGCAGTGCAGATGCTGAGAGTGAAGCTCCAGGAGCCTTAATAAAATTACATTTTCCCACTTGAGATGTTGCAGGCGCTGGCTAGTGGCGCAGGTTGGAGAGGCGAGTGTGGCGCTGGGCCCTTGGGAGGATTTGGCATTGCAGGGATCGGTGTTGCTCTCAGGGGCATGGCCACCTTCTCTCTCCTCTTCATACAATCCTTTTTTCTCTGATACTTCTGCTCCCGAAATAGCCATTTCCTGACTCCCTCGTGTCAGCCCTGCTGCCCCCAGGCCCTCTGCCTGTGGTGTCAGCCCCACAGAGGTGGGGGGCAGGTTGGAAACAGATTGTGGGAGAACACCCAGGAGGGTGACGGGGCTGGGGACGGTTGTGTCCTCATACACCTGCGTGCCAGCACCTGGCTCTGCAGCTCTGTGTTTCTCCTCCACGCTGGTGCCCATCCAGCACTGACTCTGCCTTTGGGTACCCAGTGAGCGCTGACCCCTTGCTACGTCTGCCTGGCTGTTCCTGTGGGTACATGTCTGTCACAGTCTGCTGAGCTGGGCCCTACATGAGCCTTGGATCTGTTTACCCAATCATGTGCCAATTTAGCAATTCATCTAAGTTCTCCATCCATCAATCAGTTTTTAATTTATGTAGCAGTCAGTGGTTTTGTTAAGTTTCCAGGCACTTCTCTCCAGCCTGTTATTGAAATATAATTACTTAAGAAATCCACAAACTTACCTTTGAAATGCGTGGGTAGATGGGAATTTTAAAGACACGAGGATGCATATTAAATTTAGTAGCATGTCAGCTCCATTTGATCTATTTACTCTGGGCTGCTGACAGATCTTCTGTGTAAGCAAATGTGGTTCCTGCTGATAAAAGGGGTTGGGTTGGGGTTTGTTTGTTTGTTTTTAAGTGTCCAAAATACAGCCATGCCTGTGGAACAGTCATTCTCCCATTGAAGGGAAATATTGGCTGATCTTTCAAAACAAGTAATCTTTTTGCTTTCGTACGATAACAAATCCTGCATTTCCTGACCAGCACAATCATTGTTTGTGGTCACGTCCCCAGCTGATCTCTGCCACTACCTGCAGCTGCACACCTCCTGACTTGAGGTGGGTTGATGTGGGAAGAGACAGGTCATGAGCCACTTACCCATCTCACAGATCCCTGCTCAGCTGAGGTTTGTACATTGGTATTTATCATACAACTCCAGAATGGTTTGGGTTGGAAGGGATCTTCAAAGTTCATCCAGTTCCAACCCCTGCCATGGGCAGGAACGCTTTCCACTATACCAGGTTGCTCATTTATGCATATATATATATATATATATATATATATATTTGTATTTTAAAAGCTGTAACAACAGCTTCATGTCTGAATTTGGGGATGGGATCACCAGGCTGTGAGATCCCAGTTTTCTCTCTGATCAGTCGAGCCTGTGGATCTCAGAGCCAAGGGTTTGGTCCTGTCTCAGATTTCCTTTCCTTTGCTCATTTTTGCATCCCACACCTGATGTGTCATTGCTTTGGTGAGACTTGTTGCTACACATTTGTTTTCCTGAGTGTAGCCAGGAGTTTTCATTCACTACTCCATAGTTCAACTTCCACAAAGACTTTCTTCCATGTTCTAGTGGGCCATAAAATGCCACTGAAATGATTTGTTTTTAGCAAAAGTCCGACGTGAGCTTCCCTCCTGGTCCGAATGAAAATCTTCTTGCAACATAATATTTTTGTAGTTATTTTCTTGATTAAAACTGCTTGAAAATGTTTTGTCAAATTTCCCTTCTGACCCTCACAAAAATGTCATTTAAACAAAACTGATAAAACACCTCCCTACAAACATTCTTGGCATTTTTTCCCAGAGCTAATCAAAGCCAGTCAAGGTGGTTTTTTTCTTTATGTTGTCTGGTTTAAGATTTTTGTTTCAAGTTTACTTTTTTTGCCAAGTTTTCATACGATTTGTCACATTGCCCTGTGTGTTCCCTGACGGAGCTGTTTAACTTCTGATAATGAGATCAGTGAAGCACCTTTTAACAAAAGAGCACTTTGATGCTTTTTTAATGGAAAGAGAATTTTTCAAACAGTATCCAAGTGATGTCAAAGTAGAATTAGTGGAAATTCTGCTTTAAAGAAGTAGATTAAGTTTGGTTTAGCAGGTTTGGGATCAGAGGAAGTTGTAGGGGGTGTGCAGTCACCTCTGGGATCCTGGCTGATCCCGCAGCACCTTCACCGGAGTCCCATTTCTGTCCTTCCCTTGGGAAACCTCATCCTCAACCTCAGCAGATGAAACCTGGCTCATTTCTGCCCCCTTCGAGGTCCCTCCTGCAGCAGCCTCCCCCGACTCTCCTGGATTTCAGTGGGAGCTCCAGCCCTGGCTGTGTGCAGGTGGGACTCTGGTGTTCCCTGGGATCCCTCCATGAAGTCGTGCTGCACCTGCAGCTCCATTCACCCTCATGTTCTTAGTCACTACAAGTGTTCTCTTCCTGATGGGTGACTTTATTCTTTAATAAAATTGTCCTGCTCCAATTCTTCCTGAAAAATACAGTTTAGAGGGAGTATTGTCAAAAATTCTGTCTCTCTCTCTACTTTATTATCCCCTCATTTTTTTTGTCATTTAACTCCAATTATGGGATGCTAAGTGCTTTTGGAAATTTCATTGTTAATATCTTCTTACAGTGCTATTAACGTAAATCAACGTTAATAGTGTCCCAGCAAGTATAAAAGCAATCAAAAATTCAGTACTCACGAATCATTCTGTAATTTCAGCATAAAATGTTAATAGAAATAAAATCCAATACCATAAAATATCAGCAAATTCAACTTTAAATACATGTGATGAATGACTTTACCATTCTACAGCATCCCGTGGACTTTGCAGCAGGAAGCCTCTTCTCAGCAAAGGTCTTGTCCCACCCCTCCCTCCTCCATTGCCTTCCCAACACAAGGTGTGCCCAGGATTTCACGTTTCCAGAAATTAAAAAATCCATCCTCACTTAACATGTGGCATCTGTATGCAGGTGTTTGGTGGTAATAGGAAGGATTACCTGGAATCTGTTAACTTGCTCGAGCTAATAGAAACTCCCTGCTCCTTTATTGCCATCAGCCTGGCTCGGAAAGCTCGGGCTGCATTTACCTTTTATTGAGATTGGGATTTTCTTACTGACAAATCTTTTAAATTGGAATTTAGTTGGTGAAGATCCATCAGTTATTTCAAGGAAACTGCTAGGAGAATGGTATAGATTTCTCAAGAAATACAACTGTTGACCTGAAAATTCAACTTAAAATTACCATGAAAAGGAAAACTGAATTCCCCAAGCAAAACCTGAACAAGTGTTGGGTATTTAACCTCTGATTCATCACCCTGCCAGGCTAGAATCTTTTGATGTTTTTTTTTTTTTTTTTCAATTCCCTTGTTTTAATGGACTTGGGCTATTTGTGCTGGAGCCTTTAAAAACAGGTTGGAGACCCTTTTGCTGGCAGAGGTGGGTACAACACCTGCAGGCAGTGCAGGGGTGGGTCTCATTTCTCTCCCTCACCAGACAAGAAGCACCACACAAGTCTGGAATTTCTGTGATCACAGAAGATGAAAGTGACAGTGTGATGCCTATAAAGAGAGTTTATTTGAGCAAGGATCATCTGGTCATTATATGGATTCCTTTTCAGTTCTTATTCCCTTTTCCCCCATTATCTTGGTGTAACGTCTGTGTTTCCAGCCTCTGGATTAGACCATTTCTACTCTCTTGGTGCTCTTTCTCCTTTCTCCCTCAATTCATGTGGGATTCCTCACCTGCAGATCTCTGTAGACCTTACAGACCCTTTAAAGACAGAGGGGAAATTTTGTGACATTTAGAAAATATTTACAAGATGTTAGGAAAGTTTCTGGAATCTCTGAATATCTCATAAAGGATATCAGCAGCTAAACTGTTCTATCATCACTGTCTTTGTGCTTGTCCCCACAAGAAGCAGACAAACCAGAGACACTGTAAGCTTTTGGTTATTCCATTTCGGGTACATGTTGCCCTGGAAAGTTAATGTAAATGATTAAGAACTCATTTGGATCCTTATATGTTACTAATTCTTTCATGCAGAACTTCTAAAAGAAATTTACATTACAATAAAGCAAACCTACACATTTTTGTAAGATTAGTTCTGGTGACACACAGAATTACCAAAATCCTTCTTAAGATGGAGTTCTATGGTCACTATAAAGAAGAGGCCAGTGGCAGCCAGCTCAGGACTCCTGACAAGCCTGTCAAACCAGCTGGCCAGGCTGTGCAGCTGGACCTCAGGGCCAGTCACTCAGCTCACCTCAGGAAAGCTATTTTCAGCACCTGAGCTCATGTGTCATCCAGTCTGTAAACATTGTTGTTATTTATTGCTGCTTTAATATGCAATATTTTTCTTTACTAAATCAATCTGAAATCAAAGGCTTTATCCTCTGGCGACACCATTTCTCTTGAATTCAGCCAAAGTTGAGTCAGCCCTAAAGCAGGGACACTTGGAACCTGCAGCAGCACTTTTGTTAGGGTTTCATCTAAAAATCTTCATGATTGAGGTTTTTAAGATACTGTTAAAAATATTATAACATTTCCTTTAATTCCTCTTCCCTTATTTCCTGTCTTCTGCTGAAATGGGAACTTTGCAGGTTCTGGTCTCCAGCTCACCTGTTGAAGGTCATGATATCGTATGGATAGTAAGAGAAAAACTGCATTTTTCAACTACTTTTTTCAGAATTAGTGTGACTTCAGCAAAGATCCAGTGGGGAGGGATCAATGGCTCTTTGCCATGAAGTCACAGGAGCTTCACTCCAGAGCAGGGGGAGCTGAGGGACTGCAGGGCCCTGCTGGCATCCAGGATGCTAAATCCTGCTCTCTCCTACTCAGGAACCTCAAGTGCTGCCTTTCTCTAGAGTGTAACTGAGAGCAGAGCCTTGCCAACATTGCACATTTACTTCATAAAAGGAGAGTTTGAGGGAATCCTGCCATAATCATATTTACAAGGTTGCTGGGAAGAAAAGTTCTCTGTATTCAGTGAAGTAATGTTAATTAAACATCAGGACAAGAAAATACAGATGTGAAAAGATAAAGAATGTGGGTTTGATGGTATTTCAGCCATAAGGTGCTCTGTCTGAGACCCCTCAAATCAGAGTTGGCATGGGCCTTTTGCAGATGGTGCTTCAGAAGCCCCAGACTCAATGAAGGGACCTGGATCAGGACTCGCGTTGCTTTGGGGCCTCATCCTCCTCTGCCAGAGCTGCCGTGACGGCTCCGAGGAGCCCTGGGAGCTTCAAATCAGTGCTAATTGTTCCGATTTCTTGTACTTAATGGGTGTTTGTGAGGAACTGAGTTTTTGCAGTCAAAACACAGATCTGTGAACTTTTTTGAGTAGGATGTAGTGAAAAATGGTATTTTTCCAGATGTTTCAATCCTTTCAAGTCTGCCCTCTGGCTCTGCTGGCAACTGAAGACTTTCAGTGTTGTTTAACTTTTACTTTAAAAATTTGTTGATTCCTCTTCCTCGTAGGAGAGCGACGAGGTGCCCATGGCAGGAATGGCTGATCGAGTGGGTGGATCGATGCGTGGGTGCCGAGGTGCCAGGACGGGCAGGGGAGCGGCGCTGGAGCCTCCCAGGGCTGCAGCCTCCTCCCCGCGGGACAAGGCGCGCTCGCAGTTTTAAGTGCAATAGATCTCCATATTAGAAGGAAGCAAAAGAAACAATCTTTAATCCTTTCAAAGCCCAATAATATTATGTATATTGACTGAAGCCCTATGGAGTGGGCCTGGCAGGGTTTTTCATTACTGCGCACGCTGTAGCCTAGCTACCTTTGAAAAGTAACCAATATCGAGAGCCACTTGACATTTGCAAAGGATTATGGGTGTCCTCTCCATCTCTTCTCAAGTTCCCAAATTTACAATGGTCTTAATTTAAAAGTTAAGCCAGGGGATCAGTTGCTTAGTCTGCTGCTGGGCTGCCCTTTAAAAAAGGAAAAGAGAAAGGAGAGTGTCTGTGCGTGCCTGCACAGAGGGAGAGACGGGGAGCGACCCCGGCGCGTCACCCGCCCTCGGCGTTCAGCTCCAGTCCCGCACTCCCCGTGGGAGAGGCCTGCAGCAGGACCGGCAGTCATTCCTGCAGGTGCTGCTGAAGTGCAGGGAGCAGCAGCAGCTGGTAATGAGTTGGTGAAAATGAAAAAGGGACATAAGTAGCTTCTTTAGCAAATCCCCTGGAAATGACATGGAGCCTCTGGGATCGATCGGATCGATCCCTCCAAAGGCTGCGGGCTCCTCTCATCCGACTGCCAGCGCAGGGAAAACCGTAATGTTATTATCAGCAAAACTCAGAGAAAAGCTGCTGGGAAAGCAGCGCTCTGGGTGCTCCACTCCCATTGTCATGGGGAAGGAGCTGGGAGCATCCCCGGCCCGGCCCTCGTGCTGCCGGGCACGGCTGGCGCTGCCAGGCCCTGCCAGGCCATGCCAGTCCCTGCCAGGCCATGCCAGGCCATGCCAGGCCATGCCAGGCCATGCCAGGCCATGCCAGTCCCCGCTCAGGGCTCGTCTGTGCTCCCTGCAGCTCTGGGAGGGGGGAGCAGGATCCCGTCCTGCAGAGCGAGCACAGGGAACGGGGCTGAGGGGAGACGGGGCTGTGCAAAGGTTCTGACAGTGCTGATCTTCCTCCCTCACGTACGTGCTGTCATCAGCTGGTGTTGCTGATTTGCTCTGTAGCACTTTCTGAGGTTTCTGTCCATCATTTCGTATCCGTCTGCAGCATGGTCTGAGCTTTCTGAGCCCATGCTCCTGGGCAGCCCTCAAGATTCCTACTGGCGTGGGGGATGCTGGCAGAGAACTCCAGTCCTGCAGCTGCAACTTTGGTGTCTCAAAGAGAAACAGTCCTCAAACCCAAACTGCTGTACTTCCTCCAGAACTCTGCAGAAATAGGATGAGGAAAGTTGTTGAGCCTTACTTTGAGGAGAGTGGTCTTAAATCTCCCAGTCACATCCATGAGTTCAAGAGGCCTTTCCTTGAAGAACTCAACATTTCTTTGTTTATGTTTCTATAATCCTGTTGGGGGAAAGGGGCAATAAATTAGTTTTATTGCATCTGTTCTGGGAAGTGTACAGGCCAGGCTCAGATATCCCATAGCAGGTGTGTCCAGTGCTCTGTGGGATCATGTAAGGGCATGGCCTGGGATGGGGGAGGCTAGGGGCACTCCAGGGACTCTGTGCTGGCAGATGGGCTTGTTTGGGTGCTTGTGGGTGCAGCAGAGGTCACCCCAGCTCCTTTAACCCTGCTGCTGGAACCTTCAGACTTTGGTGCAGCTGCACCCAAGACAGGGAACGGCTGGGACATGTTACTGGCGTTTGTTTGGGCTTGTGCTCCACAAACTGTGATCCTTTGGCTCTTTCGAACACACTATTTAATCTAAAGTGCATCATTAGAGAGGTGTGTTGATATAACTGTGTGCTGTGCATATACCCTCTATCACATGGATATGAGGATATTTATTTTACCCACTGAAAGTTTGCCAGTTTGTGAAAAGCCCTAATTCTCAGGAGTTACAGGCATCACTGCTTCCACAGAATCAATTAAACCAACATCAGCTTAGCGTTTCAGAATCACAGATCTTAGAGGACTTAGACATGGCCATATGTGACCTTTGGGGCAAGACTGTAAATTTTGAAATATGATAGTTCAGGAATATGAAATAAAACTGTGAAATGAGCTGAAGTTAGAACAGCATAACCATTTCAGTTGTTGTCTGAATGGTTTATGATAGTAAAAATAGGGAGAGATCAGCCACTTCAAATTCATAAACTATTCAAATAAACACACAGTACTTCTAAAAATTTTATTGTCTGGAATATTTCATCAATTTTGGATGCATTTGTCTTTCCCTTAATAATGAACTAAATTGATGCAGTCTCTCAATATCAGCACCTGAGTGAGTTGTCCATACAGGGTGTGGGACCTTGCTGTGGGGTGGGAACTGCTGAGACACTGCAGGAATGTGCAAGGGTGCAGAGGTGTCTGTCAAAAAACTGCTGGGGCTCCTCACAAGATGGGCTTCAACCAACACACTCCCACAAAGCGTTTCGTGGCTGACAAATCTCATGAGAGAATGCAGTGCTGGAAAATCTCTTGGGGACTGCACAGCCGTGCTCGGCCCCAGCCGAGGGAGAAAGGCAGGAGAAGGCTGAGATTGCTTCATGGCAATAAAAGCCAGGACAGCACGTGAGCATTATCAACTTTCTGAATGCATGAAAATTCAGATACAGTTCTGTACTTTCTAAACCACTTGATTTCTAAGTCCCAGCCAGGCAGGAGCACCGAGCTGTGCTCTGACTGCTGCCCTTATTGAGTAGCCCAATTAATCCAGGTCTGCAGTGGGAAATAAGATGGAAGATGCTATGGAAGAGCTAACAGAGCTTCACTGATAATTCATTCCTCTAATTTTTTCTGGCCATCTTGTTTCTGGTTATCCTGTGGTCAGTTCACTGGCCACGAAAACTCAGCCTTGTGGGGGCACCTGCCTCATTTTTTGTCTCACTTTTAGAAGACCCTCTCAATATAATTTCTTGATTTGGAAAACAGTGACAGCAGAAATATTTCCTTTTAAATCTGAACACATGCTTAGGATACAGCTTGAAAGTCTGTGTTGTTTCAGTCTCTGCTCATGTTTGCCTGTTTGGGGCTGGTCTCCCACCAGTCTGCTGCTGGCTGTCCCCAGGGAAGCTCGAGTGAGAAGGTGCCCCTTTACTGAGGGGTAAAGGGATTTCACCACACAAGTACAGGTGTAGCAGAAATCTGTAACCATAGGATAGTCAGATTCTCATGGAAAGTGACCTAAATCTGTATTTTGACTCTGTAAACAGTATTATGAGAAACTCAAAGCAGGATTAGAACTCATTTCACTGAGCACTAATGGATTTCCTGCAGAAGCATCCACGTGTGGGAGCTCCAAGGAGCTGGACAAACCTTAGGATGTGACTTTGTGTCAGGGACGTCGGGCTGGTCTGGTCAGGGTGAACACAGCGCTGCCACCTGCGACTGCTCTGAGCTGCTCAGAGTGGCAGAGCTGTGGAGAAGGCCTTGAAGAAGCAGCATTTACTCACCTCAGTGTAAGAGGAGCTCTTGTAGTTCCCTGGACTTGCTCACGATGAGGCTGCCTTCTCTTACCACCTGCCAGTCCGCAGACCAGTGGTTATCTCCAGTTACAGCCAAAATAGCATTAGTTCAGCTGCCCTTTGTGGGACATGCATTATTAATTTCTTGGTGTTTAGCCATACACTTCACAGTCCCTTATTAGCTGTATGTGAGACTAATTTTGGGGGTACAAATTTGCTCTAATTCAATTTGGCTACGAAAAACGTCTTTCCATGGTACGCCTGCCGCTGCTCAAATTTCCTCCTTGACTATCAAGTTTGTCAATTTGTCATCTTTTCTGACGAACTTGTTGCCTACCTTTGGTATCTCAAGTGAGCTCCATGATCTCACCCTGAGGTGTTAGGAATCGCTGAGGGC
Source organism: Pyrgilauda ruficollis (assembly GCF_017590135.1). Taxonomy (NCBI): domain Eukaryota; kingdom Metazoa; phylum Chordata; class Aves; order Passeriformes; family Passeridae; genus Pyrgilauda; species Pyrgilauda ruficollis. Next base: position 477,710 of record NW_024509988.1, on the reverse strand, counting down.
TATCAGAACTTGTGTAAATTACAGCGATGCAGACAGCACGTTGAAAAATCAATAAGTAATGAAATAGTACTGCAGTGAAGTAGCCAAGAGAGCAGTGGGTGAAAAAATCCCAAGGACTCAGTTTCATTTTGTCAAAGTATAAAAGATAATGTTCTGCTGTGATGCTATAAAATCATCCCCACTGGCCAAAGAAAATTGAAATACAAAAGAGCAGTGCAGAGGTGCGGGTGCGCTTCCTCCCGGATCCTGCGTCCCCCTCCCCGTGCTGGCAGGGATCTGGGCAGGCACTCGCTCCTCCAGTGAAGCTGCACGTGGCTCCTCTGCCTTCGTGGCCTGTGCACTAATGTCAGCTCATGCCAAGTGTTCTTTAAGCCTCTTTCTAATTCCCAGTAATCCTCACATCTACCCATCCAGTTATCTTGTATGGGCAAGCTGGGAAACACCAGCAGAACATTTTCCCTGGAAAACCAGCACTCCATGGTGCCTTGCCAGGGCGCTCAAGGGGACAGGGCATGGGTTTATGTCAGCTTTGAATTTGATCTAGGAAGGTCCTGCTTAGCTGGAGACAGCGCATTTCTGAAATACCATTTTCTACAGTAATATGAACTGCTCTGTAGGCAGGTGAGTCCACAAGGCTTAGTTTTCCCTGAAGGCCATGCTCTCAACTTGCTCTGTCCATTCCATGGCAATATCCCCCAGCTCCTTCCATCTCTCTGGAATGCTGGGACCCTGTGTTGGGGCTGGTGCAGTCGAGAGCCATGCTGGGCACATGGGCTGTGGCACGGCTGGGCTCCTCTCCCTGGGATCACTGCTCCCTCCAAGCAGCCAGCATTCCTCAGCGGCGTCACCGCGCCCACGCTGCTTCCTCCAAGCAACAACACCCACAGTCACACAGAATGTCTCTAAGGCTTTTCCTCTTCTTTCATTTTAGCTGGAATTAGCCAAGTTTGACATGAGGTGGGAATGGCCAGGCAGGCAATCTTGCTTCCTGACTAAGTCCTTAGAAAATCAGGTACCAAAAGAATAGTTGGCTCCAAAAGGAGAAGAAAAATACTGAACTGAAACAAGTCTTCCCAAGCTGGGTGTTGCCATGAGAGTGTTTTGCTTGAATTCATAAACTATGAACTTTTCTCAAATGAATTCTTAAAGTTGATGAGTTTTTTTCCCACTTGGATATGTAAGGTAGTTAAAATGTATTTAAACAAAATGAATGACTGAAATACCACTAAATTAAATGTATCTTCTAAAAGATACACCAGCATTTTGTGTGAAGGGAAAGTCCCCCCACTTCAGCCTTTCTGGCTAATCCGCCTGTTATCCTCTCTGTAGATCTGTGAAAGAAATCAGGTTTAAGAGACACCGAACTGCTCTTTGATCCCAGGGGACCAAAAAGCCAGGTTGGATAATGGTCCTGCACGGATTTTCTCTGGATATTTTTGCCTATGTTTTCTGCCTGCTACCTAGAAAAGTGGGTTCTGTGTTGGCTTCTGGAAGAGCCTCTGCCAGAGGCAGCCAGAGAAATACAGTCCTTGGGAAAGGAGGAGAGAAAATGGTTCCCTTAATGTGCACAGATGATCTCCTTGATAAGGATTAATGCTTGCTGGATAAGCAGGCACGGGGTTGAAAAATCCTGCAGGGAGTCCGGGTGTGCCGCTGGCTGCGCCGGGCAGTGCGGATGGTTGGGAGGGTGCTGGTTCCAAGTCATTGGTTCCAATCACCTCCACAGACCATCTGTGCCTTTCTTTAACCTTCCATGATTTTGTTTCATTAGGGGGTAACGGGAAATGAACAGCCGCTCTCGCCGCAGCCGGAGCTGTCTCGAGTGAGATGGCAGCAGCTCCCGGTTTAGATATTCAGCAAGCCCAGGTTGGGTTTGAGTGAAAAGAGCCCATTAACTCCAGTGACTTTGGAGAGGGCCCTTTGTTCTTTTCAAAGTTGTTATGGGTTACAGAACTCAAAAGCCTCTTTTCTTGTCCATTATTAACACAGTGCAATGAATCACTGTGTTAGCATGGACACTTGGGAGCATTCCAGATACCGCAGGACTGTTCGCAAGGAGGGAGCATGTAAAAACTAAGGAGATCCTAAGGAATTTAATGGATCAGAATAGGTAGACCTTGGAAGCAGAAGCATTTTTTCACATGTGAGCATCCTGTTGGTCTAAATCTAGAATGTCCCACAGTGCATTCACTACAAAAACTCAGAGGAAGTGTTTATATGCCAGGGAGGGGTGCAGCTCTGCAGCCTCCCGCGCTGTCGGACAGTGCCAACACCCTCGTGTTTCCAGGACAGTCCCTGAGGAGCCTTTCCTGCCCTGGGGCTGGGGACTGCAGTTGGGATGCAGAGCTTACCTGCCTTTTTCCATCACCCTGACAAGCCATCTGCTGCCACTGTGGACTCCAGTGAAGTCTGACCAGTGTTCCTGTCCTGGCAACATAACCTGACACCTTCAGGGCTGGTGTTCCACAGCACCAACACCTGGGAATTACACTTCCTATTCTGAAATGCTGCTTTTACTTTTGTCTGGCATAAACCACTTCAACTGGAAATTCTCCATGTCTGCTCTGAGTGCCATTTTTATGGTCTTTGTCTTTTTTTTTTTTTCCCCACCAATCAAACTGTTGAGTCCTTAAAAGGAAAAAAAAAAAAAAAATAAAAGAGAGTTAGAGATATAATTGTTTGTTTATATTAAGGAATTCTACCAAAATTTTTTTCCAGAAATCTCTGGCCCAGATTTCGGATGTGACATTTGGCAGAGGATGGCAGATAATTTTGCATTAAGGATTTATCTTTGGTTTACCCATACTGTAACCTTTAAAGAACGATCCAAATCCTGCATTTCTCAGGTGTGCAGGAGGATGGGATTAGATCAAACAGCTGTCCAGGAGACTCCATTCATGGTGGGCACACTTCAGCCAGATGTTGAGGTTGTCCCTGGGTTTCAGGTCAGAGCTGGTGCCTGCTGTACCACACTGAGGTGCTTGTGGAAGGGTGTGCAGTGCTCCTGAGAATTTCTGTGGGTTTGGTGGTTCCTGTTTGGCATCTTTGCTCCATGATGCAAGCTACAGAACAGCACTGGGTTTGGTACATCCGTGTGGGAAGGAAGAGCCTCCAGTGTCCATATAACACGGGCTCCATGGCAGCACATGGGTCTGTTCTGGTCTGGCACTTTGCTGGGAGAGGGAGGCTTGTCACCAGCAGAGGGGAGGGGACAAGGTGAGATCATCCACGCATGACTGTGTATTAAAAGAGCTGGACCATGTGGTAGCAGGGTAGCAGTGCCTTTCCCCAGGATCAGAGCTGATGGGAGCAGGAGGAGCCTCAGTCAGACCATCTGCCTCCAGGGGAGGAGCAGGAGGAGGAGGGGGCTGGTGCTGGCCCAGCCAGGCTCCGTGCATGGCCAGGCACGTGCTGGGCACGGCGGTGGCATGGCACGAGCAGGGACAGAACGGCCAGTCCTGTTGGCACTGCTGGTGGCACACCGTGGTGCTGCTAGCGTGAGCCGCAGGATGCCATCCCAGCCAGAGTGGTGCTGGGCAGTTCGTGTTCCTGGGCTCTGAGTGACCCCTGCTGGGGCCAGCACGAGGGAGGAGGAGGAAGGACCAGGGCTGGAGGTGCAGGACGCTGCTGGCTGCAGGACCCTTCTTTTGTCTGCCTCAGGATTTGGAAGTAGCAAATCAGCCTAAGAAAAGGAGAAGAAAGGATTATTTAATGGTTAAGATGATTGAATGCTGCCTTGGAAAACCGATTGTTTTCCCTTCCTTTGCCACTTTTTCTCCTTTGTGATGCTGGTTAATTCACTTCAACCTAACTTTTCACAGACTGTTACTAATTGGGTATTCTTCAGTTTCTTCATGGTTCATTTGAGATGCAGGGCTCTGAATTTGTACTCAACTGCTGCTGAAGACCATTTTGGACACCTAAGGAGTGATCTGAGAAAACAGTTTGTAGACCTCTCTTAATTAGACATCCGCAGTTAGAAGATACATTTCCTTTAATCACTATAGATCTCAGCTCCGCAGTCAGTGCAATAGAGGTAATAATAGCACCTTGGATCACAAGGGATTTGAGGAAAAGCTTACAAGGAATTTAATAACTTGGACATCAGAGCAGCATTTGAATTGTATAAAGTAAATAAAGGGAGCCATGCATTGAGCAGTGGGGGGAAAATATGTGTGTCTGCTGTATATAATGCATCAGAACTGTGGAAATGTGGGGGGAAAATAATGTGGCCCCCAATTTATAACCTATATCATGAGGAGGGGGGTGTCTGCATTTCTAATGCAGATTTTTTATGTGTCTTTCTCTGATCTGGCATTAACAGCCCATTTTGAGTGTCTCTGTCTCCTCACATCTCCAGCTAGAGTCCCTTTCCCAAGAAACTCTTAAAACTTAATTCCTTCATTCATATTTTGAAAGGAATAAACCAAAAGGATAAACAACATTCTTTGCTAAGGTGATTCATAAGGAAATATTCACCACCTATTTGCGTTACAGTGTAATTGCTCATGTCTTCCTGAGCTTCCCTTTCCATGAGCATCTCTGTTCTATTTATACACATCTACCATTACTAATAGTCTTACACACATACAAATATAAAATTCAGATTGGGAGGTCTTCTATAGCAATTTAGAAACTTGTTTTCTGTGAGTGTTTCTTCTAGTAAAATCTAGTCATAATAATAAATCTTGGTGGAAAGTTAAATGTGGAGAATCATACCTTGCAAAGCACTTCTACTGCTCAATTTGAGAGCATCCCCAAAATTTCATATTCACGAGGCTGTTAGAGCAATAGATCAGCTAGACAAAAATAGAGGGAGCGTTTCTATTTTGAAACCAAATGATATGACAAAATTAGCAGCTTCGGGAGCATGCTGCTCCTGCTGCTCCAGGCAGATGGCTCGTGGGTGCTGAAGCCAACGGCGGCTCCAGGGGGACTGGTTCCAATGTGAATGTCCAGTGGTGCTGGTTGGGCACGTTGGGCTGCTTGCCACGTTTGCAGAGAGCCTTTTTGGGAGGCCGAGGGCCACAGCAGCAGCAGCGCTGGGCAGGGCTCAGCCCGGGCTGGGGAGATCCCCCTGAGATGGCCGTGGGTCTCCCTGAGCCCTGCCACCCACCTATCGGCTGAGCTGGAGGGGCCTGCAGAGACATGAGAACTACATTTTCGTCAGAAACAGGCTCTTTATGGTTTTGAGGACAGAAAATAAAGAAACCAAAGGAAAATGGCATTTAAAAGCTTTCTATAGTGCTTTCTGCTTGAAGCCCTAAAATCGTGATGTGATGCCGTCAGAGCTCCTCTGAATGACTTGATGAAGGTTTTTTTGTTTTGGTTGCTGCACTCTTGGGACTCATTGGAGTGGCAGGATTAAAATTAATTAGAGGCTGTTTGGAGGGGGCTTTGGAAGATGGCCTGGGGCTATACTTCAGTCTGGTTGTTAGAAGCAATATCATCACCGCCTCCTCTTCCAGTGAACAGACCTGCGCTGGGGCGGCTGCGGGGAGCCACAGAACATCCAACGCAGACATCAGAGCAAAGACTTCCTCCCAAAGAGATTACTTACCACAAAACCAGTGGATCTACCTGCTGACAACCCTAGAAATATGTCTTGTTTCATTTTATGGTTCCTTAAAGAGGCTGCTTTATGAAGCTCTCCAGAATCTTGATGAAATATCCATGTGAGGATGCTCATTTTCCTTCCTTCTTACCATGAATTATGTTGATTAGTGTGGCTGGGAAGGGATGAGAGGGAAAGCTCTGTTCCAGCAGCTGGAGATTGGTTTCATTTGCTCTGTTTTTCAAAGCCACCAGTGACAAAAGTGGACAAATAATAATTTCAAACCATTTGTGAGCCTAACTTTGAGTTTTCCTCATTGTGAAGGGTCAGTTGCAGAACAGATAAAATGCTGCATCTCAGTGTTTGTGTCAAGTTTTCAGATGGTTTGTGCATTTGTAGACTCATCAATAATTATAGTTAATCCCTCTGTACAGGAAGTTGATGCTTACCTGATCTGGATTCCTACAAAGGCAGAGTTAGTAGAAGCAAGAATTTAAACTCTTGTGATTAATTTTAACTTGTAGCCAAGTCCTGTTGACTTTGTGAGAACTGCCATATCATACCCAGTTGCTGACTCTGTATGAACGTGGCTCAGAGTAAGGTGAGATGATACCTGGCTTCCTGCAGTGCAAATTAGTAGAAGTAGCTAAAAATTGTCACTATTGATATTTAACAGTGGTCATAATTTTTAAAAACCAGTGAAGTAATCCTTCTAGAAGTACAGCCAAAAGTAATTTGGTTTCTCCAACACTTTTTTTTTTCTTTTTTTTTTTTTTATTTCCTTTTCCATCCCAGTAATACCTATTCTTCAAAAGGGCTTAAATATGCAGGAAGAGTTGGTGCCTTTAGTGTGATTTTTTCTACTCAATAGCCTGTGTGCTTTGGAAGAAAGTAGACAAATTCACACAAGGTGACATCCTTTGGTGCCACTGTTGCCTCTTCTTGAGTCATTCCACAACAGGCATTATTTTTCTCAGGAAGAGCTGTATCTTCACAGCATTCTCAGAATTTAAACACTGGTTTGGAAATATTAATTTTTTCATATTTCAGGAGCAGTAATTGTGTTGTTTTCTCTCAGCATCTTAGGATAACTACAGTATAGGTGAATAGTTAGTGCTAAAAAGACAAAGTAACAAACCAGATAAGCTTCCAAAAGCCAGACTCATTATCCTCAGGTTGTGATTAATGAGTCCTTAATCAAACACTTAGTAAAAATATCAATATACGATATTATAACCAGCAGCAAATGCTATTTGAAAATTCTAAGCCTTGTGACTTCCATTAGGATTTACAGGTTTTCTGACTCAACCTGCTAAAGCTGTGGATGGCAGTGTTCAAAGTTGAGTGTTCCTGAGATCACGATGGCAAAACTTAATCAATTCCCACTTTAGACTCTAATGAGTTTGGTGTGAGTGATACTGGGGCAGCAGCATCTGTGGAAATGAGCCACTCTTGGAATTGTAAGTACAATAGGTATTGTCTCCTAAAGTTTCCCAAACCAACAAGTAATTGTTTAGAAGTATGAAGCACATCATTCCGAGCTGCAGCACCTTAGACTTGATCCTGGAAAGAAACAGAGAAGACTTTGGAGTCTTGGTTGATGAGCAATTCCCGTCTTCCCTGGATGTGCCTGAGGAGCAGTAAAGTGCACAAGGGGAAAGCAGTGGTTATTTGTGTAGTTGTTTTCCTTAGCCAGGTTTCAGGCATGAGGAGATTTGAGCTGGACTGGAACCCCAGCAGAGCCCTTACAGCAGAGCCCTGCCTCCTCCCTATCTCCCCTGTTCCTCTTGCACACTCGGAGCAAACAGAATTCATTATCTCATCTCGGCATTGCAGCTTTCTAAGTTCAATGTCAATAGTGAGTTAGGAAAGGGCAGGCGGGTCAGGGATTAGGACTCCGAACTGTCCTTGACGTTTCTCTGTAGGATGATCTGCTGTTTGCATCAGCCAACTGAAAAAAAATTCTGTCTCCTCTATCCTGGGAATGATCAGGATGGGAAAATGTCAGTTTAGGGGCTGACAGAGCTCTGATAAGAATGAGATAGAAATGCAGGGAGGGATAGAAACAGAGAGGGGCAGAGGTACAAATACTGTCATTCTAAGTTTAACATTTCATTTTTTAGTATATTTGTGAGTACACGTTCTGTTTTCTTCCAGCATTTCAGTCCATGGGCTTCTTTTTTGAGTAGTTTCTTTTTAAGGAAGTCAGAATCTATTTTTATTTGATTGGATTTTGCAAGTTCTGGAAAGGTCATCCTGCCTGGCCTGGAAGCTGCAAATACATTCACTCCCACAGAATTACTTATATGCACGAAAATAGTTTCCACTTTCAAAAGTATCCATACGTTCTTGGAGTTACCAGCTTGGTCCGAATTCTCAGGCTTAGAACAGGGGGAAAACAAAGCGTTTAGATGAAAATATTTTTGAAGTGTGACAACCTCTGAACAGAAATAAAAAAATCACTTTGCTAGGAATGATTTGGATTTTTTCAAGTTTCCATGCCCTTATTATAAATTTGATGAATTTGGAGAAAAAAACCTTACCATATTATTCACAGTGGGTTCAGTGTGTGGTCCAAAAAATGCCATCCAAGAGGGCACTGACTCTGTGCAGCCCCAGCTCTGCAGGGATTCACATCCCCTGAGCACGAGCCATTTCAGAGTGGGTCTGATCTGCCGAGGGAGCATGTGCTGTATAGGCAGAAAATAAAAACCAGGGAATCATAGAATAATTTAGGCTGGAAGAGCCCTCCGGGGATCATCTGGGCCAGGCCCCTGCTCAAGGCAATTACAAATAGATCGAGTTGCTCAAGGACTTGTCCAGTTGAGTTTCTGCTCGGTGCAAACAGACTTAACACAAACCCCCTCCTGTCTCTCTCTGCTTCTGTGCTGTCTGAGATGGACAATAATAAAAAACTTTTTCTGCTGATGGCAAGCACCAAGTAAAACATCTTTACTGTCACCTCAAGTCTGCCCGGGGGAAGCTAATTAAACAGATAAAAATACTCATAAGATACATTAAATATTACCACCCCCCCCTTCCATATTAATTACAGAAATAACTGCATGTGACTGTAAAATGAACCTAAAAAATGCAAGTGAAAAGAAATTATCTTTTTTGGATGGTTCCAGCTCTGTGGAGAAGTCCAGAGAAACATGAAAGTCCTTGTGCATCCATCTACACTTCCTGAGGCTGCTGGAAGTCTGTGTAACCCTTTCTCAAAGCAGAGAAAAACCAGAAATTAACTGTAATTAATGCCACACACTTTCTCTTGGTCTCCTTACTCCACATTCCTGGTTCTGCTCAGATGTGTTCTACCTATAATTTTAATCAAGCTGTATCTTTTTTGAGGTATTGTCTTGCACTGACATAATGGTAATTTGGGTACGTGAAGACAAACAGGAGCTCTCTGGTTTGTGCCTCCCTTCCCTGGCTGGTTCCTGGCTGGTTTTCCCAGCTGGGGTCACCCTCTGGCTCTTGGTGGCCCTTTGGGCAAGCGGGCTGACAGGTCAGTGAGCTCCCAAGGGCAAGGGACTGCATCTCTGCAGCTGTGGGACAAAAGACATCTTCACCGACCTTCGAGCCAGGAGCCAGCACCTCAGGAACACCTGGATCCCTGAGGAAGCTTCTGCAGAACACAGGGGCCATCAAGTCATGTCTGGATGCCCGCAGCCACACGAGCACACTCATCTTCCCAATAATCTTGGGTATCACAATTATGGTCTGTAATGCTTTTAGGTGCCTAGAACATTGCATGTAATTATAAATGAGTGATTTCTTTTGGGCCATGATGACTGGGAGTGGCCAGGGTCTGTGCTGGTGAAGGTGGTTGGGCACTCTGAGTTGAAGCACCCTGTGTTATCAATTTTGGTTTAAACCTTATATTTTGTCTTGGATCATCTTGTATTACAAGTCAAAGCCATGTGAAAAGCAGAGGTGTTTGAAAGGGTGACAGCCAGCATGGCTTCCTCCCTTTAGTTATAAAAAAAATATAAATTTGCCAGCAAATCTTTTTAATGGTGTATTAAAAATTAAAGATATCAAATTTACAGAGTATGTTAATACAGCAAATTCTTCAGCATTCTGCTGCAGGTGTGTTTCAGAGCAGAGATGGGCAGGAAGGACTCTGTAAGGATTGTTGCTGTTGTTGCTGCCCAGCCCAGGTTCCAGAAACAAGCAAGGAGAAATTTTATTTCCAAGCACTTTAACTTACTGCCTGAGAGAAAACAAGTGCCAGTGGCTGCGTGCTGTGCCAGCCCTCCCTCAAAGCTGGGGAGGTAAAGTGCTGGGAGACAGATCTGTGGCCCCATGGCCCAGGCTGGAGCAAGAGTCAGTGCCATCCCCAGCCTGGGCCTGTCCCAGCACTGCTCGTCCACCTCGGTCTCTGCCTGCCGTGAGTCCCTGCGCGACCTTTGCTTCATCTCCCTTTTCCTTTCAAACCTCATCTTGGACCTCACCTGCCTCCCTCAGCGACTTTGCCAGGACTGCCTGGCTCCCAGAGGAGCAAACTCTTGCAAACTTGCAAACTTGCAAACTTTTAGGCATAAAAGATCCCATTGTGCAGTGGGGACTCAACCCTATCGTCAGAGCAATTAAAGACACTAGAATTAAATTATTTCTTGCAAACTTTTAGGCATAAAAGATCCCATTGTGCAGTGGGGACTCAACCCTATCGTGTCCACCTGTGATCCTACATCTCCCGTCAGGGCAGGGGTCATCCATGAGGAATGGCATGTGGCTTTTGGTGGATGAATTTCTCCTTGCCTCCTTGCCTTTCTTTCCGCTCTGTACACAATTCCAAGCCCCAAAGCAAATGAACCTCCTGTACATTTCCAGCCCGAGGCCCCCTGAGGTTTACAAGGTGCCCAGCCCCAGCGCGGTGCTGGTAGAGCAGAGGGACCCATCGGGGTCAGTCTGCTGGAACAGGGGCCAAACAGAAGTCTCTTGGGATGGTCTGTAAGATTCCTATTAGGATCTTCTCTATCTGGGAATATTTTAGCCTAGAGAGGGAAGCAGCAGTGCTCTTTGAGACACTCTCTAGTGTAAGCTCCATCAAAGGGAAAACAGACATAATGATGCTGGGACAGGGAACAGGAACTTCAAACTCTTCCTTAAATGTCAGTGAGGAACATATCATCTGGGTGTAGCCTGTGTGGAAAAATGAAATAATCTGCAAACAGCCCGGATAAAGGGTAAAAAAGTTAAAAATACACTTAATGTTATAAAATAAGAGTGGGTGCTGCAAGCCATGGCATGCTTTGGCTTTCAGGAAGCACAGCCCTGAAGAAGTACAAAAGGCCTTTAGTTTGAGGTAATGAGGTGCATCTAATTATATTTAAGAAAGAACATCAAGAACTGCTTAAGAATACACTACCCACCCTTTTCTTTTCACCAAGGCTAGGCAGAATCCCAATCCTAAGACACCGTTATTTTATAAAGGGTGAGGATTTCACAGAACATCACAGAAAACAAGGTTATTTTCCCATAACTGTGGGAAAAAAAAATGGCAAAGTATTTCTTGTCTGTTCTCTTCTTCCTCTCAATAACTCCCATTAGGGGAGGGAAAGAAAAAAACACAACAAAAAACAAGCAGGCCAAAATAAGCCTGGCCGTCATGAGAAATGAAGGCTGTCAGAGTGACATCTGACACCGGCGGGCCACAGCTGAAGAACAAGGGAAAAGTTTTCGGACGACTGTCACTGACCCATAGTCCCTCGCTCCTAACCTTGCTCTCCAACATATGTTTCTCATTTCCTTGCTTATAGCTGGCCCAAGCTAATGATATGTGTTTTGGCAGTCCTCCCGTGCTTGGCATAGTGCCTGCCTTGTTCTCATTGTCTCCGCTACTTACAGAAACCCCTTTCTCCGTCTTTCTCTCTCTCTCAGAAAATCAGCTTTGTACAACTCCAAGTATGCAAAGCAGCTCTTGCTGCCCGAGCTACCATCTCCCAGCTCCTCCTGGCCCTGCACCACTGGCCAGACACGCTGCTAGAGACACAGGGAGACTGCCACGGACAGGAGTCGAGCTGGGTGGAAACAGTGGAAAATCAAACATATTGGCCCATTTGAGCCTTGCTAAAAATACAGGGAGCAGAGCTATTCTGAGGGACGATGGCATGGGAAAGCTCTGCCTGGAATCCTGGGTCCCTCCGAGCAGACAGGGCTGTCGAGCAGACGTGGGAAGGGGAACTCAGTCCAGCCCCAGGGGCAGAGGGCACCGCGCTTGGCAGACGCCGGGACGGCACTGACCGGGCTGGGTGCTGCCGGGACGGCTCGTGTGCTCTCTGCAATCAATAACCGTGGTGGATACGGGCAGAAGACACGTTCTGCAGGGCCCAGGGCAGCCACTGCCTTCTGTGGGATGGGGACCACACGTGGGAGCGAGTTTGGGTCGTGCCTGGATCCCGTGCCTCGGAGCGCTGCTGGTTCGGCAGCGTGGGGCGGCGCTGGGGGTCAGGGCTGCCCTCGCTTCAGAGGGCTCAGGCACTGCTGGATCCCAGCTCGTGGATATTTGATTTGTGTTGGCATGAGGGACTCTGTCCCCTGGATCCAAACAGAAGTCCACTGTTTCTTCATGAGGTGCAAACCACCCAAAATGCCACAGCAAACAGACAAGTGTCAGCAGTGAGCAGCGGCTCCAGGCTACAGAGCAGCTCTGCCGCAAAGGTGTTTGATGAATCTCACTGATTTCTTCTCATAACCTTCCCATATGAGAAAATACAATTTATATATTAGTCTGGGCAGTATTTTGGCCACCCTGACTAAAAGCACAGATTTTTAGAAACTGCATTTTCTTCAACATGTGCTTTTTTCTAGACACAGGAATACACGGTTGTATTATATACATATATTTATCAAAGGCTCCATTACCTGTTTCTTCTCTGTATATGTATCTTCTACATATAAAATATTCTCAGTCAGTGCTCAAAACAACTTTATTTTGTGCTAGCAGAGGCACATCTGTAGGATTTTGCATGCAATGTGATGATTTTTAGGCTATTACCACTGTTTTTATATCCAGGGCAGGGTGAAGGACTCACACTGATAAATCATCAAGAATTAATCTCTGGCAAGAAGAAGGCCATGCCATCATTTTAAAGACAGCGAGTCAGTTCATTCCAGCCACTCCTCTGAGTTTGGTGCAAAATATTTATGTTCATTTTTGAAAGAGGGAACAGCAGAATTTCAGCAGTGAACTCATCCTCAGCATGATGAAAGTGAAACTTAAATTTTCCTTCTTTCCTCCTCTCTTTTCTGACACTGTCATCCACTTTAGTGCCTGCTCTTTTAGAGCCTGGTGCTGTGTCACCGAAGTTAATGGGAGATTTTCCATGCGCATTGTCTGGGAGCAGGAGCAGGCCATTACCAGGGCTCATCACCCCCGCACCACATTCAGCTGTTTCCTCTTTGTTCCTGCTCCTTGTAGCAAGGTCACTGCTGAACACTTTTCATTCTTCCCCTGCTCTATCCACAGACACCGCTTCTCGCACGGGAACTTTACTGGCGCTCTGTGATCTCGGGCGCTGACTGCAGTGACCCCCTGTTTCTGTCCTTCCTGGTTATTGGGGTGTAATTTGAGTGGGAAGGGACCTTTGGAGGTCACCTTGTCCAAACCCCCACTGAAAGCAAGGCCAGCAGCAATCAAGCTGCTGAGGGCCCTCTCCAGTCGGGCATTAAAACCTCAGCAGCCTCTCTGGGCCCCTGCACCACTTTTGGACTGATTTCATTGAAGATCTGTTTGTGTGTCACCCCTGAGTGCACACCCCAGCAGGACCTGCCTCCGCCCCCTTATGCCACTGCTGCACAGCGTGTTTCCCAGGCAGTCTCTGATCCCCCCGGCCTGCCCAGTGCTCCTGAAGCGTGCTCTGAGTCTCCATGGGCTCCATCTCCCAGCACCTTGGGCCAGGCAGTCAGCTGGAGCCAGCAGGCACCTTGTCCTGTGCCCCACGGGTCCCCATGAGCAGCATTCCCGAGGCTCAGAGTGTCTCACAGTCCGAGGGCCAGGAATTCTCTGGCTCTGTCTCGGAGGGCTCCCAAGGCCAGCTTTCCTGGACAGCCACACCAGCTGATTCCCCTGTGGGACATGCACCACCTCTGCATTCTGTCCTTCTTTATTCTGTCCTTATCTCCACAGTAAATCCCTGAATGAGCATAAATCCAGAACCACTCACCAGGTTTTAGGGCTGCTCTGAGAGGTCCTGGAGGGTACAGAGAGAGGAAATTTTCATATTGGAGACCTGTGAGTTGTACAAACTGGCGTGACAATAAGAAAGAAGCACCAAGATCTTTTTAATGCACATAATGAGAGAAAAGGGCAGGAAGATTGGCAGGAAAATTGTCTCTCAGAGCAACAAGTGGGTTATTAGGGGCCAGTGAGTTTGCTGGGCGAGGCTTGGCCAGGTGTGTGTACAGGGCACTTCTCCTGGCGTGGGGCAGCTGGGCAGGTGCCACACGGGCACCAGGGGCTCCAGGGCAGGGCGGGGAGCTGGTGTTTAAATGGTTAAACTATCACCACATTTGGCTGTCTTGGGTTTCTCATAAACATTCAGCAAAGCACTTTCATTCAATCACACATATTAACTACTTAAGTTCCCCTCTCCAAGGATGTGGATTGTTATTTTATGCCAAATGTGCTGTAATTAAGTTTGACATAAGCACATGGATTAAATATGTGGTTTGGTGGGCAAATGGGAGATGGCTTTTCCTTCTGGCCATATGGAGGATGCAGCCACATGATGTGAGACGGAGGGAAAGGATTCTTTACTCTTTATTTTATTTGGTGGTGTTTCTTTTATTAAAATTGCTCAGATTAATCAACCAGTACCAAGAACATCAGCACTGGTTTAACCACTTTGGAAGAAGGGAACACCAAGCGTTGCCCTGGCTTTCTCCATGCACTCCCTATGAAATCAAGGATATATACATGTCTGCATACAGAGATATGTTAGGGATATATTGTATAATAATAGATTGCTTGTGATTGTCAGTGAATTTTTTCCTGGTACTGACCACGTGATTGGTTTTAATTGTCCAACGTCAGGATGAGCACTGTGCTTTGCAGTGGTGTAACATTGGTGTGCATGTGGTTTAAGTTATGGTTTGCAACGATAGAGACCTCACTTCAGGGCCTTGACATCATCATCATTATTATTATTATGATTACTACTACTACATCCTACTCTAATGTCAATAGCATCTACACCAGCACATGGTTGTCATGGCGCTTGCCACTAAGCTCATGAGAGAATTTGACATTTATTCCATAAATAAAATTGTCTAGTATACGGCCAAATAAAACTGATGATAGAAAAAACACAGAGGTAAGTAGATGAGGAAGAGGAAGATCACATCCTCATGATCAGTGTGCACAGGAAAGGATAATTTCAAATAAATCCTGCATTGCAAATGCCATAGGAAAACAAATTTTCCATGTTCCTTTACATGTCCCTCCTCTCCTATGAAAGGTGGCTGTGGAGTCAGTTGTTATTTGTATATGAATTTATTGGATACTTTTTTTTTTTCCCAATTCTCTGTATGTCTGCAGCTTTGCTGTCATTTCAGTTCCTGAATTCTGCCATCTGATGTAACATCTTGTCTCTGTTTAGAAACTGACCTTTTGGTCAGCAGACCAAAGCTATTCAGAAGTTTGTGTGTCCAGCATTAACTGCTGCAAAGGGACTGGATTTTCAGGGAGTTGGTGTTACCTGGTGGCTGAACCTGCTGTGCCTCAGGACCCAGGTGGACGCTGGCCACCTGCAGGGGAGCTCTGCAGTCCTTCATTTGGGACAGGTGAAGAGGCTCTTGGCCATGCACCAAAAGGGCATCACCAGGTGGATGAGCCCCTTGCAAGGCTCCTGGCAGGGCTCCAGCTCTCAGTGGTGGTCACATCCGCGTGAGTCACTCCACTTTGCCTGGCCTTCCTGGACATTTTCTGTCAGACCTCCACTTGCTTCGCATATCATAGACAAAGTGCATCCCATGAAGTGTTTGGTTTTCCAGTTCTGAATGGAGGGCTGGAAGCTTTTCTCATAGCTTTGCTTTGGGAAACTGGGGCTTGTCACACGTTTGCAACATTGCCATAAGTGAGATTTGGTGATCTGAGAGTCCACAATGAAAGTTGCTGAGAAAATGAAAACCAGTAGTTACTTCCAGTGCAATACCATCACTGTGAAGCGTGTCTCCGTCCTTCATCTCTGCTGGCACACGGCCAGCGTTACCTTCTAGTGCACACTCAGGTTAGTCCTGAGTACTAAAAGACTTCTAAAAGACCTGCAACCAAAATTCCTCCCAAGCTCTGCAGAGACTTTCCCATTTCTCAAAGACATATTAAGGATTAGCCAGAAGAGTCCAAATCCAAACTTTTGAAGAGTTTCCAAACTAGTCTTTTAAAATTATTAGATACAAGTGTTCAGAGTTGGTGATTTAAAAATCTTTATATTTAACAGATGCTACTTAACCTACACCTTTACTGTTACATGACCTTGATTATACATTTACATCAACCACTTTGATTACAAATGTGCACCAGAAATGTTTTACTCCGCAGTTATTGACATTTTTCACTTCTTTGTTTAGTAACAGTTAATTATTGCACACAATAATCAATTATTTGAATTTATTGTATCAAAGGTGAACTTCAGAACTCAGGTTTATTGTTTGTGAGGGTTCTGTGGGTAGTGCTTGACACAGCTGGCTCTTCTTATAAGTTGTTCACACCCATCAGCTTTGGCTCATACTGATCGTCACAGATGTTTCCTTGTTTAATTTGTTGTACTTTGATTCCTGTTTTTTATAGCTGCTTTCATATCCTCTTTTAGAAGAGATGTATAAACTTCCTTGTGAAGAGAAATTTGCAGCTTTTGGGGCACCAAATGAATCGTCCTTAGATCTTGGCTGGTTTTCACAGGGAGTTTTCAGGTTATTTGTTCTGTTCCACACAGGTGTCTTTAAGGTTGGGAGATCTACTCCTTTCAAACACATGGGAATAGCACTATGTGGGTTTTTTAAGGAACGTAACCAGTCTTGTCTCTTTGTGCATTTAATCCACTCAGGATTTGCTCAGTAGGATGAGGGGCCAGTGCTGCACTGTCCCATTATGGCAGTGGACACAGCACAAGTCACGTCCATTTCTCAGTGACCTTCCACCCTCTCCCTTTGGGACTTTTTTTCCTTTTTCTCCTACTGGAAATGGCTGAAAGCAAAACCCAAACATTTAAACACGACAGTATAAAACCAGCTCCTGTGCTGTATCAATACCCATTGGTTTCTGAACATTTACATTGAGAATCCTGGTCAAACCTCCATGAACACTTCCCTGCAGCTGGCAGAGGCAGGCTGGGGAAACGTTCCTGAGCCTCTGGGGAGGATTTGCTGGTGGCAGCTGAACCCAAGGCTGGTGGCCCAGGCTGGACACGGCAGCTCGGAGGGCAGGGGGCAGGGGGTGGATGGGGCCCACGTGCCTGGCTCAGAGCCAGCAGGGCCAGGGCCCTGCCCCAGGTGCCACTGCTCTGACGGTGCTTTGTTGGAACTGGACAAGGAGGGACTTGGTTTGTTGCTCTATCACAGCCCCGTGCCTGTGGGTGTTGGCTGAAGTGTTGATGTCAGCCCAAGGAAGGGATTTTGGCTGCATGGATGGGTGGGTACAGTGTGGAACTGGACTCACTGTTCAGGAACTGAACTCAGCATTACACAGCTGGTACCACGTGCCCTCACTGACGAGCAGCCTGAGCCCCTGGGAGCCCGGCCCAGGGCTTGTCCTGCCTTGGGTCCAGGAAGGTGCTGCAGCTGCTGGACAGCATCCTTTGGGTCTGGGCCATCTGAGCCCACCTGAAGGTCCCCTGGAGTTTGTGGGTGGCTCGTGGCTGTTCCTGGGAGAGCAGAACCCGTGGGTGGCACCGTGCTCTGATTTCCTGTATGATGTCAGTGTCATCTCTGTGAGGGCTGGAGCAATCTGAGTATCTCAGGACTTCTTACACTTGTGCATCTCATCTTTATTCCCTCAGACCTATGCTCAAGTTCCCTTAATGAAAAGGGAAACCTGGGGTTTATTTTCTATTTTTGAAGTTTATAATGGCACTGGGGAGAATGTGCTGACTCATGCAGGGGACATGCCAGGGGGTGTCACCAGGATCATTTCAGATCTCTCGCCCAGGACACAGACCTACAGGGCTGTTCTTGTAGAGACCAGAGACACAGACTCACAGGAGGTGTTGTTTTAGAACCCCAACCACTAATATCAGCTCCAGCACTACTGACTGCTGACACTTTTGTGTGATATAAAACAGGGTCATTTCCAGCTCTTAAATATTAAAAATATTGAAAAATTATTGAAAACCTCCTCTGTTTGCGTAGCGGTCAATGTTTAATCATAGGTAAATATTCCACATAAAAACAACAGGTTATCCTTAAAGTCTAGCAAACTGGCTGCTTTAGGCAAGGGGGTGGGATTGTGTTCAGGTTTGTGACATGCACACACGGGGAAAGGCACCCGAGATGGCAGAGGCGTGCTGTGGGACTGCAGTTGTGTTGGATTTGTTGCCGTTGGCACAGGTGTTGGTGATGAGCTGTGGCACAAGGCGGGTGAGAACCTGGCCCTCAGCTCGTCTGAGCCCCAGAGCTGGTGTGAGCACTGGGGAAGTGCTGAAAGAGGAACAGGAAACAGATGGGAGATGAGATTTCTTAGAATGCTGCGAATTTCAGAGAGTTTCCAGCCCAGTCCCACACCTGGGAGAGGCAGGGCAGCCCTGAGCTGCTGTCCTCACACGGGGGTGCAAGGACAGAACCAGAACAGAGAGACAGTGAATTCCAGGTAACAAAGTGAACACAAGAAGCATTTTTGTACTCCTCTGGGGTTCTGAAAACAAATGCAAATATTTTAATCCTCTTCTTTTGTATCGGAGAGCGCGAGGTTCATCAGCCCGGCTCCGTGCGGCGCGGGCAGCAGAGAGGATGGGACGAGACGGTCCGTGCTGGCCGGGCAAGCCCCGGGAGCGGCGGGGACACGGCTGGGGACACGGCTGGGGACACGGCTGGGGACACCTGGACTCGGGGAAGCTGAGTCCCCGACGCGCTGCCACACGTTTTTCTCGGGCGAGTGTGTTGGCAGTTTTATTTATATTTTCCTTCAGAGTGGAGCTGAGCGCTTTAACCACGAAGGGAAATTTAATCTTTTTGCTGATAAGACGCTAAAATACCGCAATCCGGCTGACCTCCTGAAACCAGATCCAAACAGCCGGGCTGTCCAAAACTCCGCGGCACCCCTCCCCCTGGGCAGGAGTGCATCTGGGCGCTGACCTCGGCAGCCCGGGGCGGCCCTGAGCCCAGCCCGGAGCGGATCGCCCCGCTCGGACCCGCCGGGGCTCCGCTCCTCCAGCTCCGCTCCGCAGGCTCCAAGGCAAAGCTCCTTCCTCCCCCGCCGGCCCCCTTTCATTTTCCTACAGCGTATTAAACCTCAAGACGTAGTTAACACTAATCCTGATTTATTTAGGATTTATCTGCATTATTAATTCCAGTCATGTTGTGAAAAAGTACCGAGGGTTCCAGTTTGTATGTAAACTTGTGCCGTTTTGCGGAGAGGTTTATTTCAATCTTCTCCTTGAAGTGATATTTTAGCCAAAATTTCAGACTTTCCCCTTTTTAAAACATTTCAGATGGAAGCTAGCCATAATAATTTGGTTTATTGTTATTTTTTTCCCCCCAGTAAATACCCTCTTGGACTATTTTATGCATTAATCTGGATTTGATGTGGATTTAAACATTTACAATGCAAAATAATTTGGGTTAAAAATAATCCCCCTTGATAAAGCTAAAAAACCCCCCCAACTGTCACCATCTCTGACAGCCAGACATGGGCGATCCTTGAGTATGCAAATGCAGATGAGGAGAAGGCCGAGAGCAGGAGCGCCCGTGGCTTCTCTCGATGGCCCGGGCAATGACGGTCCCGACCCGGGAAGGTTCTGGAGCCACGGCCCAAAGCTCGGCTCAGTGGCCAGGCTCGGTCTGTGCTGCAGATCTCACTGCTCAGGCTGTGCCTCCACCCGCCCCAGGCTGGGACTCTGCGAGAGGAGAATATTCCTGTGGGATCTGTGCCGTGTGCTGGGCAGCACCCAGCCTCAATTTCTAATTTCCAATTCAGGCCTTTCATTGGGAGCAGTGCCAGAGTTCATTTGGCCCTTCTCCTCTCTGAGGCCGTGGTGCTCCTGCTCCTCACCCACCTCTTCAGATACTCCCAACCAGATTGCCAGACCTAGAGGGAACAGTATTCCAGGACATTTATTTGTTTCCTGAGTAGAAATTTGGGACACTGGTATCTCTTGGTGATCTCGGTGTGCAGGAACAACTGACAGCTTCCTGGAGAAGAATCCACTGAGAACTGCTGAAAAGTGGGACATCCTTGTAGTTGAGAAAGTTCTTTAATTTGAAGTTGTTGGTGATAGCAGCACTCTCTGCTCACTAATTCCGTACTCCTGCCTGCAGGACTGTTGCTGGTCCCTGTTGATGACAGGACACTGACTAGATGGACCTTTAATTTAATTTATCTTCTTATAGTCTCTTAACTAATGTGGAAATGGGATGTATATGGTTTGGTCACCATCTTTCTCCAATTCATCAGAAATCCATAAGGAATATCCTCTCATTACACCTTTGTAGTCTCCACCACGGCACCTGAACCAGGCCATTGTGGGGTCACCAGGGGTTTCTGCTCAGGCTGGGAAGGGCAGCCCAGAGCTGCTCCCAGCCAACAGCACCTGGCTGGTGCAGGGGGCTGAGCCTGCAGGCTGGGGATTCATCCTGGGGCATTCATCCCTGGGGAAAGCCCAGCTCCCTGGGGCCCTCAAGCCAGCTCTCCAGCTGCTCTCAGCCACTTCCATCACCTCCTGGGCTGTCAGTTTTCCAATAAAGCAAATAGCCCCAGCCCTGGGGTATGGCTGGCAGCGGGAGGGGAGCATTGTCTCTTCCTTCCAGCAATTTGAGGACAGTATTGGCTCACACTCTGTTAGGCAGACACCGGCCCCTGACCCTGACCCTGGCACTGACCCTGGGGGGACACGAGGGGTCAAGGAGTGCCAGTGCAGTTCCCAGCACAGGGCTGGGCAGCGCTGCCCACCAGGCAGCTCCCCGATGGCCAGCTCTGCGTGCTGTGGAGGCAAGGAATCAGCTGCAGGGTGGGAAGGAAAGCCCTGATTGGGGTCTCAGCAGGGAGTTGTGTCACATTTTGGAATGCCCCAGTGGAAATCAGGAGTGTCCGTCCGGGAGCTGGGTGCAGGATTTTGGCGGAGGATTACAGGTCCAGGCTCAAACATGCTGAACAGCACTGCAGACACTGGAGGGATGCTGGCCTGTCACTTATCTCTGGGACAAGGTGCCTGTGTTGTGTCCACACCAGCCAGCCTGGACACTCCCTGTTGTGGGAACATCCCTGTCCCGCAGTGGGCTTCACTCCGGGCAGGTGCAGACCCCCTGCCGAAGGACACGTCAGGGATGTCCCCCCAGCAGTCAAAAAGGCAATCAGCTGGAAAAGGTAACCCTGTTGCACCCAAGTTCCACCCAAACCAGGTTGTCTGACTCGAACTTCCAGTCACTTATCGGAGCTTTTCCCTGTTGAAGACTTAAAGGCCTCCCAGTCAATAAACACATTAGCTCACTAAACATGCGGATGCCTTTTCTTCTCTGGATTAACCCTTTGGGAGCTGGGGCTTCCATTGGATTTGTTAGGATATTGATCACAGATCATGTTTGCCTTTCAAACTCTGTTTCTGCTTTGGACTTGACAGATAGTTCCAGTGCTGAAGCCAAGCAGCAAATTGAGTGCAGCCACACAGAGAAGGAGCTTTGGGAACCACCCACATAGGGCAGAGACCTCTTCTGGAGCCCCCCGGGAACCATTCACCTCACCAAGAGTGACTTGTTCTCATAGGGAACTGCTAATTAAGCAAATACTCAAATGTTAAACAATGTCACATATATGTCTATTTTCAGTATTAGCAAAAATTGTATTAAATTAAAAAACACGTTAGCCTAATTTAGCTCTTCTTCCCCTACTGCACATCACAGGCTCTTGCAGTAAATGTCTGTAACTGTGCATGGAAGGGAAAAGGAGCCCAGCTGAGCCAGCCCCACTGCTCTGGGTAAGAACATTAAAGGAGCTCTTAGAGAATGATTTAGAAGAAACTTTACAAAATGGAAAGGTCATATTTTATGACCCTGCTGACCCAAATGGATGCAAAAATATCAGAATTAGTGACCTAGAAGAAAGCAGATCTGGCTTTTCAACACGTGTGGTAACCTTATCCTCTCATTCCCAGTCGCCTGAGAATCTGGAGTAAAATGTCGCTGATTTTGGTTAAGGCTCTTCCCTACCTCACCTCTCGTGTGTGTCAGAGTCCTCTTTAACACACTCTCTTAAAAATACAGCTGCACCTGCCTGGCTCAGAACTGGGCAAAGCAGGTGTCGAGTGCCCTTTAATCTGGACCATATTCTTAGGTTTTTGAACTCCTGGTAAATCCTCCTCTTGTATAACTTTGCTGTTCCTGTGCAGATACTGCCTTCTCCTGCCACTCTAAGAAGTTATATCAAGTCTACATGCTTTGGTTTTAGGGCTGTCTGTTAGGCTTGCTAAGATCTCTTTTTTCCCTCTAGTTGAGGATTTCATAGTTTTTCGTCTTTTTATAGTTTTTTTGAAGAAGGATTTTTCAAAATTCTGCTGTGGAACTGC
Organism: Pyrgilauda ruficollis; assembly: GCF_017590135.1. Classification (NCBI taxonomy): domain Eukaryota; kingdom Metazoa; phylum Chordata; class Aves; order Passeriformes; family Passeridae; genus Pyrgilauda; species Pyrgilauda ruficollis. The sequence continues at coordinate 455,441 of NW_024509988.1, read as the reverse complement.
ATGTGAGCCGTGCCTTTCCCAGTCTGCCATACAAAGATAATCCTCTCGCTGTACAACATCTAACTTCATCCTCTTTCTAGGCATTAAATTTAATAACAAAACCCCCAAGAAGGTGGTACAAAAACTGATCCAAACCTTGCCTGCAGGCTTGGTCGCCCTTATGGTTCCTTTACCCCCTCTTCCCTCACACAGTTGCTCCCTTTCCATCCGCGGGCTGCTGGCTTTAGCAGCACCTCCCTGCACATCAGCTCGACTTATCCTGAGGAGGAGGAACATCATTGTCTGATAAGGTGGAATTTTTGAGGCAAGGAATGCTGAAATACTGTAAATGCTTCTAGAAAAATCATGAGGTGTCACCCTGTAGTGCACAGCTTGGAGCTCATGTGGCCCAAAAGGCAATTGTTACAAAACTCTCATTTAAGTGAAATATCTGTATTTTGAGAGCTTAACATGCTGCCTCCTCTCCTGCCATGTTGTACAGGGATTTGTCCTAGATGGGATTTGGTTCTCAAGGTTATTCCTATGGTTCTTGTTAGCCTCTGTGTTTACTTTTTGATTTATTCTCATTTAGGCAGCTGAGATTTTCTCTTTGTCTTCAGAATTCATGTAATGGGTTTGCATCATTTTCTGCATTGTGCACTGGGGAAATTATCAATTCAGCACACAGCCACGCTGAAACAGCCACACTGAAACTTTCTTTTAAAAGCTCAGTTCACATGTGGAGCACGATGTTATTTACCACCCAAGCCACCTGACAACATCCTCTGGAGATCCCTCAGTGCACTGTCATGGCTGTGACTGGAAACTGTGGTGTGATCCGAGAGGGAAAGGGTCTCTCTGTTTTAATACTCATGTCAGAGAAGAAGCTGATAAGAGGTACAGTTTAAAGGAGTTTTTCTAAGGCTGTGAATAATTAACCTTCCAGTGCTGCCCGGTTTGCGGTGTCACACGCGGGAAGCGGTGTCACTTGCCCGCTCCGGCAGTGGTGACAGCTCCCGGCTGGTTTGGGGCACGTGGAGGGGATCAGCTCACGCTTCTCCATCAGCCCTGGCTGCTCTGCTCTGCTCTGCTGCCCTGAAGAGCCAGGCAGCACTTGGAGGTGGCTCACCTGGCTGCTCCAGGCCACCTGCCCTGCCCTCCCTGTGCCACGGCCTGTGCCCCTCCATCGGGAACCAGAGTCTTACTCCTGCAGAGAGTATTTGTTTAAGAGGATTTCCTTTCTCATGCAGGGCCTGCAGTAGCCATGCCAATAAGGGTGGGAGCGATTATGAGAGATTGACTGCTGGAATATAATCCCTGTGTGCTGCTGGTTTGATCTGGGGAAGATTGTGTTTCAAAGGTAGCGGCTCATCCCGCGCCAGGAGCGGCGCTCCACCCGTAAATAGGGCTCTAATGAGATCCGACAGCCCTGATTTCTCTGGTGATACAGTAAAACAACACGACCAGTGCTGATGGTTTGGGGTCCTGACCTTTAACAAGGACTCACGACACAGGGCAAACTGCCCAAGAGAGATGGAGGGGCAGGAGGCCAGGGGACAAGGTCGGTACATAATGAAGTGGTCAGCATTGGATTTCTGTCACTCACGGTGGTTAAGTACAACAGTGAGGGACTTCAGTAAGAGAAACTGTGAAAGAGCACATGCAGGAGTCACAGAGAGCGGGGGGTCTGGGAGGGTCAGCTACCTTCTGCTGCGAGCTCCAGCAGGCCCAGTGACTTTGGTAATGAAAAGGGTGAGGGCAGGAATCATGCAAAGATGGTGAGAGAGCAGGGAGGGAGCACAAAAGACTAGAGCAAACAGAGAAGGAAATCCAAGGAGACTGGCAGTGTGCGCACTGCGATGTGGGGCCGAGACCCAGAGAGAGGAACGAAGGCTCTGCAGCAGCAGCAGAGCCTGGGCCAGAGGGGGCCGGTGACAGAGCCCCTGGTTTGCCCAGGCAGCATTCCAGCATCCCTGTCGTGGCAGCACGGGCACTCCTGAGCACGGCCTGCCCAGGACCTGCTGGCACCATCAGCCATGGACAGCACAGCCGTGGAGAGCAGTGCCCAAACACACATCCCCTGTCCCAGGTGCTTCCAGCCTCCGCCTGTTCTGGCACCAGCAACTTCTTTGGGGCCCCAGGGGTGGCTCGTCTCCTTTTAGTTCCTTTCTGCTGCTAGATCTAAATTTAGTGGGACTCTTAGCTAAGAAAACGAAAATACCAAAACCATTTGGTATCAGACTGCCTGGGGTGAATGCAAAGAGCAAACAGCGAAATACAGAGGCAGCCAAGACCTGTTATGAAGGAAGCACTGACAGCTGATGGGGCCTGAATTTAACATCTGATTCCTTTTCAAGTGTTCTCCTTCAGACCCAAGTTTAATAGAAACATTTCATTGCAATTTTGCTAATATGTCCATTGAGTCTTCAAGTGACAGAAATTAAATGCATTCAACTCAAATACAGAAGAATTCTGTTACTAAGCAGTAAACTGAAAATTCAGGTGACCAGAAACCAAAGTGAGAATGGAAAATCTGAACACGTTATTCATGTCCAGCATGGATGAGATGCTGTGTAGGATGCTAAAAGCAACTCAAATGGTATGTGATGAGTAGGAAAATACATTTTAAAGCCACTTCAGACACAGTAGCCCAAGCTAGGCTTATTTACATGAAGAAAAACATAATATATAGTTTAAACACTGCTGATCCCTTGGGAGGTGTTTAGACTGCAGGGCCCACAAAGGACAAAACCAGTAAATCTGATGTGTACAGGAGTCTCTTATACGGAGGAAAATAACCTTTAGTCTCAGCTGTAGGACTGTGAGAACGATTGCAGAGAGCGACCTGTGCTTGTGTTGGCTATGGTCAGTGCCAGGTTTGTTCTTTTGCCAGTTTTTCTTTATTTGGGTGTTTTGTTGGGTTTTTTTTTTCTATTGTAAATGCAACCATTGAAGCCAGGCAGCCTGTGAGAGAGGTGAATTGCTTGATTCCACAGCATTGTTTTAATTTGTCTTTGGATGAATTCTCATATGCTTTCATGAGAAAATTGCCCATTAGAAGCATTCATTTAATTTAAGAACAGTTGGGAGAGGAAGGGTTGGGATGACAGATGGAGACTGTGGGTGTCTTATAAGAGAGCAGAGCTTTTTGTGTTTATCTTTTTGTGGCACATAGTTGCTGTTCTCTGCTGCTTCAATTTTTTTAATCTGCCCTTTTTTTGTGCAGTATTTCTTCGAAATCTCTTCTCTTTTGTACTGGAAGTCTAATAGATTTCATTAGTTTTTCCTGTACCATGTCAGCTTTAAAACATTCCAGTATAACAGAATGCAGGGAGGTAGCCTGGTAGGAAAGCAGAGTGAAACAGGCTGGATTTCAGTCTTCCAGCTTAGTTTGGAATTGCACAGAATTTAGCAGAAAAGATCCTGGAATATTAAACTGATGTCTTCCCTTAACCCCCTGACTGTCCAGCAATGGTACACATGGGCTGAAGGAGTTTTCTAGCTGTGCCAATGCCTTCGCTGTGTAGTTAAGGTTCACTGTCAGAAAGTGCCTTAAATCTCACAGTTAGCTTTTATTTAAATTAGTCTAGAAGTAAATACAAGGTTTCAAAGCATTCTCTTTAAAAGCACATAGATAACTGCTGTGGGATTTGTGGATGTCAGTGTGTCTGTCCATGTCAATGCCCTGGGTGGTCCAGCCTGCAACACCTACCTGACAACAAACGTGGGTATCAGTGTCAGGCAGGCTCTGACAGCACTGAGGACCTTGTTTTATAAACACCTGAACATCAGCCCCTGCAAACACACGTAACTGTGTGCCGAGCCCAGCTGCTGACAGTGTTTTAGTCATCCGGTCCCTGGGTTGTAACTTACACCTCTTTTCACAGTCCTGAAGTTGTGATGACAAATAACCTGTAAGTTGTGGTGCCTCTGCCTTGGGACTGCCAGGCCCCTGCATGAAACTAATTAAAATTTAAAAATAAAATTAACTCCTGTTAAAGGAAGATGGAAAACAGTGCAATGTTTGTTCAATATACAACTTGCTTTGCTCTGCAATATCAGCAGCAGCCTATAAATACAGGGCAGAAATTTCAAGCATTAGTCTCACTCGTTCTCATCATGTTACACATGAATTTGTTTGCATCTCTGTGTGCTGTCCTGAGGTTTGCATTGAACAAAACAAACATGGTGATATGAGAAGCAAAGTACATTTATTAGATTTTTGTCACTTTTCCACTAAGTTTTTCTTACTGTGACCCAGTTTTTCCCTTACCCTTCACAATTTCTGAATGATTGGATCATTCTCCACTCTCCATTCTAATGACAAAACCTCTTTTCCAAGGCTCTGTCATTGCTTCCTTTGATTGCCACAGCCACTTCTTTTTGCTGCTACACACACAATTCAGTCCATAAAAAATACACCTTAGGAGTTTTCTTCGTATTTGATTTGTCTTTTTTATCTCTTCAGATCCCTTGTTCTTCCTCCATCCCTCCTTCCTAACAAGTCAAGTTCGTTCACCACCTCTGGCCCTTCCTCTGCGTGGTTTAGGTTCATGTTCCCACAGTCTCTCCATCAGTTCCATCAGAGATGAACCTCTACATGTACTTCTCTTATTCTTTTGATCTCATTAAAACATCTCCCTTCTTTCTTTCACGTGTATCATCTATATTGTTGTCCACCAACTGAGCTGCAAAGCTTCTGCTTTCTCCTCTCTGCAGCGTGCACCGGCCCTACACAGCTCAGCTTTCCTTTCCCTCAGCTGCAGCCTCCCATGACAGTCCTTGAGCTGTGTCCATCCCTGCACCAGCAGGCCCAGTAAGGACCAGTGTGGTGGGCTTGCTTTGGTCACTGCTGGTGCTGGAAGGGCAGGAGGGGCTCCTTTGCTCAGTGAGAAAGGGCTGAAGGGCTGCATCCCACTGTGCCCAGGGACAGGTGGTGCTGTGACACAGCTGCCTTTCCTCTTGCAGTCAGCAAGGAGACATCTCATCCCAGTTATTCCCCTGGGAGCCCTGCTCCTTCCTTGGTCAATGCTCCAGCTCCACAGGACATGCTGACTGGCTTCCAGCTGCCTCTTCCTTCCTCAGAGCGTCGCTGGCTCTGTTACAGACTCCTCTCTAGGAGATCTTCTGTCAGCTGCCTCAGCCCTGCAAGCCGTTATCCCGTGACCCATTGTCTGCACCAGCAGACGGGAGACAGGGACATTCCTGCATCTGTCTTTTCCTGCTGCCCTGATTTATTACGCTGTAAAATAATAAAACGTTAAAAAGGTTGAACCTGAACTGAAGCTATGACTATGACACTATTAATCAAACTGCTGGAGAATTACTTTACATTCAGTGCCTTAAGCACTGATCCAGTCCACTAAAAGTTGGCCTGAAACATTGTCCACAATCTCAGTATTGGGCCTGGGAAAAGCAGTTCTGGATATCTCTGTCCTCCTGTGGTGCGTGGCTGTGCAGGGCAGGCAGGCAGGGCTGGCTCATCAGGTTCTCCTGCTCCGCTGGCCATCGCAGCGTCTCTTATCTCAGCCGTCGATGCCACGCTCACTTGATGTCTCAGTTCTGGAGCAGAGACATTCCAGCTGCTATCTGGGAAGGCTCTGGCCCCAAAAATATTTAGTTAGCAGCCATTCAGTTAAGTGGAATTGACTTTTTATCGGCTTTCTTCTGCGCGTCTGCCACCAGCGAAGGCTGTTTCCTCCTTGCCTCTCCCCGGCCTGTCAGCCCGCTCGGCGCGGTATCGGCAGCCGTTAGCGCCGATCAATAGCGGCACTGCGGAGCAGCTCACGCGTGGCTGCCTGCGCGCATCGATCCGCCCTCCGACAGGTACTGCCCGGCTGGGGCAGCAGCTGCAGACCAACACCTGCGTTTACTTCGGGCTCATTCATTCTGGGGGCTTTCAAGGAGACCCCTTGCCCTTCTCTGGAGATTCGCCAAGAGCAGACTTGCAGCAACTTCCCTCCTGCCTGGGACAATCCATGACCACTGTGCTCCCCATCCCATCCCATCCCATCCCATCCCATCCCATCCCATCCCTTCGGACATCCAGCCTGTAAAATCTATGCCATACAAGCACTTCCAAAGCACCTAGTCTGGGAATGACACCTTGGACTGCTCGAGTTAGGAGAACTCAGAGGTTTTGCAATTAGGAACATGTGACACAGAGCATCTGCAGCTGTCCCACCACTGGTGCTCCTGGGGGGACCCTCTTCTGTCCCAGCTGGGGATCTGGGAGCTGTCCCCATGTGCCCCGTGCGCTCCAGCAGGATGCAGCATCCCTGGCCTGGGCTGGCACTGGGCATCAGCCCCCAGATTCCATGGGGCTGCTTGGGCAGAGGTACCTGTGGGAGGAGGGAGGTTTATTGTGCCAGCTCATACAGCAAACGTCCTCCTCCAGCAGCACCCTCACACAGCAGAGGCTTTTGCTGAAGCATAGAGCACTGGGGTTTCAGGATGGCACCTTCAGGATATCTGTTCTGGTCACATGCCACAACAGAACAGGAGACGATGGACTATGAACACTGACTGGCCACCAGCAGTGTGCTGGCTGTCCTACTTCTCCTTACTTGCTGCTGTCCCCAAATCTACCAGCATTTAGGGAACTAGTCAGTGTTTTGAAGGAAGCCCAGCAGCTGTCCCTGCACAGATGTGCTCCCCGCCAGGCTCCTGCCCTCATCGCTCACAGCGCTGCTCGGTGGGCTGGGAGGGGGCAGAGGGGCACGTGCAGCCCCAGCTCCAGTCTGGCAGGTGAATGCCCATGGCCCAGACACGTCCCGCCTGGAAAGCCTCTGAAGAATGAGAGAGGCCTTTCCTGGTTGGTTTGTACGTGTGCCACTACAGAAGGGCTGCAGGGCTGCCACAGCAGCTACAAACTTCCAGTGAAATGAGTGTTTATTATTATAGGTTTGATGCAGTTCCCAAAAGACCCTAATCAACAAGTAGTAAGGCCTCGAGAGGGCAATTAGAAATCTGAACTTTAACTCTTATAACCACAGTGTAGGAAGTGACTTCTGCTCCAGTTTGGGGTTTGCCACCTGGCATGTGAACGAGGGGGAAATACCAAAAACCTGAAATACCAAAAACCTGAAATACAGAATAACTGCAGAAAAGTATTTGAACAATGAGGTACAAGGTCCATTTCCACAGCAAGTAAATGTGGGTGTGGCAAAAAGCCTAATGGTTTAGGGGGAATCATGCCCAAATTTGCAGCCTCTCTATCACATCTAGGTATTTTCAATGCTTCTTCTCAGCTTTAGACAAGCACCAAGGGTATTCAGTGCCTGTACATGTGCAGCATCTGCCCCCTTTAAAGAAAAAAAATTACCTCAGTTTTCCCACTTGTGAAATAACAATATCTGCCTAAAGGCAACACCAACCCTCGAGATGCGGGTTTGCTCAGAACTTGTTTTGAATACTTTGGATAGGCCACTTCAGACAGGAACTGCACATTGAGTAATTCTTGCCATAGAAAGTCACGTGGCTACTGGAAAGCAAAAAATTGCATAAGAGCCCATCTGTGTAGCACGGCTGAGTCGGGGAGCGTTGGCCAAGAGGGCCCATGCTCCACCAGCCCGCCAGAGCCAGGGGCCCTCGACTTCCCAAGGAGCTGTGCCAGCACCAGCACACATCCACAGCTGGGATAGCCCTGCTCCTTCAGCCTTAGGAAGGGTGTTCTCAAAAGGGTTACTTTGCTGATTTTCCTTCCTGAGGTGCCAGATGTTGGAGGACTGGGCTCTGGTTCCCTGGGTTCCCTCCGCCCAGCCAGCAGGCAGCAGCAGGAGGGAGGCTCGGCAGGCACGGGCAGTGACTGCAGGTACCTGCAGACACACACGGCTCCTGCACCCAGCAGGTACAGCCAGGTGAGCCGGGGCCCTGCCCTCTGCCAGGGGTGGGAGCACCCAGCAGGTACAGCCAGGTGAGCCGGGGCCCTGCCCTCTGCCAGGGGTGGGAGCACCCAGCAGGTACAGCCAGGTGAGCCGGGGCCCTGCCCTCTGCCAGGGGTGGGAGCACCCAGCGTGCAGTGGGGACACACACTCCCCACTCAGCCTCACCACAGGGAGTGCTGGCAGTGCCATGGTTCTGTCCCAAGCCCAGGATGCTGTGCCTGGAAGGAGGAAGGGCTGCATCCCTGCCAGCTGCCTGTAAGGACAGCAGGGCAGGGCAGGCCCTGGAACCTGAAGATCCAGGTGAATTTTAGATGTCCCAGCCTTAAAGAAATGTCAGGTCTCAAAACCTTCATTTGGTGTGCAACTGGAGCCAGCAGAGGGAGTGAAATGCAGGGACACTGTAGCGTCCATGGCAAAAAGAGCTGCCAGGCTTTGATCCAGGTGCATCTGGTTCAATGACACATCTCAGAACCCAAAGGGAAGGTGTACCAGCTCAGCCCTGGGCCACGGGTGACACAGATATGAATTAACAGAGGCAGATGATCACTTGTAGGAGAGAGGGGTTGTCTCCTGCATCATTATCAATAGAAAAAATAGATGTTCTTGGGGGTAACATTGTATGTTTCCAGTATGAGAAGGTACCCAGAGGAACCTCAACCTCTCAAATAATTCCTGTTCCAAGGAGTCTGAGTGTTGTCCCCATGAACAGGTTTGAATGCTTTATCTTTTGGCAGTGTTCATATAGTCCTGAGAGTGACCATACAAAGTCCTGAGGAGAAGCCTAAAATCAGCAATGCTGACATTGCTTCTTGTTCTCTTATGCCTCCAAAATGTCCTGGTCTTGGCATTATCCTAGGCATGAAATGTGACAGACATTCACACATAGCTTCTTGGTGATTTCTTAGTTAACTTCTTTCTTCAAAAATAGCAATTTTGCAAATGGATTAGTTCTTCAGCATCCACTTAGGATTTTTTTTTAGACTCATCTTTAATGTGCCTTCAAAGACAGAGCTGGTTTGCCCTTTTGACTGAGCATTGGCCATTTTCCTTCACCATTTGATTGGAAGAGATAGGACATGATCTTTACTAAACTCTTTAGTAATGTGTGAGCTTCCTCCCAGCTGCTTCTGAAGGAGAATTTTGAAAAGTTTTTTAATCTGTATGTTTATGCGCCAGTTTCCGAAGAAACACTTCTTTTAGCAAAATGCTAAATTGTAACAAGTTGGTAGCTTTAATAATTGCATTGAATACTGTGGAATTAGCTTAAAATAAGTTTTTCCTCCTTGAAATGAGATTTTGTTTGTGCCTGGATCAAGCAACTCTGCACCAGTCTTGAACTTGTTAAAAGATGGAAATCAGAATAACCACTGCAATATTGAAATGGTAAAACGAGAACAGAATGGCAATTGGCCAGTGTTTATGAATCAGAGAATATGATCATGAAATCACAAGAATAACCACCAAAAGGTAAATAAATTACCCAGCCTACTACTTATTTTCATGTGCAGCTTGACACAAAAGCTGAAACCATGAATGATTTATACCTGTTTTAACAATAATACTCATTTTCCTGAAAGATGGTCAGCACTCAGGCTGCTGTGGGCACTGTGCCAGTCATTGAAAGGTTAATGTCTCAGCAGCAATACATTAAATTATGAATTATACCAGTCCCAAAATGGAAGGTTATTAGCTCGGTATGTTTAATTAGCCCGGCTCGAACTTTGCCATCTGCCAGCAGTGCCCATCACTAATGCACGGCCACGTGGGATAGGAGGGGTGGGAATCAGATGCCAGAAGCAGCAGACATTGCCCTGGGCCAGCCCGGCTCACCTGGAGCCCCGCCGGGCCGGGCCGGGCTCCCCCGGCACCCCCGGCACCTGCCGGCGGTGCCGCTGGCTGCCCCGCACGGGGAGCCGGTCCTGCTCGCAGCCGGCCTGCCGTGGGCGGAGGGCGCGGCCGGGGCGGGCTCCGAACCGGAGCCGCAGATGGGCCGGAACCGGCGGCGCTGCCCCGGGGAGCGCCGCAGCCGCGGTGCGGGCCGTGCGGGGCCGCGGGCCAGCGCCGGGATGTGCGAGGCAGCGGCCTGCCGGGGCTCTGTTTGCACAGCATCTCCTGCCAATAACTGCACAAGGCTACAATATTTTCCTTTTCAATAAATATTTAAATTTTGCTTCTTTGCTTATTTATTTTTTCTTTAAGAACAAACAGTAAATTCTGTTGGTTTTTTTATTAGTTAAGATTATGTGATGCTTTGGAAACATAATGCGCTTAGTATTGCAATAACTTGATGACTTCCCGTGACTTTGCGGGTGCTCTTGGGGAGCCTGTGTGCTAAAACTTGGGTTGGAACTGTGTCCTGGAAAACGTGGAGCAGGATCTGAACTTGTAAGAAGCCAAACAAAACCTTAATTTTAATTCTTATTTTTGTAGGTAGGATAACCTTGCCAAAGAGGAAAGGAATTTGGACAGACTTAACATCCAGCCTGTACAGCTTCCACGAGCTGGACGCTAAAATGAAGAGAGAGTTTATTCATTCCCATCTCAACACAGCCCACCAGAATTAAAGGACATTTTAACCTACAAGGGAGATTGGGTCAAACACTTCCCAACCTGCCTACACAGAGAAGGCTGTTCAATTCCTCTGGCTACCAAGTCTCCACATTTTTGTGTTGGATGTGAAGAGCAAAGGGAGTCTGGCGGGAATCAGGAGGCATCCAAGTCAGCGTAAGAGACAGCACCAGGTAGAGGCTTGATTCCTTTTTCCTAATATTCTTGCAGTATGCAGTATAGACATTATTTCTTCTCCTCCCCTTGAACTTTTGTTGATTTCCTCTTCTCCACATCCATGGAGACTCTGTAGTTGTACTTGTGGAGCAAGTGGTATGGTTGGAATATCGGAGCAGCATGTATTAGAGTGAAACCTACAGACAGAAATAGAAAGTAAATGGAAGATAAATTGATCAGAGGAAAGGCAGAGGATGGAGGGGATAAAGTAAAGGCAAGGAGAGAGACAAGTAATACCTTGCCTGTGTGCTATGGTAATTTATTATTTTTATATGGTGCCCGGGGTGTGCAGTATCTGTTTTACTGAACAAATAGAAGAGTTCTCAGCCCCAAACAGCCAACATATTAATTTATTGTGTGACAGCCTGACAAAATGAGCAGCCAGGCCAGTGTGACGAGGAATAATTTAGTGCTTGTGGAGCATGAGTAACTTTACTATTGGTACCCTCACTTGTATATGGCATCTGATGGACGTCTCTTTTGTTTGTAAGGACTTACTGCACAAGAAAAATTTCCCTTTCAGGGGCATCTGACTAGGGGAGTGTCTTAGGGCATGGGACAGGGTTCTGTGTGGAGGAGCAAAGGGCTGCCAGGTCAGTACCCTGGGAGGGGAGGGGTGAGGACCTGAGCCCCAGCCCGAGGGGAGCAGCACAACCCCCAGAGCGGGGTGTGCGGGGACATGCACAGGGGAGCCAGATGTGGGGAAAAGTGGAGGAAGAGACTCGGCAGGGAAAGCTGGAGCGTTTGCTGTGAGCAGTCTCAAGCTGCAGTTTCTGAGGAGCCATCCAGCTGGGATAGCAAGGAGATGACCTGAACCAACACGCTCCAGTGGGAGAGCCTCCAGTGCAAACCTGCCGTGACCGCGGCACCGGGGGAGCAATAGCTGAGTTGTTTTCCAACACAGTTATTGCCACTTAAATTGCAGTTTTATTCCAAAAGCAAATTCCAAAGTTTTATGTCCATAAAGGTTTAGACATAAACAAGAAAGAAGTCAGGAAAGTGGTATGTACTGTGTAAACAGTCTCACTTTATAATTAATGCTGGAGATCAGGGAGCGGGAATGGCTGTGCATGTGTGGTCATTCAGATTTACTGTTGCTCTGATTAAAACCTAGTTGGGCAATAATTTTATGCCCAGGTAGGGGCAGGAGGAGAGCAGGATGCCCCCAAGCAACCCATAAATAGTGTGGTGAAGACAAAGCGTTTATTACTTAGCTTCACAAAGGCTCCCTAAGTGCTCTCCCAGGGTATATATACTCATACCCCAGATGCCAATTCTGCAAATTAGCATTATTTCTCAGAATCCTGTGTAAATAGAAGTAATTTAAATACTTGATTTCATCAGACAGAATCACCCATGGAAATGTCAGTCTCTTTTTCTCCCTTTTGTGGGGTGAGCAGAGGTTTTCACTGCCTGGGTTTTCATTCCTCTTGGAATACTTTCCCTGATGGCAGAACCTGGCAGGGTCTGGGATCCATACAGGACTCAGTCTGCAGGATTCCGTCCTGTCTCAGTGCCTCATGCTGGTGTAAAAGCAACTCCGGGGCATAAACTTTACCATTTATCACTGAAATGTGCTATTTTGAATCTTCTATCTAGCAGTTTAAATTACTGTGCCAAAAGTGGTTTCATAGCTAAGACACACAGGGAATTAAAGGGATTTGAGATTCTGTCAAAGTACCATTGGGATATTCCTTTTTTGTAATTAGAGAAGCCACCAGTGACTTCAGCTCAGGCTTTGCTGATGGGCTATTGTTTTGTCATTGGGCATCCTGCCACTAGTAACTTGTTCAAATTTTAGAAACTTTCACAATTATTTTAATGCATTTTTTATGGGATTCCATGTAGAAACGGGTACCTTAGTTAACAGGGTAACAGTAAAACAGGGTGAGAAAGATATGATGAAACAATTTTCCTATATATAACATATTAAAAGGTGAATATTTCAGGATTTTCCAGGGCTAAAATCAAGTGTTTCATTTTAAGGATGCCTGTCTCTCCTGTTCAGGGCAATAAAGAGACAGACTTAATAATGAATTTTGCAGGGCATTGGACTTGAGCACCCTTACAGTAGACAAATTGCCACTGAGCAGGAGGACAGTGCAAGGAAGAACTGTGTTTGCTGGGAGGGAGAAAGCACTTTTCTAGCAGGTAGTTTCTTTTTTAATTATAATTGTTTGTACCTGCTGGTGTTTTGAATTTTAAGAGTTAATTCCAGAGAAATAGGGAAGGAAGAAAAGGGCAGGTGAGCCTGATCAGTGTGGCACCATGAAAGGACATGGTTTCATGGTGCTCTGGAAACAAACCAGGAGGAGTTACACCAAGATCCCATCTCATGTGCTCTGCTCCATCAGAGTCACTTTTGTACCCATTGTACAAAATGGGAAGAAGGGCCAAAAGTGGGGGGAGTGAGCTCTGAAGTGCATTTCTGGGCACTTCCAGCATACCCTGTGTCCCATCTGAGCTGGTCCTTCACTGCAGACAGCGAGTCTGTGGCAGAGCTAGGAATAGAATCCAAGCCCTTGTTCCAACTCCCAGATCCTCAAGAGTATTTTTAGGAACTTAATACCATTAATTTTATACTCTTTTTGGCCAAGGATCTTAGAAACAAGATCATGCTTCCTCCTGAAATAATTTTTTTAATCCTACTTGTATGCTCTTGGACAGCTTTTTTTCAGGGATCGTGTACAGTTTAGCGCTATTTAGGAACAAATGGGCTTAAAAATTACTTTTGGGAAGAGTTCTGCATGGACTGTGCTTTTGTGCAGCCTTGAAGTGCGAGTAAGGATGAGGAGGAGGTGGTGCACAGGCTTTGTGTTCTGCAGGGCAAACAGTACCTGTCTGTGAGGGGCTTTGGCAGAGGGCAGTGGGGGCTCAGGCATCTCCTGTTGGCACGTTCAAGCTACTGAAAAGGTGGAGAAAAAGTTCTACATCTACAGATTTCTACACACAATCATATTTTTCATTGTGCTAACTCAGCAAACCCCTTTAAGCCTGCACCCTATCTATTATTAATTAATTGATTTCCTATATGCTCATTATTTAGTTTGCCGAGTTCCTCACAGGGTGCTCAGCTGCAGACAGCTCCTGTCACAAAACGCCAACACATGGAAAAGGCCAAGCCAGGCAAGGGGAGGTTGAGACTGGATTCAGGAAGTGCTGGACAAAGTGGTGGGATTCTCGGGTCTGTCCTGGGCAGGGCCTGTAATCGCACTCGATACTCCTTGTAGGTTCCTTCTAGCTCAGGATATTCTGTGATTTAGCAATCAGGAAAAATTTCTTCTCTGAAAGTGCTGTGCAGCCCTTGCACAGGCTGCCCAGGTCAGTGCTGGAGTCATCCCATCTGGAGGGGATTTAAAGGCTGTGTGGTACGGCACCCGGGGACACGGGTTATTGGTGTCCTTGGCAGTGCTGGGGAACTTTTCCAGCCCAAATGACTGATCCTACAACAGGGTGGGAGAGCAGCTTCCCATGGTGCAGCCACTCACCAGGTGAGCAGATGAGCAGGGTGCGTTTCAGTGGCTGACCTGTCGCTGCTGCGGGAAGGGAAGATGGCAAGGGCTGCTTTAGGGACTGCTCATACGGACAACGACCGTGGGGACAGGGAGGAAGCCCGGCTGGGAGAGGTTCAACCGGCCCAGGGCAGGCGTGGCAAGAAGGGCTGTCTGTGTGGTGGTGGTGCGGCCGTGCTGCTCCACTGTCGAGAGGCTCCTCTCCTTTGCTCCATGCTCTCCTCACTCGGTCCAGCTCGGGTGGTAAACGTGCTTATTGCAGCGCTAATGTCCTGCAAGTGGGATCCCACCTCCAGGTATATTAGAGTAATGAGTTCACACCTAACTAATGGAGACTTAATAGAGTTACTAATAGGCTGCCTTTTCCCCCCACGGTTTATGACCCCGCGGCCGGGGCTGTCGGGGGAGGGAGAGGTGAGAGGCAGTGTCAGCCCCGGCTCGGCCCCCGGCCCGCGCCTGGCCCGGCAGCGTTTCCAGGGACATCGGCTCTCCACCTTTCTGCAAGGAAAAATAAACAGTTTGAGGCTCCTGTGTCTTTATTAAACATTTCCTTTAAGCTGCATACTTTGGCTCCCTGCCCAAATGCACCAAGAAAGCATCCACAGAGCAGCTCCGCCGCGGGCTGGAGCGAGCAGCCCCCGGAGGGGCGAGCACCTGCCCGCTGGCTGCGGCCCCCGGTGTGCCCCGGGCCTGCCGGAGAGGCCGATGTGACAGCCCCGGGCAGAGGGTGCCGGCGGTGAGCAGCGGCAGCATGGTGGCCCCCGGCCAGCACCGCGCCCGCGCCGCTGCCCCGGGCCCGCCGGCAGCCCGGGGCTCGCCCGTGTCACCGGGGGGCTCCCGGCGTGGGCAGCGCCCGGGGGGCCAGGGATGCGACCCGGCCGAGGGACCTCCCCAGTGCCCCGGCAGGGACGGCGGCCGAGCCGGGCGCTGGTGGCCGGCGCGGCTCATGCAGCATCCCCAGCAGCCGAGCCCCACAGCTCAGGTACAGGCAGCTGCGCAGCGGCTAAGGATATTCTTAGTTTGCTGTTGCCTCATTCACCAGAAATGCGCCTTCTCTGCGACGCCTTCGGAGCAGCCCAGCAGTTAAATTAGTAACTACGATAAAAGCTACCGGTGCTGTTTGGAGACAGGGTTTCTAAATCCCCGTCGTCCCGGACAACGTGTGGATGGAGCCTTCAGTCCCCTCCGCCAGCATCCATCTCGGCAGAAAGGATGCACAGCTCCATGCAGGCTCTTCCTAGAGTGGGACTGGGTCTGGATCTTCCTCAGGCAGGACAGGGTATTTTTTTCAGCCATTGTCCAGTAAATACTGTGCATCATCTGTATGTCTGTCCTGTCCAGAGTGGCAGAGAGGAACTGCAAGACAGGGAGCTGAGGAAAGCGCCCAGAGAGCCACTGCTGATGGCCAGGTGCCTGCTTCTCCCTGCTCAGCACTCTGCTTTCCCCCCAGAAAACAAAGCTGCCGTCATACGAGTGCCCATAAAACACGAGGCATCCTGAGTGCAGAGATTAGTGGTAATTTTACAAGGACTCAAATAACGTCGGTCTGCAGGGTGCAGCACTGCCTTGAAAGGGAACAGCAGGCATTTCCCCTGGAAGCAAGTTTCCTCTTTAGAGCAGTTTACTGCCGAGGTGCAGTGTCACATTGTGGCACAAATACACTGTCAGCCTTTGGTTTGGAAGATGAACATTTGATACCTCTTTCTGCTGCCAAAATGCACTGCCCAGACCCAACTCCCAGCACGGTTATTTTTTGAAGCATTATGTAATTGGATTGCATGGTCAGTAGTGCTTCCTTAACAAGCCTTTCAGCAAACCCTCTGCCTGCTGCAGCCAATCCTCAACCCTTACATACACTCTTACTCACGCAGGCTCAGTCTGGAGTAAACTCACTGCTAAATACAGTTAGGAAACAGACGAAACCAGGCTGGGAATAGATCATCTGCTTCCCCGCGCTACGTGAGCCGTGGTGTGGCCAAGCCCTGGGTGCCGCTGGTGTGAAAACGGGGTCATGCTGACGTATCCCAGCTCAGGGGTCACTGCTGCCTCCTCTGCCGTGCCTCTCCCTAATGGGGTAAAAAAAAAATAAATCTGCTTTTTGGAGCACAGAGAGGCAACTGGACCCAGTGTCCTTGTCTGCTCTCATCCTGCCATGACTGCCCTGAGCCCTGGGGACCAGCTTTGGGAATCCTCTGTGAAGGCGCTCAGGCCCAGGGCAACAGGACCTTTTTATCCCGGGTTCTGCTGTAAGCTGAAGGGCTGGCCTGGGAGCCGAGGCTGGGCGCAGCTCCCGGGCCTGGCCAGGCACCGTTCCCGCGGGGCCCTGGCCGTGTTTTCCAGGAGCGTCCCTCTCCTCCGGCCGCTGTCAGCCCACGGGTTATGGCTCTGCTGACTCACGGCTTCCTGTTTGTGATTGCTGACTGGTGGCAGCAATTGCAGAAGCAATAAGAGATATTAAAAAGCGTGAACTTCCACTGGGACCAGGAGATACAATTAGGGCTGTGCCAAGAAATACACTGCAGCGAGCTGCGGAGCCCTGCAGCCCCCCGTTCCCTTGCTGCAGGAAGTAGGAAAATGAACATCACTGGCCTTTTATCATCTCTGAACCCAAATAAAAATTGCATTTGACTTCTGAAGCTCATTCTGGCTCTTTTCCATGCTCCTCCTCAAAGCCTTTGATCCAGCCTTCTGTCTGGGTCTCCTCTACCTGCTGCTGCTTCTGAGATGTAGGGATCCGTGTTCTGTGCTTTCACCTGACTGATTCTCTACGAAAAGCCTGCATGAGGCTATGTAAAGAGGCTGCTTTAGAAGGCATGCACAATGTAATATTATTTCCATTCTTTTTGTGGGAAATATCTCTGGAGAGAAGCATGAAAGTATATGGAGAAGGTGCTCTTTGATCAGTGAGGTCTAAATGTAGCATCCAAACTGCATGTCTGTTTCTTCATATTATGCTGAAATTCATCTTAAAGTGCTACTCCTGGGTGGGCATTTTCCTGTTTCTTTTTCCTTGGCTTGAGCATTTGGAAGCATTGCCATCAGTTTCATCCCCAGCCCTGGTAGGGATTGCCCCCAAAATGATTTTGCCACCCTATTGTTACTGTATATCAGTCCTTCAATGTGTTTTAATTCCAATTTTAGCCTGATTGTCAGAGTGTACATTCTGGTTATTCAGCTGAGGACAGGAGGTGGAGGATGGTGTTCTGTGAACTGTGTGTCACTGGAGGACAGAACATATGCTGAGGCTGGTCTTTGATGGATTGAAGCTACAGTAGTTTGCAGCTAAGAAAAAACACTTCACTTTTGTACAGGCATTAAACTGACTTCTAAATTTTTTTTAATTCTGTGACAGACATAGGGCTGAGAACTGGTACAGAGAACAGACATTAGGGGAGGAAAAAAATCCACCCCAAAACCTCAGTTATTTCAAAACATACCAAAAGTGGATTGACAGTGGATGAAGAGGAGGAGGAGGAGGCAATAGTGAACACACAACACAGTTCAAGCTGGCAAGGAGCCCCTTCTTGAAGAATGTAAGTTTAACCTTTAGCATTCAAGTGTCTGGGCTTAAGTGTCATTATGAGCAATACTTTCCTCCAGCACAGCCTCTCCTGCTTGGAGGAGGGTTCTGTGCAACCTCATCCATTTTCCCCTTTCCTGTGCATAAAAAAATGTTTCTGGTTGCATGCGCTCTGCCAGGGCCCTTCGGGTGGCAGAGCCTCTGGGCGCGGTGCAGGTGGCCCTGGATGGGTGCAGGCAAGGGCCTGCCTGGCCAAGGGGGCTGTGGAGACTCTGCCACGGCTCTGGACTGATGGAGTGAGTGCTTTGGGGTTTGCTGGTTGAATTTAGGTTAAAGGTTTGTGCCTTGAACTCACAAGTGGAGCTGGCCGGGGCAGGAGCCCCCCCAGGGCACTGCCTGCAGCCAGCCTGTGCCCAGGCCTTGGGCTGCCCAGCCCGGGCACAGCACACCAGGTACCTCGGTTTGTTGTGGCCACAGGAGGAAAAGGGATCTGCTGGCAAATTGCTTTTGGGAGAACCAAACTCCACTGAGGAGCGGGAAGGGATGGACCTGGTGTTGCTGCTGTCGTCATCACCCCCTCCAGTGCCAGCCTCGTATTTTGATGGAGACACAGAGAAAAAAATTAGAGAGACAGCAGCAGATGAAGATCAGACCTGGCTGTGGACAGGCTGCATGTGTCCCCTCCCCATCCCCCCCCCCCAAATCATCTCCAGCTGTAAAACACTTCAGGGCTGACAGAAACCACACGCAGCCCAGCCATAACCCAATCTGCAAAGCTGCATTCCAATAAAAGCGCAGCGTAGACCTAAAAGAAACACTGTCCAGGATTCCCGCGGCAGGATGGGTGCTGGGCTGGGAGGGGTCCCCTGAGGCTGGGCGCGGGGGAAGCGGGGGCACAGCGAGGCCCCCGGCCCCCGCCGCTGCTGGCTCGGCACGGCCCTCCCGGGGCACAAATGAAAGCATTGTTGGCCGGGGTGGCTGGGGATGGCTGCGGGGGACGCGGCGCTGCAATCACAGCCCGGGCCCCCAATTTCAATATGCGCCGCTCACGTCGCCGCAAATGTCAGATGTGCTTATGTTAAATACAGGTAATAGCGTGGCGTGCGGCTGGGAGCGTGATTCCTGCAGATATCTTGTCTGATGAATTTTGCATCTCGTGTTTGTGATTTTTCTGCGCAAAGAAGTACAGGTTTTGGAGGAATAAGAGCAGATATTTACAAAGAGATAACGATGAACTGTTTGATTAAGTGCAGCAAAGATGCTATGTCAGATCCGATTTCTCACTGCTTACAACGCAGGGGTGGAGGACGTGGTTACTATATAGTAAGTGCAGCTGGTGCTGGTGCTTAACTTGGTGAATAATTCAATGCAGACTTTCCTGCAAATCTCCAGCTTAATTCTCAAATAAGTCGGAGGGAAAGGAGGCTGGTGGACTATTTTCCAAGGAGCATTGGGTACCTGGCTGGCACAGAGAGGAGAGGGTTGCATTGCTGTCACCGCTCCTGGCCCCAGCGGGGGGATGAGCACAGGAACTGCCAGCCCTGGGCCAGGGTCCCTGTGCAGCCACTGCACCTGACAGACCCAGACCAGCCCCCAGACAAGCCCAGGTGTCTTGGTCTCCCTGCTGACACACTCTGAATTCAGTGGAAACCACCCTGTAGTCCAGAATTCCTCTCAATGCTGAAAACGTTTTTTTTTTCCCCTAATTCTGGGGGAACTGTAATTTTGTTTTGTAACTTGTTTTCCTCTTTTATCCCTTTAAGATGGTTCCCAAACATTTATTGTGGGATTTTTCATTTAAAATAGTTTTCTAGGGAAATTACTCTGACAGTGATTTAATTGTTTAATTAAAATCTGACATTGATGACAACATAAATACAATAGGCACGAGGTGATGCAGGCATTAAATAAGTGCAATTGTGGAATACATCCATAGAGTACTCTGAGCACATGGAGCCGCTCACAAAGAAATGATGTTCAATATTTATCAGGTTAGTGACTCCTAATTAAATGCCAAGACTTTTTTCTTCATTTCTCTCAAAAAGCCAAGAAACATATAGATGTATTCCAAGTGTTTATTTCCATGGCAAACACATCCACTCATGTTACGGCCTGCAAAACAAGCAAATGCGTGTTACAAACCTGCTGTCTGACTGAGGGGTGTTTACTCAGGCTGACTGCAGCAGCCTTGCCAGGTTTGGGGACAGCTGGAATAGCCCACAGAGGTCCTGTCACTCCCACTGCCTAGAGCACGATGTCTTTTAATAATCAGGTAAAACCCCAGAAATAGATTGGAGACAAAAGAATAAATGTTCCTTTGAACATCCCCCTCAGCCCGAACCTCCCCAAATCCTACAGCGTTTCTTCTAGAGCAACAGTCTCTCCCCTTCAGCACCCCACGTCTCAGGAATAAGGGCAGCAGCCCCCCCAGTAACCGAGGCAAACATGACTCCAGAAGAAATCCCTGCTATCTGGCTGAAATTGCTCAGCAGCGTGGCTCTCCAGCCGTGCTGCGTTTTTGCATCCCAACAATGACGGTGCTGCTGCTGGAATATCCCTTTCCATGCTTCTAGCTGGGCGTTTCTAAATGGTATCAACTCGCTTCTGCGGCTCAGCAAGCCCTGTGCAATCCATCGCTGCCGACTGCCTGCCCTTTCCCCCTTCCAAACCCAGAACAAACACATCTACTCCAGCTCAGTTCCCCTCAACCTTCCCCCCTTCTCCTGCTCAACTCCTCACAAACAAAACTTTCCAAAGGAAAAGCTAGCTTACCTGGCCAGTGCTTTGGGCATAGAGTCATACAAACTGATCAAGGCAGACATCCTAACTCCAGCACAGGGATTTGATTGCAAATTTCCATTGCAAAGGAGCAGAGGGAACTGGAAATCTGACAAATGCCTTCAAATTGACCTGTGTTTCTACAATGCACGCAGTGTTTAAAATGAATGGCAGACTTTATCATTTGGAGCTCCTTCAAGGACTCTGGCCTTCCATGCTTTGTTCTGATTCTTCAGACACATTTCCAAGAAGCACGCAGCTATGGAAGTGGATGATATTATGGAGACTTTTTCTAAGCTCGATCTCCCCTCTCCCAACAATAATTTTTAAAGCCTGCATCTTAAAAGATAGCCTGGACCATTTTTTAGCTCTCCCCATACACCAGCCCCGTGTGCCCTGTCAGCCTTGGCCCAGTCCCCCCGTGCTGGGTGGCGAGCAACGGGATACGCTCGTGGATCCCTAAAAATTCAGCCGAGTCCAGTGCTTTCACCACTGCCCTATGCAAATCTGGCCCACCCCTGCCTCCTGAGCCCCTGGCAGCCAGGTCATGTCTCCAGGGGAAGATCTGATCTTGCTGCAGAACCCAGGGAACCAGAGCTGCTCACCCCCATTTCACATGTTAAAGATAATAACTATTCTTGCTGAGAGTCCTGTCCAAATGCCATATTCACTGCTTTGGAAAAACATTTTGCTTCAAAGTTGTTCCTCTCAATTTGTATACATTTCTGCAAATAATAACTTCCCTTGAAAGCGCCGCTATTCGTTCAGTCTGTTCAAAATAACATAGAAATGAAATGATACAAATCTTTGCGCAAATACATCAGATATGCCATGAGACAAAAAAATGGGTTAATCTAATAATTCAGCTGTGTCTTTAGCAAGTTTCCTATGGGAAAAATCAGTCTTATTTTCCCTGTAGATCTGATACTAAGAGCTTCTTTCTGCTAAGCACATTAAAAGCTATTTGAACCCAAAATCCCATCTATGCGTATGCAGAGATACACATATAGAAACAAGAGGCACCCACACAATTGCAGATGAGGCTGTATCAAAATTTCTAATTAAAGTAAGGGAAGCCCCTTTTTACATTTTAGCAACCAGATTGTCTTTTTCCCTAGAACAAAGAAATCTTACGGGAAGTAAATTTTTTAGAGGACGCACACGTGCACATACATGTAATCATACCTAACGATTTCTGTACGAATTGTCCCTTAATTCCTTGGCTGTGTTTCGGTGTTTGCGTAGTGGTTTATCCGCTGGTCCTGCAGCCGTCACTTGTTCCTTCCCTTCTTTTCACACACAGCCTCCCCTCATCACCTCTTTTTGCAACCTGGAAAACTGGGAACTCTTTCTTTCCCCAGCTTCCAGACGTCTGTGTCCAGGACGAGGGGCAAACCTCTGCCCTCTGCTCATCTGCTGTTTCCCTTCCCAGCCTGAGCTCCTGCCTTGCCAGGCGGGGAGGGAAAGATGTCCTAGGACTTGACCCCAGGGCAGAGCCTGCTCGGGCTGGAGCAGCTCCCAGGAGGGTGGGGGGCCGCAGGGCGCACGCCCCTCTCCCCGCTTAACCCCTCCGCTCCTCTGACCTGCGCCTGCTGCCCTGCTCCCTCCCGGGGCACTCGGGCTCGTCCGGCAGCGCGACGAGAAGAAAGACGGAGCACCGAGGGGCTGTCGCAGGAGGGCTCCGCGCAGCGCGGCCGGAGGAGCAGCGGGATCTCGAGCGGGGGATGTTTGGTTTGTGTTAACTACCCAGACAGATGCACTTCGGCATGTTTGCCTTTATGGGATCCATATGTTGTCATGGGAAATTAGAGGACAGCGGCACACAGCTCGAATTCACGATGCAAGCGCAGAGACAACATCCATGGCTCCAGCCCGCGCTCGCACACGTCCCTGTGGAGGTGCCTATTTCTGGAGCATCCACAGGCACTCGTTTGCTCCCCAACTTCCCCACACATTTCCTTTTGCTTTACTCTGCAAAAAGTGTGGCCACAGGCAGCACCCGCAGCCTGGGCCACCAGATCCCCAGCCTCAGGGGAAAAGAGGCACTTTTCTAAGTTATCCCAAGTGCTAGACAAGGGTTACTTTATTCTCACCTCAACTTCTTCCTCAACCCACGTTTGGTTCACGTTCAGCAAGAACAGCTAAAAAGTACATGCACCTTCCCAGGCAGCGTACCAAGCAGCCCCAAAAAATTCTGATTCCCACAGGGCTCCATGGTTAGGGGCTTGGCTGGTTTTTGATTTTGTTTTTTGGCTTGGGGTTGGTTTTTTTTTTTAGGGTTCGGGGTGGCAGGGGGGTTGGTTTTGTTTTGGTGGGTTTTTTTTGGGGAGAGTGTCTGCTGCCGCCGCCCGCGGCCCCCTCTCTCCGGGGGGCTGCAAACTCCCCGACAACGATGCTGCTGCTGGGCAGCGGCGGCGGCGGCGGCGGCTCCCGCTCGGCTCCGGCTGCTGCCCCCGGCTCCCGCTGCTGCTGCCCCGGGCCCCTCCGCGGAGCCCCGCGCTCCTGCCGCCGCAGCCGCCGCAGCCTGCATGGGATCTGTAGCCCCCGCGCCGCCGCCCGGGATTAAAAGCGCCGCCGCCGCCGGAGCAGCGACCGCGTAAGTGGCAACTTTTCTGCCCTGTCCCCCGCTCGGGCTCCTCCTGCTCGGGGCGCCCGGGCTGCTTTGCATGGGGCTGGTCCGGCCCCCCCTCCCGTCCGCTCCCACCCACCGCCCCGGATCCCCCAGCAAACTTTTTTTTTTTTTGAAAGATGAGTACATTAACAATTATTCTTCCATAAAAACAGACATGTATCAAGCAGGGAGTGACAGATTTTTAAGGGCAGCTTTTAAACGCAAACTGGTCCCCCTCTGGGGTCAATCTGACCACCAGGACTCACACCCAGCACGCCTGGGTCACTGGGCACACCAGGGCTGCAGGTACAACATCCACAGAACCGTGGCACCTACCGAACCCTGAGTCTTAAATCCTGCGACTTTCTCCCAAACGCCAGACACTTCCAGCAATGCATCAACACTACAGTCAAATTCCTGATCACCCGTCCTCTTCCTTCACCCCCATCCCACTTAAAGGGACTTGTCAAAATTCCAAATGTCAACCCCCACGTTAAGAAATAGGGAAAGCTCAAGACATTTCATTATAATAGGTACTAACAAACATGCAGTTTATTACCTTGCAGTATAAAATACATCTACATTAAGGTTCTCCCAAATGGAAAAACTGACCGCAACTGCATTCCTCGTTCAGAGCTATGAAACAAACCGTGAAGATAATTATTCGAGTTACTATGAAAATTAAAAAAAAAAAGGAAAAAAAGGGTTTAAAAAAGACAAAAAACCCGCAAAAAATAAAAAAAAAAAAAAAAGAGCTTTAGATTTTCAAGACATGATTTAATTTAGATGCATTTCTGCTAATAATAAAAATAGCCTCTTACAGAAACATGAAAAAAAACATATTCCTGAAGCCTGGATAGAGGTCCTTTACTGGTTCACCTCCTCCTAAAATTCAAATCCCACGTTCCCAGCGATCATCTACATTTCTTGCTAGGGCTGGAATGGGGAGGGACAAGCTCCTGGAAATAAAAATTTTAAATAATAATCGGACATGGACCCGAGCAGAAAGTGAAAAACATTACCGTTAGGCTAGAGAAATATTTATTTAATCAAAGCAGAGGTTCTGGAGGGACTGGAGGAATGTTGCATCCTCTCCTAAAAAAAAAAAAAAAAAAAAAAAAAAAAAAAGAAAAAAAAAAGAAAAAAAAAGAAAAAAGAAAAAGAAAAAAGGGGGAAAAAAAGAGGAGGGGGGTGGGGGGAAGAAAAGAGAAAGCAAGAAAGAAAAAAGGCAGAGGCACAGCCGCCTCCTGGAGTTCCCCATTGTCCGGGGCCATAGAGAGCCCCAGAATGGCATTAAACTCACAAAAGGCACATTGTGCGGGGGACAAAAAAAGCCCCTTCTTCTACAATAACTTTTAGCTTCTTATTTTTAGAAAATGACAAAGCTGTTGCCAGCGATGGCTGGTGAAACCTGTAGCCCGGCTCCCAGCGCGGCTGGCCGCGGCCGCATTGATCCGCCGGCCCGCTCCGAGCGGCGGCCGCCAAGTTTGAACGGGGCCGGGCCGCGCCGCGGGGATGCTGCGGGGATGCTGCGGGCGGCGGCGGCGGGGCCGGCGCGCAAAGTTGCGATCGCTGCCGGACGCAACTTTCCCGGCGGCTCCCGGGGAAACTTCGGCGGCGGCGGCGGGGGTCGGCCCGCCCCGGCTCTGCCCTGCGCGGGGCGGCGCGGCCCCGCCC